>NC_135553.1:15650000-15972500 GCF_964340395.1 Glandiceps talaboti
ACACCAAGGCAACTTCATTTCTCCTGTAGTAATATACAAATACAAGTAAGATAGCGTGTCCCCCAGTGTACAAAACTGTTTAATTTCATGAGACACATGTCAAATGGCGTGTAACATAAATGCTATTAGGCATTCATGACTGGAAAGATTGCTTTTTTTTAAAAAACAGTTGTCTGAAACTCTCTCATCAAGCCACCTGTATTACATGTAAATGTCCTAGGGTTATACATGTATATGCATCGCAGTGGTCTATCGTTATACAAAAGTGACCTCGTAAACTACGTAATGGTCAGGTGAAAAAACACGGGGTAACGTTTGTATACCGTACCGCTAGTACGGAATTCTTCGATCCTCGAGGCTATTCGATATTCTTATCAGGTTACACAGTATATTAACGCGGCAAGGGGCTCTGGGGCTCGTGATTAAACGTACAATTGCGTCATCACTACGTAAACTGTCGGTTTCTGAATAAGCATAGGTGAATAACGGTGCAATAAACAATTTTACGTTGTATCACCGACCGACCGTCAGTTGGTTTGGTTTAACGTGTCAGTGAAGGGTTAAGATACAACACTAACCGTGTTAGTCATTAAAGTAATGAACTCGTCATTAATTACACGGCATTACAGGATATCCCTGGTGTCAAAGGCGTTAAAATAATGATTGATGAACACAGAAAATAAATACTTGTAGTACATACACAATTGAATATATTGTATTCTAACTTTCAACAGTGCCTGTTAAGCGCCTATGCTATTTGGATATATACTGCTATTTATAAGTGTTTATAATATATTTACTTATTATATTATGTGTGAAATGGAAGTGTTGTACTGCCGAAAATGCGTATTATGGAGAAAATATAATCACCACACACTTGCACACATATCTACACCCACGATATATATATATATATATATATATATATATATATATATATATATATATATATATATATATATATATATATATATATATATATATATATATATATATATATATACGTATACACACACACACACACATATATATATACTATTTATAATATTACACACACATGCAGTCATCAATATCACACACTAGTACGAGCACATACATGTACATATTATTAACTGTTACTTACTTCCATGGTTTAAAAAGAGCCTGTCCGCCATCTATGAAGTCTATGATCAATTTCACCTGTGTACCACCGGATTTCTCATCTAGAAAGACAAGTGGGAAAATAATCTGTTAATTTTAGTCTCTCTTTACCGTCTATAGAGTTGAATGTTAATGTCCTAAATGTTTAATACGTTTCTGTCGTACAACTAATCTTTTTGTAAGACACTTGTGAAATAATAATGGATTTGAGATCCAGTTTGGACGCAGAATCTCATTGTAGGTTTAGTATACTTTGAGTTACTCCATACATGATTGATCGATTGTACGTTACAAAATGAAATAATTCTACATTATAGTCTCGATACAAGTTGTATTCAGAGTTCACGATTACCCCCATTATGCTAAATGCTTTACTGAATCGAAGGTAACAGGTGAGACGGCAACTAATTCTATTTTATGAAACCAATTCCAAGAAATTTAAGAAGATTGGAAATGATCGCACTGCCAACAAGTGTAGACTAAAATTATAGCAAATAGTGGCTAAAATTAATTACATTAAACTTGGGACGATTGATTGAATATTCTCGCAATTTGGTTGGGTTGGGTTGGGTGGGAAGGAAGGGTAGGGTGTTGTTGGGTCTGGAGATATTTGCGTTCTTTCTCTTCAATAAGTGTTACTCAAGCTAATTATAATACATGGGACACCATGAATTTATTCATGTGGCATTGCCGAGTAATGGAATTAACGTGGATATAGTCATATAGATGTGTGAGAATTCGAGGTCCGCTGAGAGCGATCGTATTTTAATGTCTATGCTTGCAAACCATTAATTAATACTGCCCTGGGCTGTATTGGTGCATGAATAACTTAAAGACACCTTTCCTTTTAACTCTGCCATATAAAAATCACACCAGGAAGTCTTTTACAAAAAAAGAAGAATTAAATTACAATGAGACTGGAATTTGCGATAATCTTTATCTTGCCATCATCTGCGATGACCGGCAAAGTTCAAAATAGAGTAATCCGCACTGTAAGTTTCTAATGAGTCAAAGATGGAGATATGCAACAACGGCGTTTTGATTATACCGGTAAATAGAGTATATGTTTTTAAACAAATCGCTTGCCTCGAAAATAAACCTACGTAAAAGGAAAAGAACTGTGAAAACTAAACTAAGAATACGAACTAATATTGTCTTAATTAAATGGTCATCTCTAATTTGACAAACTTCGAAAAACACACATTCGATCCGTATTAATAGCATTCTTCCATATCGCAAAAAAAAAAATTGTACAGTATTTCAATAATTTATAGAACAGAACATATTTTTGCACACAAATCGACAAGCTCGTGTAAAGATGTAAAATTGTGTTTGCCTATATGGAATATTACGTATTTTTCTTCAAGTTATTCGTATTATTAAATTCCGTCCTGTATCCAAAACACCTGGCACGATTTTTCTGTGTGTACATAACGACTTAAGATTTGATGTCACGATTTCGCTTAAATTAGTCCCTCGGGGTGTATTAAAAATTTCAACAAACCGTGGTGAACTAATTCAAATGAGAACATTCACCTTTTCCTCTCCCTAATATATTCCCGCCCATAAATATTCATACACATGTCACAGTGTTGAAGCTTTAGACAGGTGCAATTGTCACCGTTCATTGCTAAAATTGAAATATGCGCTGGGAAGAAAAATCGACGGATACGATAAATTGTGTGTACAGACCATGATGAATACCCGCCTTGTAATTTCCCACTTACAAAGTTTACACATTGGGTTGAAAAGCGACTATTTAACTGACAGACTACGACACAGATAGAAGTCTCGCGGAAAAAATGCCTTGATCATCTCCTGGCACCGGTAAACACACATGATAAGAAAGATCTCTACCCTTTGACCCCCACAAACGACTAATCCGAGGGAACTGAGTACTAATCGAGGGAATCCTGTCGCTTTGAAAAAGTGATTATATTGGCGTGATGGAGGAGGTTGAGATACAAAGATCGTTTTGAATTGCACAGATAAGACGACATCAAACGTGATACTTTTCGAGAAAATATCAACTTGTTTAAGAAGTAAGACCCAGTATTTCCGCACGGATGTACGCAGTTTCACTCTTCGTTGATTACAGCCGTCATGATTTGTCAGAATTACAGTTGTTTAGGCCAATGACTGACATCGTTTTATCGGGTTTAGGCCAATGGCTGATACCGTCCTATATAGGTTTTATGTCAATGGATGACACTGGTTTAGGCCAATAGCTGACATTGTCTCATATCTATGCAGTCAATAATGAATCTGAGATGTGATATAACGTTCAAGAAATAGAGCATATGCAGTTCGTTTGTTGGTAATTTTGATGGCGAAATTTGATTTATAATCACTGTGCAGAAGGTGCGTTAATATGACGTTCACAATGTCGCTGCTGTCAGTAGAACTGGTTATCAATCACAAATCAAGGCAGCAGAAAATCCCGGCTAAAATTAATGATATAATTTTCTTGGGATATAAAAATGTCAGGAAACGTGGCGTGTTACTAACGGTTATGGTGATAGTGAGCGATTACTGTGGGTAGACAATGTGTCAACAGTCTATAACGTGCCTTTTGTCATTTATTTTGACGACAACGAAGGACAAAATAAAGTGGTGACATTTCGTAGTGGTTCACAAACGTCTACTTTATCGCTCGTCCGGATATTACTAACCCATCGTCCGTAACAACCGACTGTGTGTGGATTGTTCCCTCGGGAGTAATATCAATACTTACTACAATTCCAAACGAACAAAAACCTCATTTTACATTCAAACACCTGTCGGCCAGTAGTGTGGGAAAGTTGACAGAAACACTTGATTGACTAACACGAATTTGCTAGGTCGAGGAGCGCATGTTACTTTTTAAGGGCGATTCCCCATTGTGTGGTGACATTTTCTTGGACGAAGTGAACGAAATTGCGTACAAAGTACTTTGCAAAGAGAAGATAAATATAGAAGTGTTCTTGGACTGCAGAAATAAAGTCGTATTTTCAGTGGTACATTATAGTCGGTGACGAACAATTTATGATGTCTCATAAACCTTGCGAACTAATTAATGTACATTTACTTCTTTGGGATATCAAGAATTTGTTCACAACATGACAGTGCGTCGCTTGAAACCAATGAATATCCCCGTCGTGCATGCGCATGTGCGTTTGTGCACGCGTGCTTGCTTATGTACGCGCGGGTGGGCGTGCTGTATGTATGAGTCTGTGTCTGCCTGCCTGCCTGCCTGCCTACTTGTCTGAGTGTCTGTCTGTCTGTCTGTCTGTCTGTCTGTCTGTCTGTCTGTCTGTCTGTCTGTCTGTCTGTCTGTCTGTCTGTCTGTCTGGCTGTGTGTCTGTCTGCCTGTCTGTCTGTGTTGTGCATATATGTCTGTATTTCTATTTTTCCAGACACAAAATACAAATTACGTCATTTCATACAATTTTCCATTACATGGAACCAGTGTCTGGTAGGCCAGCTTAACATAAATAAGGTTTGATGTTTTCAGTTTTTATGATGCACTAAAACATTAATATTTGACAAATACATTTTATGACATTATTGTAAGTGATTTGACGATATGATGACTAATGGAACACACTGACGAACGGACTAATATCTTTCATTGCAGGTACAATATCATATGAAGTATGTGCAGGAATTTACACTCTTTTAAAGAAGGACAAACTGTGTCTATAAGTGGATTTTACTCAGGTGAACATACTTACACGAAAACTCGATTAAACTATTCCAGTATTAATATACTGTAAACATCAATGCATGCATTTTCTTTGACGGCATATATAGAAATAGCGCCATTGGCGTTGTAGCGCAACTGTACAGTTTTTTTAAAAATGTTTACCCACATGCTGATCCATGCTAGGTATAGGTGTTCATTTGCTAAATGATTATCCAGTTGCCTATCCAACCCTGTTGTTATCTTTGCATTATAAACGATCACTTGGTTGTTGCTATGGGCGTGGTCATGTTACTAGATATATTTGCATACATTTTTAATGTTCGTTCACTTGTCTATGATTCCCTGATGTTATCTTTGCAATATACGTGATCATTTGGCAGATGCTATGGGCGTGATCTTGTTGCTAGGCACATTTCAGTACATTTTTATTCACTTGTCTATTAATCATGTTCCTGTTATCTTTGCAAAACGAATGCAGCTATCGTAACGATATAGACTTCCACTGACAATTCAAAATCAAAAACATAAACTCATTACAAGACTATATTTTGTTATCAAGAACGTTGCTATCCCTTTTATATCCACTTGTATAGTTTTGTGATCACTTTGAAGGACGGTAAGGGGGGGGGGGGTGAATTTGATACGATTGAATTCCCTGATCACATATTTGGAAAATTGATTGTGAAAGATTAATTAATAATTACGTTATTTTTCTTGAAGGTAAAATCTACAAATGATTTACATTCACCACCGCTACGTACCCTGAGAGTACCATCAATCTGATACTGTACTCTCAACATTAGAAAACCACTATTGAAAATCGCCTCGATGTTAGTAGCGACCTTATAATGAAATTTTCACTGCTTAAATCGCCAATTAATCAGCGAATGCGTATGTCGGTCTCTTGTTACCGAATATGTACGTGGCTGGGCAATGAAATGAAGTATTCGTGCGTTTTAATTCATCATTACGAGTAACACGAAATGCAATTTGATTCCAACTTACAGTAGTCACGGAAGGTCAATATTGTTAGGGGGGGGGGGCTACATTTAGTTTATGTTTAAAAACACGACCACGACTTAAACTACTTTTTTTTCTTCGATATAATTGAGAATTACAAATCTGGATGTTTTTTTTTTTACTATAACTGGTGGTGGCCACTCTATCACCTTGAGCGAACCAAATTACAAAACTGCCAAATTGCACAATGATGCGTTCACTTGTAGGGATATCTGACTATGGTTTCAATGTATGCGAAAAGTGATGGTACTATGGTAGAGATTATATTTACGATTAAAGACGCTGTCAGCGGGATCAGAGATGGCAGACCGGGAGATAGAAATTAAATGATGGGTCTTACAGCTCGAGAAAGCTTTTACTGGTCTGTCAGTCAGCTTTCAAAACCGAGTCTCTTAAAACTAACAATCACTTTATCAGTTTGAGTTATCACGGTTATCGGAAAGGTGGATCAGGTTTAGAAACAGTAAAAACTAACAGACCTAGCATGTCAACTCGGATTACTGTATATAGTTCATATTGTCAATGGTTTCGTAGACATCGCCTAGTTAGGTAGTTTATTATTAAGTGTCTCTTTTAGCAAATTTGACAATTTCAAACATTTTCGTGGAAAAAAAATCTGAAATTCTCGTCACTGCAAAAGTTTTCGCAATACAAGTATTGTTTCCGCAGGTAGTAGTTCGGTTCTCCCGTTGCCGCCAAAACGTCCTGTATTTTCTTCACCGTTATCACAAAGATTACCTATGGTTCTACGACATTACACCTCTTGAATGAAAACATTTTTGCGAATTTACTCCCGTCTTTCTTCTCAAAATACCATCGCGATAGTTCCAGAGTAGGTCACCGCAGACACAGAGATAAATACGGAATCGTGGTCGAACAGACATTGTAATTAGTCGATAAGATTACGCTGCGATTTGCGTGGACAACTTCTCCATGCACCACAGTGACTACGGTAGGATTGAACAAATTGATTTATTATGCAAATCCGTGGCACTTACGGCCATTGCCATCATTGGGCGTCAGAATTCCGACACATCTGACCAGGGTTGCTTTAATTTACAGTGACTGTCAACCAGAACCTAGATTATAAAATTACCTGTTTTGCTTCGGTTCATATGTTTCACTTTGATTATTTTACAATTGGCGAGGACGAGAGTTACCCCAAGCATGCATTCAAATCAAAGCTTTAGATCAACAAAGCGATAATGATGAAGTTCGTTCAAAATGGCCGCTGCCTCACTATTGTGGATGGTCTAGAAATATTATGTCTCCTGAACTCAAAATATCTGAATATGTATTTCTTGCCTTGCGAAGAAACATCACGGTAGCCGACCTGTCTAAGTAATTAGTAAGTGAATGAAAGAACAAACTTGAATCTGAGGCTAGATGACAAAATATTCATTTTTTGTTCAACTTTATCTTTATACACTAGTAAAATACGGAATTGTTGGAAATGGTATACTAGTACATTTCTATTGTGAAAAAGTTATAGATAACACGAGAGAGAGAGAGGCGGGAAGACAGGGATACGTACATACATACATACATACATACATACATACATACATACATACATACATACATGCAATGAAACATGCATGCATTTTTTAAGAAGGTGAAAGTTCATTGTTTTAACATTGTCGGTGTTAATCACAAGAGCGGAACTAATGTTCTAAATGGATTACGGCATATTGTTTGAAGTTCACTCGACATTATGTCTGTAGACATTTACTGACTAATTACAACTCCGTTTACTCACCGACTTCGGCAATCTCCAGATTGGCAATATTGTTTAATAATTCAGGAATGACCGGATCGTTGTGATTGTACAGTGCATATCTATTGATCCCATTCTGGAAACGTTCCCATGCTGGTACTTTACGACTGCAACGAGAAGAAAATATAATAAAAGACAAAAAACTCTTAGTCTACTTTAATTAAAAATTTAAGATAACATCGACTCCAAGCAGTGATTCATTTCCTGAGGGCTAAAACACTTTAGCTCACTGTATCTAAATTGACAGGAAAAGGAATACGGCGGATACAATGAAAACTCGTTTTCGAACACAGAGTCTTGGTTTGATACTACGGTGTTAGTAGAATATGGCAACATTTTTTATTTAAAAAAACGGACGTTGTCTCTTTAGGCAATTCATTAGCGATGACTGTAGATAGAAAACTTTCCACTTAACTTTAATGACCGACCAATGAAAAGGATTGAATATCTCCAGGCTGTGAGACCCTACTGTGAGAACGACGACCCAATGATTTAAACTAGTATACTAAGTCTTAGTGAGTCTATAGTTGCTATGTTGCTACGTTGTCGTTCTCTTTCTCTCTGTTGGAGATGATTGCAGCGCGTATTCTAGGACTAGACTAAGTCTTAATGTCATGGAGAAATTGTAAAAAGAAACTTGCAGATGGTGGATGCTTTTATTACATTGTAATATCTCTAGTGCCAATTGAAGTGGGCTCAATATTTAGATATATCAAAAATTGAAATCGGCACATGAAATTTCTCGGCAACAATACATAATTTGCACAGTGTTACATGTAAATCTGACATTCAAACATCACACTTTTAGGGGCGATATCAATAGTTCAATGTAGCAAACTAAATTATATTACTTTGGGGTGGGGGGTTGAGCCATTTTAGTTCTCATCCTACAAAATCGATTTTCCTTTTAATGTATGCTTTTTTACGCACTATATATATTGGCTTAATATTCATACTACTGACATGAAATTGATTGTGCGGTTGAAGCAATTTTCAATTTTGGCCAATCTAGTTAGAAGGGGGTGGGGGGGGGGGGCGTCTGAGGCCTAAGTATAAGAATGTATTCTTTTATATCCTACATTGAACTATAGATCTCACCCCTTACAGTAATTAGATGTAAAAGATAACAGCCTTGGCAAGAAAATCATTCTTAGACTAGAACAGTTACACACATACAGTAATAGAGGAACTTTATACAAGAACGTTTTGTATGTCGTACGAGCACGGTACGTTGAATTGCGGTGAGAATCCATCTCTCTTTTCATGTGACATTGAGAAACGCGATCTCAATCATTAAATATTCAAATTTACAATATCCATATAAACTACAAATGTGATTGAATGTTTATATTAAGCTGGCATGTAGAACACCCAAACGCGTTTTTAAGATTTTTCACTTTGATATTGTAACCATGCCAACCATACCAATTGAAATGTTAATGATTTCTATGGACATACAATAATTCTAATCTTTGTTCTATCCTTACAGGATGATGAATTGTCTACAGCATTACGATCTATTCAATTTAGATTTGAGGTTTTGATACACAAGGTAGACCAATATATCTATACCCATGTGTATATGTGTTGGTAATGGGGGAATACATCAAATTGAAGCGGGACGGCTGGTTGATCAATTATGTAAAAAAAAATGGACAAAGAGAATGTCAAAAATGGATTAACTGTGCCTGCGTTCAACAATATCCAATATCGATTTGTGTCACATCACGATGTTTTAGTTGTATAGTTGTGGTTATAATATACACGCGTAAAAGTCAAAATGGCACACGAAAAGCCATTAATCGAATCATTTTCAAAGAGGCGGGTCATATTTGACATGTAGGTCTTGCTACGATTTTTCAGTTTTCATCGAGTCGTTTTCTTAACTCTTCCAAGGATTTGATTTGATTTCTTTTCAATTCACAATATAAGATTACGATTTGAAAATAACAGGTGTTGAATTACTAAATTATAATAGCTTTATGTACAAAAGGTTGAAATTAGCGTACATGGGTAACGTCCGTTTATCTATTAATAGTTGCCTGGAAATTCATATTTTAATTGATGAAAATGTTTGTAAGTACGGAGACTTTTAAACCGATCGACAAGATAAGAATCATTATACCTCTGTTCGTCTTCAGCGTATTGCAAAATTGTTAGGACTTTCTGACTAGACTAAAAGACACATTTTTACATGACTTGGTGCAAAGGTTTCAACAAAGGTTACCCGAAGAATTCGCATAATAGACAGATGTTATGTGTGTCGAATCTCAAATTTAAACTCCAAGACTGACTATTATGAAATCCACTATTTGTGGTAGAACAGTGTACAGGAGAAATGAAGTTGCCTTAGTTTCATTCACATTACACAATTCAATTCTCGACTTACAATAATAGAGACACCACACACACAGGAGAATCCATTCCTCAATCACATTGAAAAGTGATAAAGTATTGCTATTCTTTTACAGTGCAGTAGAAACAGTTTTTTTTGTTGAAAAAAGTACACAGTCATGGACTTGGTGATTTTAATGGTTTCAATTGTTTATTTTCCAACTAAAAAGCAATATGGTAACTTGGCTACTTCTACATCCCCACTGTGTGCGATAGCTCTATTATTGTTTCTTTTGTATTTGAAGATGTCTGTTTGTGTCAAACACACCGTGTCTCATGAGTGAAAAAAACCTAAGGCATCTTCATTTCTCCTGTAAAGTAACTAGGATGACAACAACACTGAGAGGATGAATCGATAAAGATATTATAGATACATGAACACCAAGAATGGAAATCATTACATTGGTGTGATATAGATCTGTCCATTGTAGCCTTTCCCTCATCTTTCACACACACAGAGATCACAATTCAATAACATTCTATCTAGAATGAACATCCAGTCTGTGAAATGATGATTCTGCAGTAAGCAGATTTCAAAGCTGGTTTTCAAATTTTGTCCATTGAATGACTAACGAAACGTTTGAAAAAATGCAACCACGATAAAACAAATACAAAACACAAACAGCTCAGACCACAAAGTAAATGGGTGCCGTATCCAATTTTAGTGAAAGTACGTGAAAACATCAGCCACACCATGCCAAAGAAAAAAAACATTACGATCCAAGTACTAAGTACAGATACTATACACGCATGCGTAATACTGAGAAGAAGAAGAGAAAGTTAAAGAAGGGAGAAAACAAATTTATGTACATGGCCACTAATAACGACAACGTGTTAGTAGTCTAAATGTCAACTAAAATGGCACTCAAAGATAAAACAGAGAGACGAAGATATCACCAATTAGGATGCAATATGGTTAGTTGTCAGACCACAGTAGAACAAGTTCCGTACAAGTGCAGTGGTGCATGGTGTGAGTTTAAACGTTCAAGGGGTGACATGATACACATTCGACAGTTAGCAATAAACCACCAATGATTTTGAGACATCGATGTGTGAGTTAAAAAGAGATGAGACATAGCAACGCATAGACATTGAATGGGCTCGACCTACCTTTTCAAACTTTTTACAGTGGCATTTCTTTATGAAGCATGAAAGAAAATAGCATTTACAATCATTAAGTGGTGTTTCTTTCAAATATAAAAGAGATGTATAGTCGTGTTAGTATTTTATCGTACCGGGATCGGGAACAAAACTCCGATTATATTACCTATCTAGTGAAAAGATCATCTGAATTGGTTTCATTATCTATCTTTGGATCAGCTCAACCACGTGATTGACTGATTGGAGATACATGTACCTGCTACGCTGTATCCAAACCTATCTTAAATATTACGATGAGAGATTATGAATTATGTTATTATGTATGTTTGTTGGGGGGAGAAGAAGCGGGTATTTGTGGTGGTTGTAAGGTTGTTGGCACATGCCTTGGTCGGATATTGGAGATAGATTTTCGACTACAATTCGTTAGTTAGCATTTGCAACATCGTTGAAGCTTGCTTTTTTTGACATGCTTTACATCTGACGTGGCAGTATATTACATGTACGAGTTAAAGTTGATTTCCGACTTCTGTTGTTACTATTTAAGACTATAGGAAATACCATCTGTGTTTATTTGTAAATGAAGTGATGTACTGAATTATTTTGAAAAGGTTGAACGTGCACATACATTCATTTGGATAAAAGATACGGAAATTGACTGGTACCTGCGTAAAAACAACTTAAACATTACTCTGCTAGACAAACGTAGTATATGTACAAATGTAAGGTTGCCTATAATGTTTTTTACATCATGTCATTCTCGCAAACCAGAGCTGTTATTTCTTCCGCGCGCGGTGCCATAAAAGAGGCTGTTGTTTGCGACGATGCATCATGTACATATAGCCGTTATTTTAACACTTTACAGTAAAAAAAATGTATATGCTACCTGGAAAAAAACCCATTACTTAAACGAACAGGTGCCTACACTTACTGTAAAAGGGGTCGATATTTTGAACGTATTGCAAGGGCAAGAAACAATCGCATCCTTGCACGTTGGAAACTGAACTGTGTAAATGGTAACGATCCTCAGTAAATTAATACAGATATTCATACTTAGTGTCTTGCACCATTCAATCAACCAAACGAAACGATATTCAGCCGATTACGCTGAATTCGAATTTTAGAATAGGTGGGGTAGGTAGATTTTTTTTTTGCATGTGTGCGTGTCTGTTGTTTTCCATATGGTCTCTGTGTTATCGATTCCTGCACAGTCATTACTGATCGGAAGAACAGTTTTATATTATTTTTTTTAAGTTGATGTCAGTTCGCACAGCCACTATTTCTCGCGAAACTTCAAAATTTTCGCGATTTTATTTTATTTTTTTCTCAAATATGTAAAAAAAAAAAAAAAAAAGGTCGGCAGTGAAAAACTAGGTGGGGTCCAGTAACATTTTTTAGACCTAATGGAATAACCAACGGGTATGTTGAACAATTACTAGTACATGAAAAACTGAAAGATGTTTTACCATTTTAGACAGGTAAAAATACATTCCAACGACATCACATATTATCAAAAGAAAACTAAAGCTACTGGGATGCGTTTTTCTTTTATCGTAGTATGTGCCCCGGAAATAAATATAGTTACTTTGTTCATGAAAACTCAGACCCATTCTCAAATAAAACCAAGACAAAAAATCATGGGTCACCATACAATTTTTTGAAATAAAGATCAAAACGATATCCTAATTAAGTCATTTTAGAATCCAATATGGCCGCCACCTTCTATGAGGGAGAAGTAATCTTGTCTAATTTTTCCTTGAAAAAACAACGAACTCCAAAATTTCTTTCGTTTTTAAAAAGGGCCTGGAACAAGCATTCATGTGGCAAAGTTTGAAGAGATAAAAAAGAACACTGACTTCCATGGAAACTCTTCCTTAATAGTACGGCCCCGGAGTACGACAGCTTGAAGGTTTTTTCGTATGAAATGACTGCTTACTACTACCAATAGAGTAATTGTATCTGGAAAAACAATGTCTATGAGAGGGTATAGGGACCATATTTTCATTTTGTGACGAACAACGAATTCCATTTTCATAAAAATAAATATGAAGACCATATTTGCCAGAAAGAGTTTTAACTTATCTATTGTATACTTTGCGTAATGCACTCTTTCACATATGTCGACTCTTGGAATCTGACATGTAATATGATTAATGATGTACTTCATCAGACTTTTAGTCACATCGATTAGTCTACTGTGTGTGTTCCTGTCTCTCCACTGTCTCTATCACTTTTTGGTATAATGTTATTGAGCATAGTGCAATCAGCAATTCTTCCGCCACAACGATACCAGCAGATTTTTGGTCTATGAATCGTTTAAATTATATTAAAATGGACTTCCGTCTTGTCACTGAAATGATTAAAGTATTAAGATAGAATATACCGACTAACAAACTTACAAAACTCAACATCTGCAATTAACTAACTAACTAACTACTGTAACTAACTAACTGACTGACTGACTACCTACCTATCTATCTGTAGACATAATTAACAAACAAACAAACCAACTAATCAACCAACCAACCAAGTAAATAACAGAACAATGAATAATGAAAAGAAACAACATAACTGTTGTAAATCTACGTTACAATTTTGCGTACCGGAATTTATATCATCTCGTTTATATGAAAGATAATATCTCGTGCACACGAGATAATAAGTCATGCGCACGAGATATTTTTTTTGCTTTTGTAGATGGCACTAACGGGCTTTCATACGTTTATAATTGAATGACAATTAATTTTACCACCGTGATAAGAGGATGAAAAGCTGATCACACTATAGAAAGGAAGTGTGCATCTTTCATTCAAAGAGATGGTGGTATTAAACTTTGAAAAGAATTATATTTTATCAAGGTGGGATTGATTGGGCAATTAGATGATGCCAGTCGGAAGTATTTGTACGTGATCGGAAGTGACATACATCACGTGGTCGGAAGTGACGTATAAAGGATATATTATATACTTCTCAAACAAAATCAACCGTTATGGAATTGACAAGAACTAAAACCATATGTTGCAGGGTATAGGCTTGCTTTTATTCTGTCAAACTACCATTCATAGCCTGCTTACGGCACTTACGGTATATTCCATACCTGTATAAGCTACATAATAATTCAAATCTGTTTTGCCAATCCCTACAAGTGTTATAGCTCTATAGTTGTATTCATGGTTTGCTCTTTACTGAAAAGTTGCATTTTAAAGGTTACTCCATATAGTAAACTCCATCAATCGATTTGCATACACAGTTTGTAACAAACAAATGGCAAACATCCTATTCACTAGGTAAGACGTGGGTTAACATACGTTCATACGAAACGCAAACACACATTTGCAAGGTTTCTTTTCACTTGTTAAAAAAACTCAGAAATTTATCGATATCGAGTTGAAATATATTTTTAAAAGTTCCGAGTACAATGCAATAAAAAGCTGAGTTAACAGTATGAATTTCGTGCTACCTAATGATAAACAAGTAGAATTTCGTCGTACCAGTTCACAATTGAAAGCATTCGTTTATAAATTCTTTTTGAAAAGAACGACGTGGATACCACTGAATAGCATACACAGTACATGCAGTAGCGCTGATTATATTTTATTTTGCCCGTCAGCCGCTCTAATTACATGTTAAACATGGGCCAAACCCACAAGACAAGCATTGTGACACTTTACACTAACAACAAAGACAGGAACAAAACGTCTTTTCTTTCTCCTCTATTTTACAACAGAAAGCAAAGGCCAAAGAGGCACGCTTACCACTCACCATGGCAACAAAACAAACATATAAGATACATGTTACATTCTAGACTATCATCAAAATCAGAGTGGACTGTACTTTCACTGCAATACAAGTAGTATATGGCTCCGAGTTAAAAAGTCAAATGTTAACTCTGAAGTCAATAAAATGAACTGTGATAACTAAGTAAGAAACCATGTCTTGAAGAAGCGCCTGAGCCATACACGGTTAAGTTCAGGGTTATGTTTGGTCTATGCCAGTTGTCAACATTCAAAGTGACTACATTAAGTCTTTGATTGGCATGATGCATGATGGGAGAGACATGGACTCAACTCAGTAGCTCATCAATCTTGCTAACTGAACTACAAACCATAGCAAATACAAACATAGAAAATATCCATGTAATACGTCTGTATTTGTGAACTTTACCCTTCTACCTATTATTAGCACCGTCATGCCACACAATGTGGTCAAACTATAATCACTGGCTTGAAGTCTTGTAGTTCAAACGATTGATGATTATTGATGAAGTTTTTGTGTAATTGTTCAATTTATGATAAAACCACAAAATGTTGCGTAAACAGTACGATATACTGTATGGGCTCATTTGCATAGTGTGATGCTTGATACAACAAATTGACACGTTGGTCTGAATTGGTTTGATGTAAAGTTAAGGGCACAAAAAAGACTGGGATAAGAAATACATGTAAACTGTGTTGTGCACCCACTCCATTAACCTTTTGCCTATATTATTCAAACCTTAGTTTCTTTTGAAATGAAAACAGAGAGAGAGAGAGAGAGAGAGAGAGAGAGAGAGAGAGAGAGAGAGAGAGAGAGAGAGAGAGAGAGAGAGAGAGAGAGAGAGAGAGAGAGAGAGAGAGAGAGAGAGACAGAGCGAGAGAGCGAGAGAGACAGAGCGAGAGAGACAGAGAGAGACAGACAGAGACAGAGACAGACAGACAGACAGAGACAGACTGAGAGAGAGACACAGAGACACAGAGAGACACAGAGACAGAGACAGAGACAGAGACTGGGACAGAGACACAGACGGACAGACAGACAGACAGACAGACAGACAGACAGACAGACAGACAAAAATGAAAACCAATATTTATATTGGATGTACAACATCCTGAAAGCATAACAGTTTCAGCTACAATTTAATGGTTCCTTTAATTATTCATAAAATATGTCTAACTCAGATTTCCTATTTCCCTCCAGTACCTGATCTGAACATGATTACGTTGCTTTCCTAAGTAAAATTTTTCACACTGACGTGAAACGATCATGACAAATTACCAACTTCCTGACTATAGTTTCCTTTATGTTATTTCAGTACTTTGCAAGCTGTTGCAATCCATAACAACGAGCAATTTCGTAGAAAAATAATTCTAAGCTGTATTACCAATGTGATTATCTATGTAATACAGTGTTCTAACGTATGTAAACAGTTGGTACATTACAGGTAAAACAATTGAATTGACACATCGTAATATTGATGGAGGCATATATGTTTAAGACCACATGTTCTACTTCTTTGTGCAACCAATCATCGAAAGATGAACAGTTCCACAAAGGACTGTTTATTTAAGATTATCCGAACAGCGGTAACGTGTTATCAATTTTGTTCGGATATTTTAACAGAAATCTTTGAATATCTTGGTATTCTGAATACAACTAAGTACACTTTGTACGTTATTCTGTTAGGCTTTCATTTTCCAAATTGTCAACATTTATGATGTACATGTATACGCTAGACAATACGAAATATAACTGACAAGTACTCGCCAACAAGACTGTCCTCACTAATTTGTAGCTAATGCAAAACAATACGCATGTTCAAGTTGACGGTAAGAACAGTTCGGGTAATTTTTAAAATTTCTTAATTTTTTATTTCATATTTTAGTAAATTGTTAAGGACACGTGTAGTTTGTGGTTTGTTCCTAATGATAGGAAGTAACATTCACTTTAATGCAAAGATGGGAAAAAGTCTACAGAAAATCTATATGTCTAGTGTTGTCTCCCCTCCCCCTGCCCCCCCCCCCGCAACACACAATTGCAGCTTGTAATTCTATATCATTTTACCCACCTTCTATGAAATCACGACGAGAAAAATGCAACTGTATCAACTTTATCACAAGTACAATAATCAGACGGATGAAGTAATTGCTGAGATTGACGTCTGTACTTCGATGGTTGTACGTGTGTACCCCAGATGATGAAGTTGAAAACATAACGTCGAGATCACTATCGTGTGTATTAAGTACTACAATAATTCATCGTAACGAGGGATGTTATCAAGAATTATCGTATTCAGATGAAATCAAGATTGATAGAACGCATTGAATCAGAGAGGTAATCATAACAGAACTATAGTGACGGCCTGTTTTTATTCCTGGGGAAAACGTATGATTTTGTCAACATATTGAGTTTTCCAGCGACAAGAGTCCTCACGCCCCCTTTCCCATGTATAGCTTCTATTTCAATATGGAGTTTATGACTGGTCATATTTTCCGATATTATCGTTTCAAATGTTTGCTTTTGTCCTTATTTACCATCACTCTGTAGCATTTTATGAGTACTAGTATACGACGAGTATATTAGACTTTGAGAAGTACATATTTATTGTCTGTTGCATGACAACATTGCATGTATATATTATGATTAGTTGACTTTGAGAAGTACTTGTTTATCGTCTGTGGCATTACAATATGAATATATTATGTTTTAAAGTTCATAATAAGGTGTACTATGAACCCAAATTGACAGACTTGTCTAGCTGTCGGTAATTACCATGGTATTACAAAGTTTTATAGATATTCTACAATGTGTCAGTGAAATGCTGTAACACCTGGTGTAAATCTCCTTTAAACAGATATCAACGTTGGAAAGCCATTCCTTGAAACCTGGTTTAAAATTCACATTTTTCATTTCAATAGGTAGGCGTAATCGACTCTGCACACAGACTGACCGATAGGTGGATAGACGTATCGACAGACAGACAGACAGACAGAAACACAGGCTTTATACTGACAGAGATATCGTTAACGGACACACGGACTAACATGACCGACAGACACATAGACATCGAGTGCAGCACATTCTTGCATACCAGAGGCAGAGCTGAGGTGTATTTCTTCCGCGACACGTAACGCGTTTTGGACGGTGCCGTAAAAGAGGCTGTAGTTTACGACGATGTGTGTTTGGACGGTGCCGTAAAAGAGGCTGTGGTTTACGACGATGTTGGAGCACCACTTCGGCAATACCTATCACGTCCGCTGTAATGAACTGACGAACCGAACCTAGCTGCCATTGTTTATCTGATAAATCTGACCTTACATTGACTTCTAGGTCACCTTGGGACACAAAACTGAGTAAAGAAATACAACAAACTTGTATAATCCATTGTAACGGTAACTTCAAAGACTGAAGAAATGGGTGTGTCTTTGTTTTAAACAATGACAAGGAAAGTATCCTACACATCTCAACGGGGTACACACTGTCGATACAGCATTATTGTGCGTGCATGCATACACACTTTGATACGAAATTATACTTTCAGAAGAATGCTTTTAGAAGGCTAGCCGGCAAATACATACAATATTTAGAAGTTAACATGTGGGAAGGAAATTTAAACTGACAAACTTCCGTGTAATATTCATCATCATTAGTCCGAGATATGTACTATTATTATTACTAATAATGAATGATGTATTGATACGTTATCCGATTAATATTTCGTTTCCTCATCGTTCTTACAACTTTGTTCGCCTTTCTAGTACGCTCTTATACCCAGGTACATTATCTTTGTACATATTACAGTTTGTTATCAGGGTTTTTCCAATTTTGTTTTTCATCTCATTCTGCATGGCTTTACTCGTTGTAGTATTTCATAGCTTTCAAACAAATCGTGCGGTTGTTGATATCTAAATGCATTATAACAGATGAAATGTCCCTAATATTTTCTCAAAATAATTAACATTAGCAACGACAGCGACAATTGTAGCAACGACAGCCACTGTACACTGACTTCATTTTTCTCGCTCGTACGTATATGTGTAATAAACCTAATTGTATTATTATGTGCCACGTTAAAAACGTTCGCGATGTGATGTAGGGGAACCTCGAATGACCTCTGGTGTTTCTTATGAACAATCGAAGAACAGCCTTGACTGGGTGTGTCTCGGTAATGTCTATGACGCTTACATGTATACACAAAATAGAAGACAAATCTCTTATAACACGTTGCTCGTTCAGTTAGTATAGAAGGCACACAGCTGCGTAAACATATTCAATGCTATGTACATGCACCTGACATTCAATATCGTGCTCGACTCCATTTTTAATATTTATTTAACATATTATTTGAAGTTGTTAAAACACACTAAATTTGTGTATATAATTTAGCGGGTAAGTTATACAGACTTTCATGTCCACTCTCTTCGATTTCTACCTAGTATAAATCAATCAGACAGGTATGGCATCAGCATTCTCGCAAACCACATAGCTGATATTTCCTATGTGATACTGCGAAATATCTTGGATGGTGCCGTAAAAGAGGCTGTGGTTTACGACGATAGGGTATTAGTTAAGACTACAATCTTCATGAGAATGAGTGATCATATTTTATTTATCAGGATAATATAATTTCCATGTAGCCATGATGTTTATTCATGGTTGTAGACATCGATGATGCAAATATGGATGAAATAAATGTGTAATGATTTGATCAATTGACTACGTGTAATTGTATTTCTATTGTATTGTATTGTATCGACCCAGCGGACCTTTCGCTATTTAATGGCAATATATTGAAGTGTATAGATTGAACGACGTGATGTAGCTACTACAGACGAGACATAATAGAATAACGACAGAATATCGCAGGCAATTTTAAGTTTTACAAGAAACACATTACTGAGAAACGATCACTGAATTGAAAATTGGTTGAAGTCGCCTACGTCAACATGGTACAAGCATTCATAGTTTCCCATAACATTTTGACATACACATGTAAGCCACGTGTACGACAAATCGGAGATAAATGGGACATTGCTGTCACCAGGGTCATGCGTATAGATTGTCATCAGCCCCTTACATCACATGAGACGAAAGATGAATACGGAACTCGTAAAAAATAAACATTCGCAAAATAGTCCCTCAAGACATACATTGGCCCTAACTACAACAGGACCGAATCTAATCCATATTAAATTGTCAGAATTAATGTTTTTTTTGTTTAATAGCTTGCTGAAAATATAGGACTGTTGACGGAGTGTAGTGACATAGGTACATGACTGTACACACGACAACGTGTCGTCTAGCAACATTTAGACCTTGTCTGCACAATGTAATTCAATACCTTAATGAAACAATGCTATGTGGAGATATTACATTCACGTTGCGATCGCACTGACTTTTCACAAAATACAGTACCGAGGTAAGGTGTACTTTATACACATGGGTCGCTATAGTAACAGGTGTTTACTGTTCAATACCATTCCGCGTTACTCATAGTATCTGTAATTGTAAGGTTGAGTTTGACCGTGTTCACTCGTAGTTAACTAAGCTGGTATGTATGGCATACGAGAGAATACACGCATCAATTCACTAATATATCATAACTTCAATATCAAATATCAATATCATGCTAATTCGGTCATCACAGCTGCGATGTGTGTACGCTAGCGTATAACGTGTGTGTGTGTTGTACCACATACTGGTACTTAGGAGACCATGCATGGTGGGTAGGAGAGATTTCTCTAGCATGTGTAATACGGCATCGTGGCGAACTACTACCATATCCTATTCCGCTTAAAACTATAATTATTACTAGCTGGAATGTCATATTTCGATCATATAATCAAAACTATGTTGACTGAAAATTGTTAAAATGCCACTACTTAGACATTGTACATGTGAATTAATAGTTGATTTTCTCCATACTTTATGCAGTGACTGTAATAGCTCAAATCGTAATCGCGTATGGGGGGGGGGGGGGGTTAGGGAGCGGACCAAAAGTTGCTGGATGTACTGTTCCATGTACATGTGATGTGTACTGCTACACAAATAAGTTTACCCACAGGTAATTCAATACTGTTTAGGGTGTACAATATTACGATTATGTCTAATATTATATCTAACAAGACAGTTTCAAAAAAATGTTCCGGTTGCAGACAGTGCATCTTCAGGGCATTAGAAAGAACGTTATTGAAAATTTTCCGCGACAAATAATCAAGGGATACGCCGTGAAAAGAAAAAAAATCGGTGGCACATGAAAAATTTCCTCAGGTCATTGAGTACAATTCCAAGAAGAGATACCATTTAAACGTTCAAGACACGTTGTCGACGAACTGTCAACTGATATCACAGTCTGAGGTTGCAGCCAAACTACTAAGCTTACATGTATTAGACTGATCGATCTACATGGCTTTGTCCGTTTAGTTCAAGTTCATCATACATAGTGTGACATGTCTTGGAGGTTATCATGTCTTTCACTTGATGATATATACGTTGGCATGCCAACACACCTTCTATTTTTTATAACTACGTCAGTGACATTTCTGTTGACATTTCATTTGGATTGTCATGTATCTATCAGAATAACATGTCACATCGCAGTCTATTCATCTCATACAAAGGATAGAAACCACAGTATTCATCATTGAATATTTTCTTTCAATCCCCACTACAAAGATTAGAATTGTCCCCTTTTTACTTTTTGGCAAACTAAAGATAAATTATTTCCCCTATGGTCATGATGATCAACTGTTATCACGCCAGTACTATCTACTAGTATCTGAGTGGTTTGCTGGTTTATATAGCATGCTAAAAATACACATTCCCGGTTGATAGTGCCTTATTTTCAAAAGAAGGATACACCCAGAGTCTTAATGTAGTTTTTTTTTTGCATTCTCGCAAACTAGAACTGTTATTTCTTCCGCGACACTGCGAAATAACTTGGCGGAGCGTCTAGGACGATGCCGTAAAAGAGGCTACAGTTTACAGCATTGTAGTGGGTCAGTTTGTCTATACATACACAGACAACGAATGAAGAAGTTTCTATCTTGTCTGTGATCCATATGAAGAGAAAACAACAATTGGTCCCTTACGGCAAAATCAAGTGAAAATATGAGAAAACACACAGGAGACAAACTAAAGGGAATGAGGTAAACGCAAATTTGAACGATATCATATTCATGTATTTGCCTTTTTTCTTCTATTCTATCAACACTTGCCACTATGCATGCTATGTGTATATACATACGACATACTAATCACTACCAGCATTTTTACGAGACTTTCGTACCATATGGGAGTTAAGTTGCTGGTTGGAGATGTCCTATGGAAAAGACGACATTTTGATGTACATGTATTTGTACTTGGTTGAGTTATCAAATATTTGAGCACTAACTTAACAAAAAGACTTTGTATTGATAACAGAACACGACCACTAGACTAGTGTCTGTGTACTCAGTTTTGGCTAGGTGGCACCCCCGGGGTGGCACATCGTCACTATTGGTGGAGAGCGATAGAGTTTGCGGGTGGGGGTGAGTTAATTACAAAATAAACAGTCAACAATTAAGTTGTAAATGGAGAGGTACCCCCCCCCCCCCCGCACGACACACATGTCCCAATAGTTAAATATAAGTTATAAATATTAATATTACAGGAAATATTACGTAACGCTCAAACTACTTCAACCACGCCCACATCATTGCACATGCTGTGTATTGTTATGTGATAGTCTGAAATCATGGACTGGAAATAGAGAACTTGCTATAATAAGGTCAGCTCTACGAGATAATAATCTAATCGGAACAGTAGAGCACGACCGCACGTCTTTAATACATGTATCTTGTACTTACAGAGTTTTGTATGGCTTCAGCAGCGTTTCAAAGTCTCTTGGTGTCGGGTTCGATATTGGTCCGTCTTTAAACAATGCATCATACTTCCCAGTGTATGGTTTCTGAGCGAGCTTGGGTTCTGCTAACCTATTTCGCATCTCCCCGATTACTGCCAACAAGGGTTCGGCGTAGGGGTCATCGTGTTTGTCCTTGGGCCTATCGTCGAGTTGTTGTTCTAAGTTTGTCTCGTTCACATTGTCATCATAAACATGTTTTCCTTGATTTGCAGCGAGTTGTTCAGATGTCAACGGTTTACCTTCTTGAGTTATGTTATTAAGTAAATTAATCGTTTCCGTATCTTCGGGACTTATGACTTTATTCTTGGCAGCGGATTCTCCGTCTTTGACAGGTGACCCCGGTGCCGAGTCACTCTTTCCCAACTGTTTACGTATGAAATGTATATCCTGTGTGTTTAAAGCAGCGTTCTGTTTCTCTTGATTGTCGAGATGTCGAGGTTCCCCTGCTACAGCATTACGTATCGCGGAGAGTGGCCGAAAGCCACTCTCCATGCCTATTAACACAACCATACATACTACAAGAGAAGCCAACGTGACCACTACCCGTTGCTTAAGTTTCATAGTGCCAGTGGATATGTAATGAATGGTGAATCACACCTCCTGGCGGTGCCCGTCGTCAATAGCTGAGAAGTCCCGACGTTGAAGTTGGCGTTGACGTTGTCGACGTGCATTTGTGGCTGTCAGAATTAGCACAGAGCGGCGATAGTACAGTTTCACCTAGTCATACAGCTATGGGTATATTACATGTCCTTACACACACATACACACCACTGATCATGGCTTCGACAAGAATGAACAATGGCTTCGTGGTGTTTCCAACGTCATTTCGACGACTTCGGACTCTGTGTTTCACGCAGTGTTGATTGGCCGACTGGCTTCAGCTGATTTGCATCCAAAACAATATCACACAGGTACAAACCGCAGGTCACAACACATCTGAATATTGTAAAGGTGAACTCATTTGAATTGAAAAGATATTTAGACGTACCGTACTGAGCATGTCTGTTGAAACATAATGCATATATAGTACACACTCACACGCCGTGGATACTAGTATACGCAACGTATGCAGAGGCCTCGGGGTCTTTCTACTCAAAGAACTACAGCGGTGTTTTCAATGTTCAGCGCCTTTTATACAAATGAATTCGAAAGTGTGGAAATGAATCATATACAACATTCGTCCGAGAAAATCTTGAATTTTCTTCACGCTTTCAGTATTAATAGTATATTAAACGTTGAACATCGGCGTGCGAGCGTGCGTGTCATCATGTCGAACTCCAATACGAGCGAAATGATAACGTACATAGTAAAGTCGATACCACATGTTTACCCGTGTAGTACATGTAAACTGATTAGTATAGTATATACGGTGGGGAAATCTCAGTTTTATTATAAAGTTTTATCGCTCCTTATTATTGCCATGGTAACGGCTTGGATCTTAAGGGCAGCAATATCTGTATTGTTGATAAAATGCAATAATATATATAGTCCATTTATACTCTGACATTTTGTTTTGATAATTAGTTCGAGAAAGGAAATCTTCTTCACGTACTGGAAATGTATAGAGTAAGTAACAGTCATACAGAGTGAATGATACGAGGGCTGCGTAATAGTGCTGCTTGACAACGTCCTGTGGAAAAAAACCCTAAACCCTGTCGTCGCATCGTTCAAAATAAAGTTTGCCACGAAAGTATTCGATCCGGAAACACGGAGCCTGTGTACAACTATCAGTTAAACAAATGGTTTTCAGTTTCAACTATTTACCTGACAAATGCTGAGAACACCCGATTATTACCACGAACATTTCGAGATCTTGCTCTTATAGCGCTAATTTTATTTTGAAAATGATAGTAATGATTCTATTTTTTGTTTAGTTTGACAATTTTGTAATGAATGTAAATGCACTAATGTATAACGTCACAAGAGATACAACAACAACAACAACAACAACAACAACAACAACAACAATAATAATAATAATAACAACCACAAGGAAAAAGGTATTCATGAACTTGGATTTTAATATTTGAATTTTCAGAATTGAGATTTAACCCAAAACGGCCTTGTTGAGGGTCATGGCCTGTAGTTATCCGCGATTATTACCATGACCTTTAACCTTCCATCATTCCGGATCCTATAAACCCATTTTATATGTCTGATACCATCTTTATCAACCTGACCCGTATTTATCCTGTTACCAGCTGAACTCGAACTTGGCAATAATCAACAGCTAATGATTTTTTGTCCCGTATATATGTTTTCTCTTTGATTTTTTTCATCAAATTTATTTTTATATTGCAAGGTTTTACCCCAAGAGTAATACAGTTGGGAGATCCAAGAATTACATTGTAAGATAGGGCTGATATTAGGGGCGAGGTAAATAATAGTTCGATGTAGGATAACAAAATATTTTTTCTCATCCTACAAAATTGATTTTACTTTTAATGGATGTTTTGTACCAACAAATGGCAATGCAAGTATTTCTTTAAAAATGCCAAATTGAGAAAAGGAAGATTTTTTGCTATAATAGTAAATGCATGGCACTAAAATAAAGTAAAGTGTCAGCAAAAGAGCTATTTTTTCCCTCTCTACATACCGGCTCAGTAATGTTCATAGTACTACATACTGATGATTTGAAATTGTTAGTGTGGTTTGAAGCAATTTTCTATTTGACTGGCCAATTTAGTTCGAAAGAGGCGGGCGGGGGGAGGGGGTCTGAGGCCTAAGTAAGTGTTTTATCCTACATTGAGTAACTATTGATCTCGCCCCTTACACACAATACCCGGAGACGACGAATCTACGTTACATCATGTACTTGTACGGCTTTAGGCCATCTACTGCAAAAACAAGCAAGGCCTTCGAACCTTTCCTTACACTCCGATAAACTTTGACACAAATTACTAGACCTCCACTGTCTGCATGTGTTATAGACAGACTTATTGAGCAGTGTATAATATGTTGGGTCGCCTTGACTCTATATTAATTCATATCTTTAATTCTACCTCCAGGCTCATATACAGTACAATAAATGCATTTCTGTCAATTCAATTCAACTTCACAATTTGACAAACCGTACTTTCAAGACATTTAAATTATTAAACGAAAAATGTAGAGAATCGCTAAGAAATTATGTTATACATATAAGTAGAGATGTGACGTATGAGAGAGAGGGAGGTATGGAGGGAGAGGGGGAGAGGAGAGAGGAAGAGAGGGGCAGCGAGACGGCGAGAGAGCGAGAGAGTGAGAGAGGGGGGAGAGGGAGAGAGGGGAGAGGGAGGGAAGGAGAGGGGGAGAGAGGGAGAGAGGAAGAGAGGTACAGCGAGACGGCGAGAGAGTGAGAGAGAGAGAGAGAGAGAGAGAGAGAGAGAGAGAGAGAGAGAGAGAGAGGGGGGGGGGGTGACTGAGTACTGATATGATTTATGTTGTCTGTAGTGATTAAGAGTGTGTGTTACTGTGTTAATGACCGGGTAAAGTGAACTGTTTCAGAGCATATATGATGACATAGAGTACGATATCGGAAGGCGACGTGATGGGTTGGGATACAGTAACGGCACCAAAAGATAACATAGATTGATAGTGGGCTAGAGGTTATCGGGATCAGTAGGAATAAATTTACATACTATAAATCAGATAAGGTCATAGCCATGTGTACACTCCTATAAAAACTTGTCAAATCAGAGCCAGTCAACTAATAGGCAGTATTCAGACCAAGAATGCACTCGAATAATAGCAACTAAATGAACAGGAAAATACTTCCATGTAAAAATCTCACTTCTCACACATTGGTTAAATTCAAAATTTGTACAGATTACATAGTTTCAAAGTTCAACTATCACAGATAACCGCGATCATAAAATCAATGATGTGATATTCCCGGGTGATATATTCGTATATTGGCGACTTATACATGACTGATTGTACTGTCTCAGCCTGTATGTTGGCGGTCGAGAGACTTCACATCGTCGGATTATAGAGTCATTCATCCGCCGATAACCATGGTAACCGATGCGGTCAAAGTCACTAATACGAATACTAAGTCTTGTATTGTATATAAGTGGTATTATAAGATTTACTATCATTCCATAATGAATTGTACACTTGCATCAAATAATGTTTACATAAAATATTACATATTTTATTCTCGATAATTTTATAGCACACCCCCCCCCCCACTCAGTCTGGCCCTATCGTTAATTGGACTATAGTGCATATAGCATTATATCTTGTATAGGTACGACCTTTGACCTGAGGTACAAATCCAATTAAGGGCACAGACAGTCAAGTTGACTCTGACGTATACATTTGTTTTTCGATCACATTGGCATTCATCATTTTGTTTTAATTTCTTTCCTCAGGTTAACAAGTCTAGCCAATACGTCTAGAAGACGTTTAGTTTCCTCTCTTAATTATCTCCGAAGTTCACTCCTTTTGGCATGTACGTAATCAATTACTCCCAAGCATGAAAAATCGATTATAATTTGTGAAATTCACCGTGACAGAGATGTTACCATGCATATTTTGGTAATAATTCATGGCATCTCAGATCGCTCTGTTGAAATGTAGCACATGGTGCCAAACAAATACGGATTTATGCCGGTGACTAGTTTGTCTGTATCCTAGTCGGCTTTGACTCATTCGTCTTACATATTTTTTGAAAACCTAAACTGTTGCATTTAAAACTTGGGTTGTCTTTGTGAGTCCAAACAATCTACCATCAATCCAGCCACAATACATCGACATGTACAGAGCAAATGTTAACGAAACATAAGCACGTACACTCGAAACAACAAAACAAGGACTAAAAACATACCGACCCAAAACTATGAAAGACACGAATTCTACTTCACCTTCTTTCAAGCAACTCAGTATGAAAACATGTACAAGTGATTGACAGGTGTCAATGAACATCATCCCGAGGGAATACGATTCTAATTAATTTCTGTCTGTTCTATACCAGTCATCTTCACGTCATCACGTGCGACATACGGCCAAGTAGACAATGACACACGATAACGGATATTACACGTTGTCACGTGACCCACCTGTTAATGTGAGTTGATTGACATATATCGACTTTACATTCTATTTTTGTACTTTAAGCTAGAGTTCTGAAGTACACGTATCCGTGTGTGCTATTTCACAATGCTTGTTTGGTAATATGATATATCTGAAACGATCTGTAATGATTCACACAAGTCAATCAAGCCTAGAAACGTGAAGATATCAAGTCTTATCAAATCTTTTTAGTGTTTTACTTGATGTAGTCTTGTAGGTGTCTGTGTCGTTGTGTGTGTGTGTGTGTGTGTGTGTGTGTGTGTGTGTGTGTATGTGTGTGTGTGTGTGTGTGTGTGTGTGTGTGTGTGTGACGTAACACACAGGAGACATGTTTACCGGACTTAATCTTTAAATTTTGTCCCGTACATGTGATTCACGTGACTCATTGCACAGGCTTACTGCTTATACTATACAGTGTGCATCAACCATGGATATATCCCATAATCAGTAATTACGTCACATAATGATACACTTACGAGTGAAAAAAACCCACAAAACACGTTACGCGATGTACTGGAATGTAAAGATGCCAAATGATTGACAAGTGTCAATCAAATTCTACCAATGAATGTTATCTTATCATAATCATCCCAACATGGTTCGATGTCCTAATGGCCACCAACATCTCAGTACACGTTGAGGACACCTGGCCTGCATTGTTCGATGTGGTGTAGGGGTTACAAGTCACACACATCGTTCAAGCAGTTGGCCGACTCTTAGTGATATATGCATAGTGACCCACTTGATGAAGAGTAACACCTGATAAAGTGATGTAATACTTAAACAATAACTTCTAACCAATCAACAAAACTTTTAAATTGAATCGCACAGAACACCGCATTCTAGTTTTCAATATTCGATGCACGTAGGGCCTAAATAATGTGTGGTTCCGATTACGCTCATCAATTTTAGAATAGGTGGGGTAGGTATATTTTTTATTTTTTATTTTTTATATATTTTTTTTTCATGACAGTCACTGTGTGAGTGTCTAGTTCAGGTAGTTATGTTTGGTTTCTCCTCATCAGATGTACAGCCATTACAGATTGGAAGAACACATTTAGTTGATGTCAGTTTTCGCATCCACTATATCTCGTTAGCATTCTCAATTTTCGTATTTTTTTTCTAGAATACTTAAAAAATGTTTAGGGTCGGCAGTGAAAAAAAACCCGGAGGTGGGTTCGGGTAACAGGAACCAAGTAGTGTTTTAGGCCTAAGCTGAACTAAGTTGAACTCATCAATAAAACGAAGGTTGAATCAACGTTACCGTACATTTATCCCACACATCATATTACCTGACCAATTCTGTCATTATTTTACATCATCATTTCATCCTATATCTATCTAGATCGCATGGTGTATCTTCTCGAGTGTTTTACTCGATATATACAGCTGTCAAAATGAAACTAGAAAACTAGAAAAAAAACCCGCACCTGGATTCAACTCTGTTTACACTTACTACAGTGTAATAACCTTTCTAGTGTGTGACATAAAAAGAGAGACATTATGTAATTTGTAATTTTCCATAGTCCATTTAATAGTACCAATCCTAACATAATAGTGAATATATTCATATTATGACATCCTAATGTTTCGGAGAAAAGACTGACTGGGTGGTGATTGTATCCATATGGTTCCAAATTCTTTAATTTGATAACTTTACACGCAAGTTTCGTATACATGTATATCTTACATAAAGCATTCGTCTCCACTTTTAATTAAACCACGTGTAACTAATGGCGCCGTCTATTTTCATTTAGTCGGCTAATTAAATGCATAGAAGTGCATACGTTTCTTTTATATAAACATTTTACTTGCGTGTTCAATTTTAATGAGTTTTTTTTTTACAATATTGATTTCTACCATATGTCCATTTCATTCAAATGACAATATTTATCACCATAACGATATAGTCAATGAAATCATTCAGAATAGGTATTTCTAATCAAACAAATCTAGTGATACATACGTAACGAGTCCAAAAAATATCACAGAAAAATGTTTGTGCATTAAAGCAGTAAATGAAATTTCAATTTCAAAATTACCAAAATATGTTATCATCTGACGAAAATATACACAAGCTTAAATTTCTAAAATTCAGAAAAAACGTAATTAACGCATTACTGTGACAGACAAAAACAATTATTTGCAATAATTACTGACATTTTCAAAATTAATTCGTGGTCTGAGATATTAGTTATGAACCGTAAAATGGACCTCAAACACACGGTGAAGATAAACTAATAAATTGTTTGCCTCATAATTTCCTCTTCGTTGATGAGTTTGTTTTTCTCTTCATCAAATTTAGCTTCAAAGATATCAAATTAACATGGTGTATACATAGTAAAGCTATGCATATCAAGTGGATAAATAGCTGAGTCAAAGGGTGTATAATAAGTATAAAACACATTATGTGATAGATAACAAAGTATTGTAATACAAATATAATAATAATAGACGTGTCATTGTATTTACAATAGGATATTACACATAATAGATATAATCACGTGGTACACATTGTATTGAGAGTAAATTTACCATTATATTAATGCCTCTTTTGATTAAGTAAAGTATTTGGTATTGTACTACTAGCGTCTAATACTGGTAGATTCAATATCATGAAGGGTCCTTTTTTTCTGTGCATGGGTCATCTCTAGACTGAGCTAAAGACGTATCCATCAGAGGTACATAGCACTCACGTTATGAACGTTACTCAATGTTGTGCCTCTGTGAGATTTTTCTAAAATCTTTTTGAAGTATTATAGTACAAATGATGTTACCATGGTCTTTCACTCAATGTGATATGACATCGTTTACACACACTCCAACAACTTCAAATGCAAAATACATGTAATTCTACTGATAGCGCGCATATTTGGGATGTAGAAGTAGTCACGGTTACCATGTTGATTATCAGTTGGAAAGTAAATAATTGAAGTCATTAAAATCATCAGCAAGTCCATGTGTAAAATGTTTTCACAGCAGAAGCCTGTTTCTACTGCACTGTGAAGACAGTTAATATGCTTATCACTTTTCAATGTGATTGGGTAAAACGATGCTGCTGCTGCTGGGTGTTAATATGTCTTTGGTATTGTTAGTCTTGAGTTGAACCTCAGACCACTAAAAAAAGTTAGTGGTCTGAGGTCCAAATGTGTATATCTTTGTGTTAGGTTCCATGAGGGAAACACTAAACTAACATCATTCCAACTGTAAATTACAGTACAGACGAAAAAAGAAATTATTTCCTTGTCTGTGATTACACTGTAAACAGTAAACGCATTAACCTAGCCTCCTTGGAAGTAAGTGATAACTACTTCAGGAGTTACTTTAGGGTAGATAAAATGTATAATATATCAATAAACAGATCGATATACGGTGTCATCATTAAATACGTAACAAAAAGCTCTAATGACCTTCAGTCACACATTTTTTCTACAATAATACTATTGACATATCCAACATTGAATTTCAACACTTTGAGATTTATTACTCGAATTTGTTTTGTAATCAACTTCAATGTCAGGTTGTAAATACAACACAATGACAGAACAATTTGTGAATATGTTGTCTTGGTTACTGTCCGATGATATGGGCGGTGTTCTAATCAATCAAGGTGAAATTCTTCTATCTTTAGAGTGATAATATCTAGTCATGGAGAGATTGTATTCATACTTCAAGGGTAAAGTGAATATAGTGTCAATGGCATTGTAGCACAACTGTAGAGTTTGGGTTTGGGTAATGATGGATGATCTAATTTTCTGAGGCCCGGTTTGATTGGTAACACATTGTTGACAAGTTGATTCATACCCATCTGTATCGTTACAACTTTGCAGAAGATACTCTTGGTTGATGCTATGGGTGTGTTCATGGTTTTTATGTACATATGTGTTTATACAACCCATAACACCAAAGTAGAGCATATGTATATGGATGTACCACAACCGTTTATAGCATTCATATCATGTGTAAAAGTATACTGTTTCATTTAGAAAGGCCACATGCTAGGCTTAACGCGCTTGTAAATAAACCAATTGAAACAGTATACTTTTGCACTTGATATGAGTGCTATAAACGAGTGTAACACACCGAGAAAGTGCTTTACATTAGTGTTACCCGTTGTATTTGAATGATTGTCTTCAATAGTTGACAATACACAGATCATATAACTATTGTCTTCAATACTTGACAATACACAGATTATATAGCTATTGTCTTCAATACTTGACAATACATAGATCATATAGCTATTATCTTCAATACTTGACAATACACAGATCATATAGCTATTGTCTTCAATACTTGATAATACACAGATCATATAGCTATTGTCTTTAGTAATCAACAATACACATCATATAGCTATTATCTTCAATACTTGACAATACACAGATTATATAGCTATTGTCTTCAATACTTGATAATACACAGATCATATAGCTATTGTCTTCAACAGTTGACAATACACAGATCATATAGCTATTGTCTTCAATACTTGACAATACACAGATCATATAGCTATTGTCTTCAATACTTGACAATACACAGATCATATAGCTATTGTCTTCAATACTTGACAATACACAGATCATATAGCTATTGTCTTCAATACTTGACAATACACAGATCATATAGCTATTGTCTTTAGTAATCAACAATACACATCATATAGCTATTGTCTACAATACTCGACAATACACAGATCAGATATAACGCATTTAAAATAGTTGGCCTTGAAGAAAAGACTGTCATACCTTCGAAGGTATAGATAGTGAATAAGGACTAAAAGATATGTAGCATTACAATTGAGTTTGTATTCGTATCACGTGTTTTACAGTTAAAGTATTCTAGCGTGGAGATAGTTATATTACCCACGGGCTATAGTGTATATAACATTCTATCTCTATTTCTTTCATTATTACTAATCAAGTACCCCCCCCCCCCCCACGCCATTCGCTGTGTGATGTAAAGGATGTGCGGAAATCTCCTATTGAGAGGATTAATTAAAAATAAAGTGAGAACTTTGTATTTTTGTTACACCAAAAATAACATACTCAAATCCTTATTTAATTCGTTGACAGTAACAGCTGGTTATTTTTGTCATTGTTTTGATACACTTCATTTATTTTTTTGCGAACAGATGATGATAATGAGATGGCGATCATACTCAACTCTCAGCAGTCCTCACTCGACTGATTGATTTCATTGACTTTAACAGACTGCCCTGTCCGAGACCCGAGTGAGGACTGAAATATTGATTACCCCCGTTGAGTGAACGTGTTGTATGTTTCTGTCATATCAATAAGGCGAATATCAGGTAGAACGATCAATCTCCATGCAATGAACATCTGTGTGTCATTAAACGTGTCCGTTTCATTCACAATAATGACGTTGTCCCAGACTAGGGTCAACCCTTTAAAAAAAACTGCATTTATCTTTAATATGATTTAAAAAAAAAAAAAAATGACAACAAGAGACAAGCTGACGACTCATTGAAGTCTTTAGCTGAATGCCACGTCACATGATTTGTCTATCAAAGAAAACATTCCAACAAATTGTAACTGACAAGAACCATAGAAACGACATTTCGTAATATAGTTACCCATATTTCATGTCTACTGATTTGTTCAAAGGGTAACACGAACTTTTACAAATTTATAAATGTGCACCTTATATATATATATATCACACTGAAATACTTTATGGATGTTTAAAACAAATGCACGGATATGTTATTTTGCGTTTGTATGATACGCGTCTTGTAGAATGAATTTGGCTTTAACGATCTCTGAGGGCAGACGATTTCTTATTTATTTGGCGTTCTGCATAATTGTGACCTAGTATGCATATGTAATGCAATTTCTCATTTCGTTCTTGATTATAATTGTTGGATCTTTATAAGCATATCGGTAAGGTATAATGACTTTTTTTACAACTTGTTATAAACAAATATAAGTTAATTAAGTTCACAAATCTGCATATTAAATATGCAAATGAGGTAGAAGTCCACTGAATCGTAGTTAATATTGCACAGTATGTTTACCGAAAGTCAAGCATACATAATTAATTATCATTAATCTATGCATTAAGTTATGTGTAATCTGAAGCCTTAATTCTCAAGATATTGTTCAGTGATCAAAACACATTATTTATGCAAACGACTCATTAATATCCATATGTTTTGTACCAAGATCTAATCAGTTCTTGTAATTATCATAACATAAATGCATGCGTGGCAATTTTCATTATTAAAGATTTGGAATAGTTTTTTTGAGATACCGTGTTTACAGACACACAGACGGACAGGCAGACAGACAAAAGCATTACATTACCCCCCTTACGGAAGGTAAAAACGAGATTGCTCCCAGGTGGCCACAGTCCAATAACGGAAACACGCATTACGCCTACTAATATCTGTCTAACTATTTTTGAATCATACTACGTAGATTAAACGTTTTATTAAATTTGTACTTTAATAAATTGATCATGGGAGAGGTGAAATTAATCAAAAATTTTGTCCTAAGATTTCAAAACATACCTTTAGTAATTGGATTTTAGTCATTTCTCGTAATTATCAGTAACATTTTCATTTAATCCCTGAAGCATGGAACAAATATGTGAAAAAAAGATTATCTCAAAATATCGTTATTTTTAGCATCAAATTCTCGATATCAATTGACTAATTATAGTATTCAAATCTCCGTTTTGAGGCATACAAAAAAATTTACATACACTGATCTCGACGTTTTCTAATAATAGGGCTACAAATTCAGTCTTACAAACCAAGGCATATTTTTCCGTTGACGTAAACGAAAGATAACCTCATGGGCAGTGCCGTAAAAGAGATTTGCACAGTGCCGTAAAGTGGTCTGTCGGTTTACGACGACGGTACAAAATAAGAGGATAAATGTAGTCGTAGTGAGGACCTTTGTATTTTTTTGGATGAATTTAAAGATTTGTTGAATGCTCAAATTTTCCTCGTGTATATTATTGCATACTTATTTAAACATCGTGACCGCCATGCCACATCTAGTGCGGCATATTTATACTACTTTGATGTTTAAATTGTGCACGATTTCGACTTCATTTCACCTACTTTGTTTCATTCAGCTTGTGTTAAATCTTATTGGAATCAATGAGTCGGAATTGGGTTAATATATCAATTGCACTGGCGATCATCCTATAGCTATATAGTATCAAATTGAAAGCAAAATGCACAGAAATCATTCCTTTAGGAATAATAAAATGATCTAGTACAACTGATGTGTTGTGTGTTCGCTATCTCTTCTGTTTACCTGCGGGATGTTGAAATTGCGGTGTTTAAATTCTTGACTTGAAATAAACTATTGTTTTCAATTCACATGACGATACTTCCTGTCCCAATGACTACTTAGTATCTTCAAACTGTCCTTGATAGCATCAGTCGATGTTCCGCCACATTACATGTAAGTGTGCTGATTCACCGTCAGGTGAAGGAGGTCAAAGAAATACTAAAGACACATTCACACTCATTTCAAATGTTGGGTTTGTGTAGCAGGTGGTGTAGTCGGCTGTTTTTACTATTCATAGGACATCTGAATGACTGACTTTCAGCATGTTCACATTAATACCAGTGTGAACTTGTACAAAGCGCTGCTAACTCTATATACGAGTCTAACATGTGATGTATATATGATGGTGCGAGATTGTACTACATGTATAACAGTATTGCTATAACTTTGTAAGCGTAGTGTAAATAATTCACACCTTCATAAACAGTGAATGTGTGAGTTAAGTAAGCCCCAATAAAATCTAACATAATAATAAAAAACTGTAGCATTAATTCTATTATTTACACATATTCAAATACAATATACAAATGTATTGTGTACAAATATTTGGGATACCATATTTTGAATGCAGGCAACATTTGAATAATTTCAGAGACAAAAAAAGCCATGATGTTTATATTTGAAATACATACATAACTTTCAAATCTTGCACCAAGGGAACTTTTATATCATCACATTAATAAAATATAATCTGGCTACAGTTTTATCTATCCCACAAGAGGTCAAAATCTTGAGTCTCTGAGTAATGTATCCCTAGCGTTGACTTACAAAAATCTAGGAATGCTAAATTACTACTTCTAGAGAACTGATTGATTGATTACTTAGCTATTAATTCAAGCACTTACGACAAGGGTCTAATTTCACAACGGGTTTCCTTTCATATGATTTTCTGCAGTAATTGAGTATGAAAACAGCTTGAATTTCAGACTAATTTTATACCTCAACAGACTTTTCCACAAGGACACTATTAAGAGTGGAACTTCCTTCCTTCCTTGTACATAGTTCAGCTTTAGAGGAATGTGCTTGACTTGAAAACCAATTCTTGACATTTCTATCCATTGCTATAATTACTTGCTCTAATATGACACCCTGCCTACTAATTTTTAATCGATTCCCAACCAATTTCCTGAAACCTGGGAAACAATAATGGGGAATTAACAGTAACCCCTACTTGCTCTGTACCATTAGAAGTTAAAATAAAACGTGGGAAGTGTCCAGTCTCTCCCGCTGACTTGGAACAATTGTGTAAAATTAAGACCATTGGCTGGTCTGCAATGATGTGTAAATTCTACACACAACATTTGAAGAAGGTTATCAATGCATTGTGAGAGCAATGAAGCAATGTAATTGCAATGAGATTACACCTACAGTATTAGTGATGTCCTTACATGCTGTCCAACAGTTTTTTTCACTCATTCACTTGTAATTGGAGAATTCCCTGCGGAGTTAAAAGTCTTTCATATCTCACATTCCTTCTACCTGCATTTAATAGACAACACATGTACTGATGCTGCAAGTATCGGCGGCGGCATACACAGACTCTTTTCAATTTCACCTCAACAATACACTTCTCGCTAAGTGATAAATACGGACATTAACATGTCTATCACCATGACAACGTTTTTAAAAAAAAATAAAATTTGAGTATCAACGTTTGTGCATGGAAATCAGCTGACTATCTGTCTGACTAGATGACAAAGACAGTATACAGCAGATGTATGTCATACCTTGATATTTTAGCATTGACAATAACAGAACAGAGAAATCCAAACTGTGACACGTTCTCTTAATAGGTAAACACGATATAATGTTGATAACTACACAACAAGTATACGTTTCACTCATATTCCATGTGTACTATCCATTTAAAGGAACACTTCTGAAATGCATATTATTTGATGACTGTATATAAAGTAGGTGATACTGGCTGAAGTATAAACATTCAAATTTTTAAGGATCTTCTAAATAAAACCTAATAGACAAGATAAATGAATTTAGTTGTTAATATTATTAATATAATTAATATCTGTTTCATCTACTCTTATGTATGGCTGAAGGCTATAAATTAACCTTTTTACAAACTTCTGTTACGAAGGCTGAGACAGAAAATATGACACTGAAGTGCCATAATTAATATCTGGTTTCATGCCAGAAATGCAGAAAGGTAGGGTGAGCAACTATATCATCAAACCTGAAGAAATAATAACCTTAAAAATGTACCAACATTAGTGGAGATAGCAACAGAACTGAAAGAAACACACTACAATCGGAACGTTTGTCATACATAAAAACAAGGTTAGCAAAAAGGGAGTGTAACCAGTTTCTTTTAATTATTATAATTAACATCATTATATCTGACAATCTTTGAAAAGAATTCACGTATACAGTGTGTCTCTGTGTAGCACCACTGTGTCTGCCAATCTTTGAAGAGAATTCACTTATACACTGTGTCTCTGTGTAACATCATTGCATCTGCCAATCTTTTGAAAAGAATTCACTTATACACTGTGTCTCTGTTTAAGCAACAATGGATACAGTCTTACAGAATTAAAAAAAAAATATACAACAATGCATCATTTCATTCTTTTATAAAACTTTAAAAAAAAAAGCGGACATTGAACAGAAAAGTGTCAATCAATTCAGTACTTTTATACTTAATTTCTATTTATTAAAACACACATAATTTCAGAGCTCTTTATCATTTGTCTATCATGGTGAAAATGAGCACACAGAATATGAAACTTATAACATTCTCTTCCTGTACATGGACTTTCAACAGTCAGACTGTGTGCAGTCGCCTAAACCATTCCATAATTCTAATTCAATCACCACAATTTAACACTGCACGTAATTCATACAACATTTTTAATGTCATCACACATTTATTGCATCCTCTATTGACTAAAAAAAGGGGGATAGAATTTCTTTTTTTTCAATTGGTAATTGAATAATCACCACGCTATTAAACGTGTGCAAATAAAGTGTCTGTCTCGACAGGTGTAGTATGAAAAGCAAAGTCTCCGATAACACAGTAGATGTCAATTAGATTTACATCAGCAGACAGACATATATAGAGACCACTTTTATCATTTAATAACCAAGACGGGATACCAAGTCTGCAATTAAACAGAATCCGTTTTTTTTTTGTCAATTCAGTACAACTATTCATTGATTTGTGCGACTGTTTCCAGAAGTGACAATGTAATATGGCTGGTAATTTTTGTAATATAAAGACAACAAAAATATACCCATGAATCAGTCTTTAGTTCTATATATGGCTTCACAATTTACCCACAAAGGGTTATAGAGGAGAAAGGGAACAAAAGTCTGCGGAGATAAATGATAAATTATGTATGTATGGATGGACAAATAAATAATGAAAATGGCTGAACAATGGAATGATGTGATGTCTAAAATGCCAAGAGTAATAAAATAAGCAGTTGAAATGAAAGCATCACTTCATAGTTGGTACCAGCAGAAACAAGTTTTCAATAATTAATATTCCTAATGTTGTTATACTTTGGGCACAAAATCTCTTGCAATATCCAAAAGAGATTAAAAAGTTGAAAGGATAAACGAGCAGAATGTTGAAAATATCTATTTTAGTACATATAACAGAACCTTCATATTAGTCATGCATGGCATTATGAAATCAAAAGTGACCTTTGATATTTCTAAGGATTCTGGGAGAACCAAATATGGCGCCAGAGTTGCAGGAAACTCAAAAATAAAGAAATTGATGAATTAGATGCTGTATTTTCAAATAGTGAAAAAATGTGTATTCGCATCTTGCACATGCTCTTAATGAATGAAATGCAAGAGAAGACATCATTATGACGGCATAAATTGAAAATTTGTCATACCTTTGTAGCTTGCCATTTCATCCTCATTTTCTTGTTTCTTCTCTTTGGCCTTTGCACCAGCCTGCAATATAGTTAACAACAATACAAGGTTATTACAACTGCCAACATCAGACTACGGACAAACGGAACCGGAAAACTAGGGAAAGTTAACCACTGAATAGGATTAATAACACTTGGCAGAGCATGTTAGAAGCATACAGACTTGTATTACATTCTATCGTTTGATAAGAACAGTTTTATGGCCACTTTTCCATATACATAATAGTTCACATTCATATAAACACATTCCCAGTTCCCCTGGCATTTCATGTACACATAAAGAGGCCATAAAACTGTCCTTATCAAACCAGGGTGTGTAATTCAAGTCTCTGCTGTTCCAACATTTGTCCAGTTTTTTGACTTAACAGAAGTGTCCATGATGACAATACACAATATGCAATATACCCAAAAAAATTGATTAGAAGCTAAAATAAGTCAACGCAGTGTGATAGATGTTGGAACCTTAGACTGTGCTGTTTTCTGAAATTTATAAAAAATAAACATAATTCTATTTCATTATATCATACTATATGAAACTCCTGGTGAGACCCTCTACCAGTACTGGACAGGATTCAATATGGTTGTTATAACACATAAAGAATACTTCAAACTGAATCAAAAGTAACCACCAAAACCCATGACATTACAGACTGTGTTGATTGTTGATACTTAATATAGTCTCAATGTGTATGTCTTATAGTTCCCAAGATACTATACGAATAATATGACCATTTAGTCGAAGGTGACACGAGTACAGAGATAACCCTATGGATTAAGACTTGCATCCTATATCTCCTTTGCAAATAGTTTGAAAGAAATCTGCTATAATATTCAAATACAGCAGTAAGCAAATTTAGCTTGAGTTTTACATTTGACCTTGACAGTCAAGGTCCTATGTAATGATATCAGCAAATATGATCTATAGATAATATATAGTGTAGACACTTGAGCTGAGTCTATATGTAGTAATACTAGCTCAGGAACTATACTGTATAGTTCCTGAGCTATTGTACAACTAGTGGGTTTTATGATAAATATAGCCATCAAAATTTGTTCATACCAGAAAAGAAAGGGATACACCTATGCCCACTATAGTAAGGCACCTTCGTGCCAAGTTTGAATGAAATTGGACAGTGCCGAATCTCATTTATATTCTACAGCAAATCACAGACAAGTAAGAAGAGATACTTGTCTGTGAGCAAATCCATCAAATGTTGAACCACTGAACACAATCTATATCATTATTCCTTTCTTAACCCTTTAAATAAAAACTGTGTAATTTCAATGAAAAACACGTCCCATCACATTTGAACCAAATTACATTATACAATCTTCATGACTTGACAAATCTATTGCGAATTATCCAAAGTCTTGATGATTGACAAATCAGTAGAGAATTACTGAAACACTTCATACTTATTAAACATTCTGATATAGCTTCAAAGTACAATTCTCTGAGGACATTGGGTATTTATCTATGATAAGTAGGCACATCCCTCGGATGTGGGATGCATAAAAAATTTATCCCTGGCTTCTGAGTAGTGAATAATACAGTCAACACTTTTAGTGTGTCAGTCATATAGGAAATACTTTGGGATAAAAGGTCTATGAAACATTAGATTTGGTTCAGTGAGATTAATGTGACAGAGACGTTATTGGTAATCTTGTTAACATACAATGTACAACTACGTAATACACCATCAATACAGACTGTTATCTGTACTAGCTGAGAATAAAACCTACAATGTACAACTGGGTAATACACCATGAATACAGACTGTTTTCTGTAAGAGCTGAGAATCAAACATACAATGTACGACTATGTAATACACCATGAATACAGACTGTTTTCTGTACTAGCTGAGAATAAAACCTACAATGTACAACTGGGTAATACACCATGAATACAGACTGTTTTCTGTAAGAGCTGAGAATCAAACATACAATGTACGACTATGTAATACACCATGAAATGTAAGTCAGTTGTTTTCTGTAATAAACATGGAATGATACCACTTTTATAGCTATCTTGACTATGATACAATGAGATGATATAGTATGATATGGTACGATATGATACGATATGGTGTGATATGATATATGTGATTATGATATGATATATGGTATGATATGATACAATATGGTGTGATATGATACATGTGATTATGATATGATATATAGTATGATATGATACGATATGGTGTCATACGATACATGTGATTATGATATGATATATGGTATGCTACGATACGATATGGTGTGACACATACAAAATTATACGTTATTATGATATGATATATGATATAGTAACTGTTATTACAGGACAACATATGATATGATACGATATGACATGATATGATATGTATGGTATATATGATATGATATGAAATGATATAATATGACAAATGATATGACATAGAAACTGTTGTTATGAGGCAATATGATTGACATTGTTCTACAACTCATACCTCCTCAGTCTATACACAACCCAGCTTGGTTAAAAATTATGTGAATAAATTCTTTCAATCAGCATTCACAAAGGGCTTCTCCAACACTCAAATATACTTTTAGTAGAATGAGCAGTCACTCGATTATCTCCCCCTTCAAATTACACATCCGGTATATTTAAAGTATTTAAAAACATAGTATACGAAGTACAAAGTTTTGGACCATTTGGGGGTCAAAACTGCCGGAAATTTACTTGACATGACTACAGAAGTAGCAATTTCTATGTACTGAATACAGTGTCCCAATGTATTATCATTCAGTTCATGTCCAAGCAAGTCATGATATGGTCATACTTAGGAGGATTAAAAGTTGTATTAAAACACTACCAGCATATTGACTATGGGTGTACTTTACTGTTAAGATGTAATCTCCATTACATGAAATGTAGGAAGGATGATGCATTTGTGAAAGCTGTAACTATAAAAAATGATGAAGTATTTTGTGTACCATTTAGGTTTTATTACTCCTAAAATGCATTAGATTTCATCTCTTCACCGCACTAAAAATAATTATCATTTGAAAAAACTCATAATACATGAAAAGTATATTAAAGGTAATTTGCTTGAAGCTAAATTTCAAAAAAAATAAAATAAATTATCAGCCCACTGAATGGACACGCATTAATTGTATGCGTAGGTAATTCTATGGCTTTTATAGTCAGATTTCATTTTCTCAAATAAATTGTCATTATTGGACATGTGATTAAATGGAAACTAAATGCCCATTGCTTTCGGTACAAAAGCATGGGAATGACTGTTTTGTATGATAAAGTATCTATTGTTGGTTATCTATTTTAGTAAATGAATATATGTTCAACCTATTTAACGGTTTTCTACTTATAGCTTGTTTTTAAAAAAAAAAAATATTTATTTATTATACTTCATCACAGGCAAGTCAGAATTACACAATAACAAAAATTAAAAGTAACATGTACAATAGACTACAACAGGACAGAAAGACCGTATATCCAAAACACTAGCGCCAAACAAACAATAAAATATTAATACAACAGACAGCCTGTAAAGAGAACTTGATGGATAAACAGGTGCCAAGTGCCTCTACTAGTGTCCAACCAACATCAAAAATACTTCAGTTCTAAAATAAATCATCAAAGTGAATGTACAACAACTGAAATTAATAACAAATTCATTGACATTAAATAATTTTGCACTCATGACATTTACAAACAGTAGACCATGTACAAAAGACAGTAATATCAAAAGAATTCACAAACTTCTGGTAATAAAACAATGAAAGCATTAAGTTTAATACATGATGACAAATTCTCTGCATATCTAACTGAGCTGATTCCAAAGGGTACAATTCTATTCAGTGTGAATTTTTGAACGACTCTGTCTGGCTCATGTTTAGAAGGATAGAACATCAGAGAAGTGTTGTGCATATCAAAAATATGAATACATTGGGAGGAGGAAAAAAAAAATTAAAAAAAAAAAAAAATTGTGTATTTCCGATAAAATGGCCGCAGAAAATAGAGTAGGTAGGTAGGTGGGGATTCTATTTTATTTTATTTTATCTTTTTAATTATTTATTATTTTTGAAAAATATTGCTGCAACTCAAAGAACCCCAAAATGTCAGTCAGAATACCCCTTCTACTACAGTTTGATGAAATATGTAGACATTGCCGCCGTGGAAAGAAAACAGACATGTATGAAGGTCAAGAAGACAAAGAATTTGTTATCTTTTTGTTTTAAATATTTAAAAAAAAATTTTAGGGTCGGCTTAAACTACGGTCAGTCGGGTTATCGGAATACATCAATTTTTTGGTTGGTCTTATTATAAATATAGATAAATACATTATTTTTAAGTTGTGTATAAAACCGTTTCAATTTGACATCTGGGACACCATACCATGGTAGAGTAAACCATTCATTATTATTTTTAATTATAAATCCTGACATGGATGGATGGATGCACACGTACACACACAATCAAATGATTTGGTACAGTGATGTATACAAATACACTTAATATCACTTGAAATTTGATGAGCTGATGATTTTCTTCATTTGCCTTTTACAACTATTTATTTAATGTGGGTGACACTGAAAAACATGCCATGTCACATAGCAATGAATGGATCAATTACATTTATTAAGACAACAGACAAGAAAACATAGTCACAGTTGTTTTCTTAGAAGCTACAGAGCAATAAAATCGACCTTAGGTATATTTATACTTCTGTTTCTCCTTACATCCCAAGTAGTAGTAAGTTTTCAAATTATTTCTTATTTATTTGTGCTACTTCAACCCCCCCCCCCCCCCCACACACACACACACAACATATCAAAGGACTGTTGGTATTCATCTATTGCCACTCTATATCAAAATACATTCAGGAAAGTGCTGTGATGTCACTTTAAAACAAACAACTTACGCTACACTGCACACAACGAAAATGAGATAAAAAACTAGTACGACTTGTGACAAATAGAACACTGTTAAAACATGATGAAACATGATAAAGAACAATTCCAGTTACATAGCTAACATGGCTTTTTGCTACAATGACTGAATTTTATGCAACACTCTAAGTCCCCCCCCCCCCCCATTTTTTTTAATTATCTCAGACTTATGGAGTCGCCTATAAAATTTGAAAAGACTATTTTTGTCTTATATTATCCTTTTGTTGAATAGCATAGCCAAATGGCCGTTGCGTTGGTGACCACAGTGTACGGTTAACTATGAAAAGGTTATGATTTTCTTTGCTTGAAGTGTTCCTATATCCTTACATAAAGAATTGGAAACTGCGTCAAATGGAAAAAAAAAACTTTCTTTTGTGTGCATTTGTGTAAACTCCCTTAGGGAAAGAATGAAATGGAAGTGCAAGTCTCCACATGAGATTGATCTGAATTAAGTCAAAGGAAATGTCACAAAGGTTAAGATATATGAACTGATATTAAATAAAGTGGCCATTATAGAATAATTGAGTATTGATAGAATATATTGTGTAGGCAACATGGGGGTCGTACAATTACTCCTTATGTTTAGTTACGGAAATGTCATTCACATGATAAGAACTGATGACAATCAAATCATCCATATTGATTGTATATTCTAACATTTGAAAATACACAAGTGTGACGCCAATTATTTGATTACCTGTCTCCTCCCACATATAGATGAATATCAGACCAAATTGTTGCATTTTTAACAGAAGTCAGATTGTAATTGTCATAAAACAATGTGAATCTTGTATAAAACAGAGGGTCATAATATCCCACACACTTAGAAATCTGTATTTATAATAAACGTAAATCACACTGGATTCGTGATAAATTGTTTGATTGTAACGTAAACTGGACTAGTCTTTGTGATAAGCTTTTTAAATCTCACATAACACAACGTCCAATCTTACAGTTTGTGACCAGACTGTCTTTGTAATAAGCGGTTTTAAAATCTAATAGACAAAGAGTGGGCCACTAATGATGCTTTTAGTTCACCTCATTTCACATGAATAGTTCATATACAAGATAAACCATACATGTACATAAATTGAGGTCATTCTTTGTCTTTGTAATCTGAATGACTATTTTCTAAGATCTTTTTTTTTAAATATATTTTTTGTGATACAAATCAGACTTAAGCAACCTTGTTTTAAGAGAGATTTATATGTAGAGCTTATGAATTATTGTTCTGACTTTGATCAAAGGCAAGAAAATGACTAACTGTACTTGTACTCTTCAATTACAATAAACATCTTATTTTAATTCACCAAATCCCCTACAGGCAGGTAATACACAGTTAATGGGTTTAAAGTCATTGCAAGCAAATGAAAGTCTTGTCCTAAATTTCCTTCAAGGTGAGAAAAATTGAATACTTCAAGTGAGGTAAAACACAATTTTTTTCTTCAGTCAATATTGCTATCGCAATTGGTAACCCTGTGAATGAGAAAAATAGTGTTTTCGATAACTTGACTGACCCTACTTTAAGCCCCCAATTCTAAACATTTTTTTCCTTGCAAAAATGTAAAATAGTAACAATTTACTTCTATTTACATGTACATCTTCATGCCTTTGCCTCGTCTATAGTCAATTAAATAAAATTGTATCCAGAGAGAAACCAGGTCTTTTCAGACTATAATAGTACAGTCTGTATAATGTGTTCATCTACTTAAATTATCATTGTCTTCATTTACTTCTTTTACACCTCATGAAACTCTCACAGAAGTATTGTGACTGACGAGTATCTTATCTTGGGATCAAATGAATTTTTATATAAAAATTTAAAGTAAAATAAAATAAAATTTCGACCTACCTACCCAATTTTCTGAAGTCACGTTTAATTGGAAACAAAACATTTTTTTATTTCGCCTATCCAAACTACTCTATGGTTGAAGAAGCAATCAACAGAAATGTCATATAAGATATTTATGATAAAATTTATCATTATTTTAATTTTTTGTTTCTTTATGACTGTTACTGAACTGTTATGACTTCTTAATTTGTTTCATCAGTACGAAAAAGGCTATTGTTTGAAATTTGAAAGTTTGAAAAAAGCTGATAACTTAAGTAAATCCAGTTTGTTTTACACCACACACACACACACGCGCATGCGCATGCGTACACACACAGACACACACAGACACACACACACACACACACACACACACAGTTAAACCATATCATCTGAAAAGCACTGCAGTCTGTGATAAAATTTCAATTTTGAGGGTGCGACCAATTTACCTGAAAGCTAGACAGGGTGTTTAGAAACATACAGAGCTGACAATTTGTTGAAATCATCCACTTCTCTTTTTGTTAATTTTCACAATATTCATAACTACACTCGTCTGCAATGTCTGTAATATGAACTATTACCTTTTAACCCAAACCCGTAATGCCGAATATAGTATGAGTGATTGAACTGTCATCATATGAAAAATGGTTCTGAATACATTACAATTTAATTATCAACAATCTATCTTATCCTGAATAGAAAAATTACAATAAAAAAAAATTTAAAAAAATGATCTTACAATGATGGAAAAATTTATTTAAACAATTTGAACTTTTTCCTGAAAAAATTGGCTGAATTAACAGAGATATTTTAATACAATGGTTAAAATACTCATAGAGAGCAAAATAGTACTGAGAATGTTACATATTTAATGATTTTAATCCATCTCTACGGCCACGTTTTGACAGTGTCATCAGGTACACCATATGGTATGAATGACATCCATGCAATAAATCACGAACACATGACTCGCTGTATTAGATTGAAACTGATGAAAATACCTATACACTGTATTTCTACTGGATTATATTGAATACGTATTTGATTGTGTGAATTCAAACCTTTCAACTTTTCAAAATCTGTTGTATTTAGTTCAAGAGCCTACTAGAATGAGTTTATCACACTTGGCACAAAGGTGATATACTGTGGTGGGCAAATACGTGTCTCTTACTTTTGTGATGAGATTAAGTTTCATCAAATCGCAACGTGCATGGCAGTGGACTTTTGAATTCACACAAATTGTTGTGCTCCTATTATCACTTTTGACTGAGTAGTGGCCATCAAATTTGTTACAAAAAATCCACTATTTGCACAAATGCCAAGGAACTAGAAACACAACTCAACTATCTATCCAATAACATCAATATGGCCTTTAATATGATATTATTAGATTTGACTTTGAACTTGACCTGCAAGGTAAAATGTCAAAATCAAGCTATTTTTTGGTGCATATTACAGTATAAAGTACATCTCTTTCAAATCATGAGCAAAAAGGCGATACAGAATATCGTAAATATTTAATACTTTTAAATTAATTATTCCGTGGCACATCATTTTTTTAATTAAATGTTGGCCATATTTGTCGTATAAATCTACTGTATGAAAAAATGTTATAAAGGAACTGTAATCCTAGTTTTCAATGTTTCTGATTCTATAAATTGTGTGACTGTCCACTGTAAAATCTGTACTATTTTAATTTTATGACCAAACCAGAAAGACTATTTATAGAGTTTCAGGAAGGCTACAGAATGTTTTTTTTTTTCTTTTTTAAATCTCACACACTTTTTGTTATGAACTATACAGACAAAATACAGGTAGTGATAGCACACACATGTGAAATTTGACATGTTATCTGACTGTGAACACAAACAACCAGCTTATATTTGAATCTTCCTTGTTTCATCTGACAGTGTGTTCACAGTAAAGATAAAATATATCATTTTATATGCTTGCGTGCTATCAGTATTTACATTTTGTTTTATGTAATTTGTAATGGAAAACATTGTATAAAACATAAAAAAACATTGTGCTGGATAATTGGAACTATAGTCACTCCGGTTTGGTAGTACTTTTGAAATTTGACATGTATGTTCCTAGGGTTGATGCTCAGATTTGTGCATATAAAAATACCAGTTGTCATTTGGTTTTGGGTAATTTCCGTTTTGGTATTTTGTCAATTCTGTTTTTTAACTTTTCTGAAACTTGGTCTGTATGTGAATGTGTTTGACTTCTGAACATTTGCTGTCTTGTGGGGTAAACACACAAGCATCTTACCCAAGGCAGGCATGTGTAGGATGCCACTGTGTGAGAGGGAGGGAGGGAGGGTGGTAGGTGAGGTGGGATGTACTGTCTATGTTTACTGACACGTGAGGGGTGGTTTACAATTTTACCATTTACGTTTGCTGATAGAGATGGTTGTTGTCTGTGTACTGACAAGGAGGGGTTCACTGTTTACTGACAGTGGGGGTCACTGTCTGTTTAGTGGTGGTGGTGGTCACTGTCTATGTTTACTGACTGGGAACTGTATTATTGCACAAAAGACTGTTAAAGGGCTAATTTTCAATCCTTGGTCAGTGTCTTGCCATTTCCGATGTGTATCAAACCAACATTTACATGAATAAAAGTCTCCAAAATGCAACCATTTTCAAAAATACAGAGACAGATTTCTTTCCTGTATATTAATAATACCACAGTCTAACATATGGAGATAACAAATCTGTAATACTCTCTAAAATGCCAGTTCATAGGTGCTGTATGAGCTCTGTGAGTGTGTTTCATGGTCAAAGTCATCTAGCATAATGAGCGTCGATCTTAATCCGAACCCAATTTATATGCAGATCAGTCACTCATTTAAATATTATGGGATATACATTTTACTCTATCATTTCAATTTGCTGTAGATTTTTACCAAGTGAGTGTTGGCTGTGGAAGTGGTTGTTAAGTAAACAACAGAACTGACTATAAAATGAAGTGGTACTATGCTAACATGAATCGACTACTACTAGACATGTTATATGGTGTATGCAAACATCACATGACACTGTCATATCAGGTGATAAGTGGTGCAAATGTTTGAGTAGCTACTTCACATTTTGTCACTCTCATAATCACTACCCTGTCATGATATCAAATCACATGAAGTGTTTATAGTGGCCACAGCTTGCAATAGTTACCATGGAAATAAGACAAAATTTGACATGTTATCCTCTGTGATGTACTACTAGTAGTAAAACGTGCTTTTGTGAAGTCTGTCATCACAAGGAAAAAAATATCAAACTAGGTTCCTACAGTTTGTTACCATGGTTACCTTCCAAAATATTGATATGAATGTATAGGTCAAATTTAACTATTCCTTGATGCTGTCAATTTTCACTAGCTTTACTTTCTTCGTTACAAATATTCTAAAACCTGCAAAAATATACACTGATCAAACTCAGTTCCTAGGGCTTGTTACCATGGCTACCTGCCAAAAATATTGACACAAATGTATTGGTAAAATATACACATTACTGAATGCTGTAAATTTTCACTAACTTCCTAAGAATCTAAAACCTCTGCAAAAAATATCCACTGGACAGGAACACTTAACTTATGTACCAAATTTGCCATGTATCTTGTAAAAGGGGTCCAAAACCTTGACAGAGAGCACTCTTACTATAACATGACACTTACACTTTTTAAGGAGTTCCCTATTTCTGGTACTTATGGGTTGTAAAGAATTATTACTTTTAGAAATCTGAATTTGTCAGCAGGGTTTGGTGAGTGATGCATCCCCTACTGTTTGCATTCAACTACTATGAAAGAACCCCATTCTGCACGGGTGCAAGTGTGGCATACTCAGGGTATTTGTATGAGTGCTTGCAGTACTTGCCTGTACTTGCACGAGCATAGCGAGCATAGCGAGTGAAAGTGCAGCAGAAAACACTGCAAGCACGAGTTTAAATACCCATGAGTACCTACACTGGCACTTGTACAGTATGGGTTCTGAATATTATTACATATGTTTATCTGAAACAACACATTTCCGTAAAAAATGACAATATGTGATTACAGGCTTTCGTGCAGAATGAACAGTCATGCCCTCATTTGCATATCATTTGCAATGCGAGAATGCTGTAATGTTTTTGGTATTGCATTGCAATGCAATGCACTTGCACTGGTGCAAGCAATCCATGGTACATAAATGTTAAATATTAAACACTTTATTTTCATATTCTCTGCAGCAACTAGATATGTTTGGTTCAACCAGTGATTCTCTCCTGCTGTTTTATGAATGTGTTATTAATGATCACTAACTATCATGATATGCTGTTAAACATGCCCTCAAGCCACTGAGCAGCACAACCTCCACACAACGTCAGAAAGCTATCTCTTGAAACCACTACCAATATCAATGAGAAGTGACAATAGCTGAACTAACCTTGTATTTTCCACATAATCAATACACGCAAACAGGTAATTACATTTGGTGCTTTAGAATTATTTGTACATTTATGGGGTCACTGTTTTATTTCATTATATGTCAACTCATATATCATTCCTTGTCAAAAATGAATCCATACTATTAAAGACAAACAATGTGTTTGTGTGTTTGTTTGTGTGTTTGTGTGTGTGTGTGCATACATGTGTGTGAGAGCAATGGCATTGCATACAAGCCTATGTATCTTTCATTCACAGTACACAAACATAGACTTTTACCTTCATAACAGGTCTTGAAATACCCATGAGGTCACACAGGTTATTACGTATTGGTCTAACATCCTTCACAGCTTCATCCCTGCAAACAATCACAGATGAACAAAACCAGTAAAAATCAATTCAATATACGGAGATTACATTGCACAATTGAACACATGGTATTATATTGGTTTACTCCACATACAGCTGTCACCACCACAACAACAACAACAACACAGCAATTTCTATCATATTTGGAAAGATCTGTACAGAACTGACAAGTGTTACAGAATGTGACATATAACAAAATGTTGACACTACAATAACGCCACTTATAACGGTCAATTACCCTTTATAGTGACAATAGGTCTCTGATCTCATTATAATGTGCACCTCTGGTAATGTGATATGTATCATTTATTCATTTATCAAAGATCAAATAATTGGAAAGAGATGATGGGGTGTGGTGGTGGTGGGGGGGGGGAGACGATGGGGTGTGGTGGTGGTGGGGGGAAAGAGACAATGCGGAGGGTATCAGTTGGAAAGAGATGGGGGAAATATTAGTTTTTAATTATTGATTGGAAAGGGGGGGGATCAGTATCAGTTGGAAAGAGATGGGGGGAATATTAGTTTTTAATTATTGATTGGAAAGAGGGGGGGGGGGCATATCAGTTTTGAACATTTAATTCATCTGATAGGCCCCACTCAATTTATGTATCAATGTGTTGGGCAATTTGAGTACTATCATTCGAATATTTAATTTTTAAATAACAACATATAATTTATCCACATTTAAAATCTAATTAATTTCTAAATGACAGCATATCATTTATCTATACTTAAAATCTAATTAATTTCTAAATGACAGCATATAATTTATCAATATTTAAAATCTAACTATAGGTTATCATTTTCATTCTGTTCAGTCAGTACGTTTCAATAGTGTAGTTTTTTCAGTCACCTTGTGATAATTTTCTATTGTAACTACGGTAACGTAGAGGCAGAGACATTGCATTTGCTGAAAACAGATCATCAGTTAGTGATCCTTATCAATTCCAGGATTTAAAATTCAAAACTACGAACTAATAGGAACTACTACGAACAATTCTCTAAATTTGTATTATGGATATTTCCACAATATTACTCACTGCATTGGCATATCTATTTCATTTCTTTTATCATTTCAATATGAATTCAGATCATATTAGAAGTTTTAGCTATCTTCCTACAGTATATTCGATTCAGATAAAGCTCTACTTTTGAAATATGGTTTAACAGAGAAGGCTAATATCTATAATGTGTCAAGTAGCTTTAACTTGAATGGATTCAATGTTTGTCAATGTCACTTGACAGACAAATTCTACATACACAAAGACCACTTAAAAAAATTTCCGCAAAAAATCAGAACCGTAACATACTTTTTTAAAAGAACAACTTCTAAACTTATAACACAGAGACTAAATCTACTCAGACCCAAATAAAAAAAATAGTGCCAATGGCGTTGTAGCACAACTGTACAGTTAAAAAAAATATTTATCCACATGCTAGGTTAGGTGTTCATTCGCTGAATGATTATCCAGTTGCCTATCCAACCATGTTGTCATCTTTGCAATGTATGTGATCATATGGCTGTTGCTATGGGCATGGTCATGTTGCTAGGTATATTTGCATACATTTTTTTTGAATGTTTATTCATTTTGTCTATGAATCCCTGGTGTTATCTTTGTCATATAAATCATCATATGGCTGTTGCTATGGACATGGTCTTGTTGCTAGGTATATTTGCATACATTTTTTGAATGTTTGTTCACTTGTCTATGAATCCCTGTTATCTTCTGTCTTTGAAGTGTGATATCAAATCATATAACTGAAAGATTAACATTAATTAACAATCAAACGCAAACTAACAATTGACCTTATCTTAGAATTAACGACAAGTATAATAAAGTGCAGACATTGGAGAGAAAAGTTAGTCTACGGGGCTTTTTTCTCTGTCTATGATATACCATCAGAAAAAGATTTTTTTAAAATGAAATTTGAACCCCAACATTGCAATCTATCAAACTGTAGATTTAATTTGATATTTTTTTATAAGTCACTACTTGTAAACTTGTAAACTTAGATTTTAAAATCACATTAAAGGCAAATATCAACTCCTAATAAATCATACACATATTAATGTTACAAATGGCTAATAATCGATTTTGTTCTCATTTAAAGAAGCCGATTTGAGATAAGGACGGACGGCTTGTATCTTTGTTGTATACAGGAAAATCTGAGATAAAGACGGCTTGTATCTTTGCCGATGTGATGACTATCTGTTTGATATTTGATTCTCATTTGAGGCAATGGTAGGTTTAAGTAAGTGGTATTAGGTATACAGATTGTAATCACTTTAATATCAAACTGACTGAGCATGTTTACTTTTATCATTATTGTCTTAATTTATTCATTATACGTTGTCAATTTTATCAGCAAATTTTTTACAACAAGATATTGGTTTTTATGCCTACATTTGTCAGTTATTCCTACATTGTTAACATTATCAGAAGTGTATCAGAATAATTTTGACAGCCCAGATATGTGTTTGTTAGTCTAGGAACTATACTGGTGGGCTCATTTTCTATAATCTTGCTCTCCATATATACATGGATGTATGGATCAAACTATTTTCAAAGAAATGCTTTGATTTACAAATGTCTTCATTATTGGTACAAACGTGCAAAATAGAGTAAAATAATAAAAACAAGTCTTTGTATGAGACACATACCCCTTCAAGTAATTGATTTTTTGTAATAAATTTGACTCAGAATGTAACGGTGTAGACACTTGAATGAGAGATCTATATGTCTTGTATTTCCAGAGCTTTTATGTAAATGTTTCATTAAACTTTCAATAACTGTTCTTGAGAACTGAACCATAATGACCTTGTTTATACGTCCAAACTTTTTTTAACTGCTTCAAAAGGCAAAGATGTTGGCATGAAAATGGCACAGCAACATCACATTACTGTGCCTTTATCACGATTTTATCAATATTCTTATCTCACTTTAAATTGTTCAAAATAGTAGATTCTGAAAACTTGAAGCTGTTCACAATTTCTATGGGTTTGTCATTGATTTCAAGTGGTTCAAGCTTGTTTTTCCGAAAGTCAATGATTATTTCTTTTGTTTTTGAAACATGGAGATCAAGTTTATTTTCTGAGCACCAGCTGATTAGAATATTAATTTCATTTCGATATGTACTTTCGTTAGAATTCTCTAAAAGACCTTCCATGGTACCGGTAGTATCATCTGCAAACTTAATTGCAGTACTTGTTTGATTGGCAACACCATCACATGTATACAGTATAGCAGCTTGGACTGTGTCATGAACAAAGAAGAGAGATCACATCACATCAGTTCTTTCTGCTCTTCACTGGCTACCTGTCCATTACAGGATTCAATACAAAGTACTACTGATCACCTACATTGTACAAGGCACTCAATAACGCTACTCCTGGTTACATCACTGACTTGATTAATAGTAAACCTGCAACTTGATCACTTCGATCAAACAACAAAAGCCTACTTCGTGTACGCCGTTGTAATACAAAGTCATATGGTGAGCACGTGTTCTCATGAGCAGTGCCAGTCTTATGGAACAGTATACCACTTGAACTTCGTTCATCATTCACTGTCGATAAATTCAAGAAGGATATCAAGACACTTCTGTTTGCAAGAGCTTTAGTAACTGTTTACAATGATCTACTATTGTTCCTGTTCAGCGCCATAGGACATTACAACGTACTGGATTTCGGCGCTATGCAAATTCTTTTGATTGATTGATTGATTGATAGAAGTGGAGACAGAACCCATCCTTGCGATGCATCTGTATTTACGACAATTGACGAAGATATGTTAATACCAACTTTGACAATTTGAGGTCTCCTCAATAGGAAATTAAAGAATCCACATAGTAGGTTCAGTGGCTTTAACATAACGAAGGAATCATTCTCTCAGGAAATGAACATTACATTCATCCATGAATAAACTCAGTCGGTATGCAAAGACTTTCCGAGAAATAACCACACTTGAGTCGTCTCCAACCCTAGATGTGATTATCGTAAAAAAATCAGGTTTACTGAACAAATTACCGATAACAGCTATGCAAACAATATCAATGTAGAGCTTTATACATACATTACCGGATTATTCAACCACAATCATTATTTGATCAATCCCATAGGGATGTAATTATCTCTCAGTATCTTAATAAATTACGTACGGACCTTTAAGTCTGCACCTGGGTCATGTGTTATGACAGTGTATGGGAATTATAGAAAACAAAGATCACATCCCTAGATTTAGTTATTAGGCTATCGAGTCAACTGACGGAAGTATTAGTTATGACAGTGTAGGAAATCATAGAAAACAAACAGAGCTAGATTTAGTCAAAGCAACTGATTAAAAATATCAATTTGTGTACAGGTTAAAAAACAGACAGGAAACCTGTTGGTTGAAATACTTCCTGTATATAGCGACGCAATTAAGGTATTAGATCACCTGAGATGGGAGAAAAATGCCATTTCTTGTTATTTCAAAGAATGACAGATCGTTGCCATCCGGAACCTTACGGAAATTTCCATTACTTGAGTCACTACTGTTCATGAGATTTGTGAATAAATGAATAAACCAACAAAAAAGCAAACTGTGTTGTTTTTAAAACTAGTGTCCTGTCTTTTGTAATTTACATCAAACTGTAAGGTGTGAAAAGTGATTGACAGGTAGTTGTCAATGTGTCAGGTTTCTCCCTGATTGAACTTCTATTCAGCTATATTATCATTAAACAAAGCATTGAATTCTTATAGATTACCTATTTATTACCAAAAAAATAAAACAGCTGTTTTTCATAAATTAACACCTAATTTACCTCATCAGTATGCAAATAATGTATCAAAACCAACTTTTGAATGTTTCTTTGCCATGGTATTTCAAGGCCATGACAATAACATTTTTGTCAAAAATCAAGCATTCTCATGGTAATAATTGATAACAGGGATACACACACACACACACACACACACACACACACACACACACACACACAGAGTGTGTACACCAAGTATACTGGTCCACAACTTTCAACATTTGAAGCAGCTACTGAGGATGAAGTCATCAATGAACATATGTACCGTACATGTACTATCCACTGTAGCTCAGACCACTAATGAAATTTAGTGGTCTGAGACTGTAGTGACATGGTATTAAACTAAATTTACAGTAAATTTCAAAATACTGTGCAGCTTTTCTGTTTGATACAACCATGCAGAAACCAGTAAGAAACTGCATATGCCACACTTTAATAGCAAGATTGAATGAGTACAGTTTCTTGCTACATTTTGTCTAAGAGAAATGAACTACACATGCCACCATACAGACATCAAATGAACACCGCAAAGGACATTTTATGCACCCCTTCATAGGGTGTTTGATACTAAGAAAAACATTGGCGTCCAAATGTCTGCATGGACATACATAATAAATGGTTTATTTCATTTAGACCATATGTAGAAAAAAATATGACTTTACTATCTTAAAGTGTAGCATGTCCAATTTCTTGTTGATTTCTGCATGGTTGTATCAAAACAGAAAAGCTGCATGGGTATTTTGAAATTGACTGTATAAAAGTTACCTGACACAGACACCTAAACTATATTAGCTTACATACATAGTTGAGTAACTTAGTCTAAAACCAATATGCAAGACAATGTTGATATCATAGGCTGAAATATAAGGTTTATATTCATTGTTGAAATAAGCATCACATGTACACTGACAATTTGCTGTATTTCAATTACTTGATTGCAGTCTCTAAACGAAAGGTTATATTATCTGTGCATTATGATAGTACTTTGATTAAATCTTTAACCTAATCAAAATTTGATAGAATGAAAACAACCACAGAATAGCTGGCATTGTCTAAAACAAAATCTAATTACAAATGACACTTGCTGTTACTCCTGCATTAGTAGGATAAACACTTCCCTTTCTGTGGGTCAGGGACATTTGCCGCCAGCACAACGTCTGGCATGATCAGGAATTGTAGTCATCGCATAACTTTTACTTATTTGCTTCGGTAATTCTACAATTTTATGATCTGCAGCTTGCTAACTAATACAAAGTGCCACAGGGTGCTCCCTTGTTTGCAAAAATTTTTACAATTAGGGACGTAAATTTAAGTGTTTCTGTGATTGCTTTAACTGCAAAAATCTACAATTTATGAGGATGGTAGCTATGTTACAACAATGCCAGAGGGAAATCAACACTCTATTGCCCTGTTATCTTTGTAAAAAAAAAAAAATGCCTGAAATAGAATCAAAAGTTGAACGTTTTCTGATTCCTTGAACTTTCGAAATTGCGTTTTTATTCATCACTCTACATGACCTTTGTTTAAGGATAAAAAAAATGACAACGTCGATGTGGAATAATGGTTTCACTCTGTTACTATTCCTGGATAATGATTAATAAAGGTGATGGTAATTCTTTTAGCTTTTTTCCAGCCACTTAGTAGAATGACATTTTAATCGCACACACTTTAAACATTTGTGTAAACAATGCAGATTACTGACACAAATGTGGTCATTATGAAATGAAAGCAAAGTGCTGTCTTTGAAATTTTTAATTCAATTATCTGAAAATGAAGAGAGCTGGAGGATTTTTTGTTCGCAATTCATTTTACGCTTAATATTAGATGACTCTACAGATACATTGAATATAACATCTAAAGTGAACTCTAAATTACATTATGCAGTCAATTTCACAAATAAAAACTTTGGAAGAACTTCGTAAAACAAATATCAATTACAGTTTGAATTGTTAAGTTTTTAAATTGCGGCTATCAACTAAAATTTGACACTTTCATCTCTCTTACACATTGTGACATCATGTGTAGTCTGATCTTGAGGGTAAAGTGTGTGTTCTATGTATTCCATAGCTGCTCCAAATACCAAGTTCAACTTTCCATTACCATGGCAAATTGTCTTAAACTTGCACTGCTTCATATTCACATGTCTTTCACACACACACACACACACACATACACACACACACACACACACATATATGCACATACGTACACAGACACACACAGATATACATGTATATATATACATGTACATGTACATACACACATATGCATGTATGCACACATAGATACATAAATACACACATATACACAATACATACATACATACATACATACATACATACATACATACATACATACATACATACATACACACATACATACATACATACATACATACACACACATACATGCATACATACATACATACACACATACATACACACACACACATAAACTTACCATTGGGTCTCACTTAGAATGATAAGGACCTCGTCTAGTTTCTCTACATCAACAATGTCATCATAGGTCAGTATTGATTCATAGAACTTGTTGGCTGTGGTTTTACGGATCTGCAATCAAGGAGAAAATGTACAAATCCATTTATCTGTAAATCATCGGAATTCAGCACGTTTACTAGGTTGAAGATACTGCAATTGATTTGCGGAGTTCAGTGATGTGCATGTGATGTAGATTTAACTCAATATACAGAATTTCGCTACTGAGTAATTTGCTATCAGACTTTTACCCAACATTACAGTGAGGTGTAATATGTTTAGGATAATGAAATGTTTCCTAGATGAGGAAGATTGCAACTTAAATTTACACTACAGAGAAGAAAGCCTCAAGGAATGATTTTTTATTCAAATCAATTGAAACCCTGCCCTAGCACATATACATCTGTGTGTTACGTGACTGCGTAACAAACAGTATTTTTCTGTACTCCCTCTATCCATCCCTTATCAATTTTTATAATGTTGTCATGCTGGTGAAAGTCTTGAACAATATGATATCCTCTATTTTTAATTCAGTAGGGTATACAACCATATTATAGTCTGGATGCCTATGTAGTCTCTAAGAGTGGAGGTGTAAATCGTAATGATACCGTATAGGAACTAGACTAACAAGCATACAAAACTAAGAAATGTGAGAGAAAATTAAAATGAAAAAAAAAAAATTGATCTGTTCATATTTTTGTTTTGAAAATTTTTTCATTGACACATCCTAGGTAAAGTTCCTACCAAATACCAAGGCAGTTGGTCTGGCAGTTTTGACTTTAAGTGGTTCACACACACACACACACACACACACACACACACACACACACACACACACACACACACACACACACACACACACACACACACACGCGCGCACACACGCACATCTGCATACATACATACATACATACATAGTCTAGATATTTCTTGAAGCCTAAAGTACTACTGAACCTCAGTTCAGTGTATATATCATACTAAAAAATAAACAGTTTTGTTTATAATAAATTCTAAATATTATTATATACAGCCCTTGTCTATACATTTGTGCATTAAAAATTATATGAAAACCATAAAATCTCTGTTTGCAAATGAATATATATCGCATAGAGATATAGACTGCCTGATAAAATATAGGTAAGTATGAACAGTGTACAGTATATACACGCTATAAAAAAAAATCTCTGCTCTATCTCCACAGTTAGTATTGATTTCACTGCCTGCGGCTATTCCAATTTTCAAGTCAATTTCATTCAAACAAAGCTGATGATTGTAAAAATTCAGTCGATTTGAGTCTAATGTAAGCTGCTATTTTGATATATTGTGTGGAAATCTAATAACACAGTAGTGTAACCCCTAAATCTAAATCTTTCCATCAAAATAAATGACTAAAACTAATCAGTTATGATTGTAATTGCATTCCGTGGGCAGAGAATTAAGTTTAACAAAGTTTTGACAAAAGTCTGGTACTTTTTTCACATTAGGCTTAAATATATAACTGGATATTTATTAATCCTAAAATACTTTTTCTTCTTTCAGATGGAGAGTATTAGAGTGATGTAAGGAACCAAAGGGGGGGGGGGGGGAGGGGAGGCAATAGTTCAACGTAGGATAAAAACTAAACATTCTTTTAGTTACTAGGCTTCAGAACCCCCTCCCCCCCTTTCACACTTAATTGGCCAAAATTGAAAATAATGTTTCAGACAGCACAATCAATTTTGAATCAGTATGTATTAGTATGTAGTGCTATGATGAATACAAAGCCATTTTTTCCAACATGTATTTTTGTGCCATGCATTTACTGTATAGCAAACATTCTTGATTTCAGTGACTACATTTTTTTCACAAATGGTTGTATTTAGGGGTATAATAAAACAGATTTTTTAAAAAGTAAAATCATTTTTGTTACATGTGAACTAAAATGGTTCTAATTCCACCTACCCCCAAACCAAAAGAATTTAGGTTTTTTTTATCCTACATTGCCTACATCCTATCTTGCCCATGAGTGAGTAGTTGATTCAATATTACATAATAATTTGTATAAAATATGAATTGAATACGTACCTTTGGATACTTGTGACATAGGAACACAATAAGCTGGAATAAAGCTTTCTTCCTAATAAAGCCAGTGAACTGTAACATGGCACAGAATCTAAAAATAAACATAATTTGAGGATTAGTTTTCACACTGACTGCACCAATCTGGGATCAAGGCCCCCACAGTACTATTAATAGTAGATCAAGGCTCAAAATTAACAGTAGTCCTGTGTCCACAGATTACCAATTCTTGTCATGGGGGCTACAATACTTCGCAGCTGGTAGCCTGCTCAGGCTACCACTGATTATGTGATGATTTAAAGGATGGAAGATTTACAGACTTGAAAATATTTCAATAACATACATATTTCCAATAGTTCAGGAATATGGGACTACAGGTCATCAGCCTTGGACTACCATTTTCTGAAATTGGTAACCCATTGAGACTACCACAGAAAAAAAGTTTCTTTCAAGCTCTGTCTAAGATGGAGAGAAATGTTGCTGCAGTTATTTTAAATTTTCTGTTTCAATACAACTATATTGGCCGCTATCTATATAATCCTTGAAACCATGTACACTATATTTTTCATCATTTGTAACTTTAGCACATTAGGATTGAAATAGATTTATCTTGCCTGTTTCATGCTAATCACCATCACAAACACTGAATGTAAACTGACACACAGTGTATAAGTATTCATGACAGAGTCTACAACTCGATATTATGAGAATACTATGTTTGCATCACAGTTTTTGAATTGTATACAGAGCATATCACTCGTACAATACCACTGTGAAAAACACTTTATACAATGAGTTGTCATCATTTTGACATTCTCCTTTTAAAAGTTAATGGTTACTTTTACCAAACATCATCTAATCACACAGTTTAACGTACACATCCCTAGAAACATCACTACCTAATTTCAGACAAATTTGCCTAGTTGTTCATCGGGATAAGGATTTTATTTTTACTTGACAAGACATCACATTTTTAATCCAAAAAGTTCATAACTAGGGTACGTTCATTGTGATTATAACCATTACACAGTTTTCCAACTAGACATCTTAAGTGATATCCCTATCAAATACCAAGGCAATCATCCTAATGGTTTTTGACTTTGTCTTTTATATATATATATATATATATTATATATATATAGACAGACAGACAAATGGAGACAGACTGATTGATTTTGTCATTTACGTATTATATATACAGACAGACAGTGAGAAAGACAGACGAATGGAGAAACAGACAGATTGACTTTGTCATTTATGTATGTATGTATATATATATACACACACACACACACAGACAGTGAGAGAGACAGATAGGCAGACAGACAGACAGACAGACAGACAGATGTTTTACCATGACCATGCCAAACAACAAAGCCTAGTTTAATTGTGCTTAAGTTGGTTATAATTTAGAATGTGATTCTGAAAGTCATTCTACATATTCTACAGAGAGTTTAATATCAAATACTATCAAGGAATTCAAGTATTCATTTCTCAGGATATTGTAGATTTTTTTACAACAATATGTTTGATCATCGTTAACGATTCTATCCAGTTGAAAATATTGAGTACTTCCTGTCATAAAAACCTAATTTTCTTTATCAATAAAGCTAAAATATTTCCATAAAACTACAGTCCAACCATATTTCATTTTTTAATTGTGGGCTATTAATTGGCTTAATGAAATCAGAATATTGATATCGAAACACAAAGTGACCAAAATTGGATTTCCTTTAATCATAAATCATCATTATTCCCTGCATGCCTTTTTACTAATTGATAATTTGATAAAGTTCTTAATTAAAAAAGTTTTGCATCTTTATGATTTTTTAAATTAAATTACGTTCTTATTTCTACCACATATAGCCTTGAGATGTTTTGCCAGTAATAAAAAGAATTATTGCATAGGTTTGCCTTAAGGCACAAACAATGAGTTAAATTCAGGTTTTTGTATCTGTATGACAAATGTGCAGTTTCATCTTTGATACAGGAACAGGAGATTGGCTACTATATCATGCTGTGACAAAATGGTATGATGAATCATGTCAACCTATGCAGTGTGACATTATGAAATGTATAGACAAGTTAAGATGTTGATTCAATAAACGTTTATACTTTCCAGTGGAAATGCATTACAAAACTATCAAATGCACCACATTCTTCACCTATCAAATGTAACAAAAGTACCAAGTCTAAGTCATGTTCCGTCTAACATAAGTACCACGTCTAAGTCATGTTCCATGTAACATAAGTACCAAGTCTAAGTCATGTTCCATCTAACATAAGTACCAAGTCTAAAGTCATGTTCCATGTAACATAAGTACCAAGTCTAAGTCATGTTCCATCTAACATAAGTACCAAGTCTAAGCCATGTTCCATCTAACATAAGTACCAAGTCTAAGTCATGTTCCATCTAACATAAGTACCAAGTCTAAGCCATGTTCCATCTAACATAAGTACCACGTATAAGTCATGTTCCATCTAACAATACACAAGTCATTGGGAATGACATAGTCCCCGCTATGATTGGGTTTTAAGGAACTGGCAGTTTATGTTGTCATTTTCTTGATATCACTAATCTGATCACGCAACAACACTTGTGAACCTAAATCAAACAGACTTAGATATGTTGTGTCTCCTCGTTGGACATGGGACATGCCTACTCTTCAAGATGATGTGATGGGGGGGGGGGGACCTGTTCAAGCATGTCTGAGTTATGGCTTTGGACATGGAAAATTTGCAAACAAAATGGCTGCTAGGCTGCCATATTGGACCGTATCAAGACAACAATGAATATGCACATGTATGTCATAGAACACTGTCCTAATACCAACTTTGAATGAGATCTGTTCAAGCATGTCTGAGTTATGGCTTTGGACATGGAAAATTTGCAAACAAAATGGCTGCCAGGCAGCCATATTGGATTGTGTCACAACGAAAATGGATATGCACGTGTATGTCATAGAACACTGTCCTAACACCAACTTTGAATGAGATCTGTTCAAGCATGTCTGAGTTATGGCTTTGGACATGGAAAATTTGCAAACAAAATGGCTGCCAGGCAGCCATATTGGATCGTATTAAGATGGAAATGGATATGCACATGTATGTCATAGAACACTGTCCTAATACCAACTTTGAATGAGATCTGTTAAAGCATGTCTGAGTTATGGTTTTAGACAGGGAAAATTTGCAAACAAAATGGCTGCTAGGCGGCCATATTGGATCGTATAATGAAACAAATTGACGTGCATATGTATGTCATTGTATGTTGCCCTGTTCCAAGTTTGAAAAAAATCGGTCCAGGCATCTCCAAGAAACGGCTCTGGACGGACGGACGGACAGACGGACGGACGGACAGACGGAACCCAATCCATAAGTCCCCATTCCGGACTTCATCCAGCGGGGACTAATAAGAACCAAGTCTAAGCAAATGTTCAATGTAACTATTCAATTGAGTACAAAGTACCATATGGCCTACCATACGAAATGTCATATTGTTCACTTAATACTACTTTATAGTTAACATGCCATGTTTTTGATGTACACATGGTTGTTACATTGTATTGTAGTATCTAATGGTAACTTTCATCGATGTGACAGTACTGGAGAACTAGCTGTTTACATTATAAAATTTACAAAATAGTTATTGTTTTTAAACGTTACACTGAATTCTAAAAACTATTTTTACATCATCGAATTGATAAAAATGTTTTAATTTGTTTTTTTAACATTACTGTTAATTCTTTAAAATCATTTTTACATTGTAGGATTTATAAAATATTAATGTGTGAATTCTAAAAACTATTTTTACATTGTTGAATTTCTAACATGTTTGACAATTCTTAAAATATGAAGTTTATGTAAAAACACACCAAACATTCTAATGTATACATGACATAAGAAAGAACACTTAGGTGAAAGATACTTGATGAGATAAATATCTAGTACATGCACTTAACACATGACAGATAATCACAAGAGTATTTCCCTGGATTATATCATGTATGCTTTATTCCTGGTGGGAGAAATACCCTGGTCCTGTACCTACATATACATGCCATTCAGAGGTGTATGACAACTTACAGTCGTGATCGTTGATGTAGTATTTTGAATATTGACTTTAACTTATCTCTGAAAAATTGTAAAAAATTGCAAGATTGTCATCTCGGGTCCTCCTCGCAAGATTGATTTTATATATTTGCCTTGTAATGTGTTTTTATGTGCATTTTTGTTCGTTCTGTTTGTTTGTTTGACAGGTTTGTGTGTTTCTGCATTTTTTATTTCTCTTTTTTAAAATTTTTTTTGGAGCCTGTGAATGGGACTTGATCTGTTGGTCTTCCATTAAATAAATAATAATAAAATAAACATAATGACATTACTCTTTCTAATTCTGCTGGACAGTTATGTCCTATTAAATTACATCTATATTTGTTTGTCATTTATATATCATTCACTTTTTGAATAGACTGAAACTTATCTGTTGAGCAATCATTCACGTTGAAGGTCTTTACACTTATAATGACAAAAAAACAAACATTATCAAGGCAAGATGTATTAAGTCATTGTATGATGTACAAGCCATTTAGAACAAAAAATATGGAATATATATACTCTGGTCGTTCTACGTCATGACAACGCGTGTCTATGTCATGACAATGTCTACATCACTGGTTCTGCTGTGTGAATTACCATTAATATTTCCCCAATGTTTCTTTGATATTACTGGTACTGGTATAATTAATGTCATTCTCCAATATTTTGTTTCATTTAGCTGGAAAATACTCATGACCTAAGGGTTGTCACTACTCGTCTAGCCACTTGTAGTGACAAAGGCCCCTTAGGTAACTTGTATTTTCTTAAGGCTCAACGAAGAAAAATATTGGGGAATAATTTCTATATTGCTGTCGTTATCATCTGTAAACAGACTAGTAGTTGTTCCATTTGAAGTAACCCAGTTTTAAAGAAGTGAATTTTTACGATGAATCTTGAATTGAGATGTTGGATTTCCAGACAGACTTGGTAAACTTACAGGCGGACATCGAACTAGAAAGGTTTAACACTGTAAACGACTACACATATAAAGATCTGGTTGATGTATTATGTAAACATTGTGCATTACAAGGGCCAATTCTACTTTTATTTCTATTTTATTTACATCATCAAACAATCCAAGTCTGTCTGGCTACTTGTTTGTAGATGATTCTTTCACCAATCAATCCAGTAATAAGTCTGGCTAGCTGTGATACTCTTTTATCATGCTATTCAGCTCACGCGACTAATATTGACTTACACATCAATACTGGCCAGTAGTTTCTGTGGGTCACCACATCTGTCTATTTCTTTCTTCATCAGCTCCAGTAGTTTCATTGAAAATGGATGTCTGTATTAGCAAAAAAAAAAAAAAGAAAAGAAAAATAGTCGTTATAAACATCACATACATCTTTGACAAATACAATCAGCGTCCATAGCTGTATTCTCATTCAGCGTACAAACAGTGATTTTCATTCCAAGGTTCTAGGTTCGTAATAGTCTCCTACAATGATGTAAGTTGATGTCTTTATCCAAACGTTTGTCTAACTAAAGTGAGTCTGACGTAACATGTTTTCCTGGAATTCCCTTTCTCAAACTATTAAAATAAAAACTAAATATGACTGTGAAAACACACCTGGCATCAAAAGAAATAAATGTATACAAATATAACTAAACCCACAAAAACTAATATTTCAATACAACATGTCGGCAGACATAAAACAGTTGTAGGTGTGAAGCATAAAACACCTGCAGGTTACAAAACTTTCAAACACGATCTATTATTGATATGGGTAAAATTGAACCACTATATATATATTCATTAAGAATAACATTATAGAAACTGAAAAAAAGCTTTCACAAAATCAATCATTGGTCTGAAAGTACTGAAGTTTTTTTTTTAAATACCATTAGTGTAAACATGTAGTCGTTAACTCACACCACGTAAATGTGCATATTTTATTCATCAGCAATTCTACATTTTACTGTTACTTTTTAATACATTGGAAATAAAGTCTAAGTGGATGTATACATTATTCAGGCAGTGCTAACATCTAAAAACATTGGTTGTAGTCATTTTAAATTAAGTTTCCACGCAACTTTAATGCCATTTAACTTGAGGTATCTGTACTTTAGTGAGACATTAATTAAAGTTTTTTTTTTACTAACAAAACATTTAACTTGAGGTATCTGTACTTTAGTGAGACATTATGAATAACGTTTTTATACTCACAAAAACATTAAACTTTAGATGTATGTACTTTAGTGGCACTAAATGAAGTTATTTATACTCACAAAACATTTAACTTAAGGTATCTGTACTTTAGTGGTGCTAAATAAAGGCTACAGTGATCATGCAGTCCTCCTAACTGATAGTAAACCTACTGCAGCCCTATAAGTGATGATACACTTATTGTGACCAGGGCTATAGTTTGTCAATGTGACTGAAGAGTAGACAATATCAAAGTATACATGTAAAGTAAACCCTCATAGATTTAAGGCTAAGACAAATCAAGAATAGTTAGAACTTTAATGCCATATTATACATGTTACATGAATCTGCTGTCAAAATTGTTGTATATACATTAACCTTTACTCACATTAGGATGATCAAAAGCAAAGTACTTTCTAAATTGATTATAAATCCTGTTACTAACTGATTTCATTCAGGTAGGGCAGGGTCAGATGACACCAGCCATGTCATTCAGGTTGGGTATATACTTGGGTCAGGTAGAGATGCCATTTGCTGATATTCCAAAGACTTACATGTACATGTTGTTTACTGGAAAATATTGTCTGAGTGGATGGATTATTGAAAAATCTTATCATACAGATCGACAGAAACAATTCAAAGTGGCATAGTCTGCAAATGTAACAGACTGCAAGATTTCTGTTTATATGTACTTTCCTTTAATAATCATTTTGAAGAGAGCAGATCAGTGTCCACACAGTGTAGGGGTAGAGCAAATTAGTGTCCACACAGTGTGATAGAGGTAGAGCAAATCAGTGTCCACAGAGTGTGATAGAGGTAGAGAAGATCAGTGTCCACAGAGTGTGATAGAGGTAGAGAAGATCAGTGTCCACACAGTGTGATAGAGGTAGAGCAAATCAGTGTCCACACAGAGTGATAGCGGTAGAGAAAATTAGTGTCCACACAGTGTGATAGAGGTAGAGCAAATTAGTGTCCACACAGTGTGATAGGGGTAGAGCAAATCAGTGTCCACACAGTGTAGGGGTAGAGCAAATTAGTGTCCACACAGTGTAGGGGTAGAGCAAATTAGTGTCCACACAGTGTAGGGGTAGAGCAAATTAGTGTCCACACAGTGTGATAGAGGTAGAGCAAATCAGTGTCCACACAGTGTGATAGAGGTAGAGAAGATCAGTATCCACACAGTGTGATAGGGGTAGAGCAAGTCAGTGTCCACACAGTGTGATAGAGGTAGAGAAGATCAGTGTCCACACAGTGTGATAGGGGTAGAGCAGATCAGTGTCCACACAGTGTAGGGGTAGAGCAAATCAGTGTCCACACAGTGTGATAGAGGTAGAGCAAATCAGTGTCCACACAGTGTGATAGAGGAAGAGCAGCTCAGTGTCCACATAGTGTGATAGAGGTGGTTGAATATGCGCAAAGTGGTTTGGTAACTGAGGTGGCAATTTTTATTTGGTACTGCCATTCAGATTATATTTGAATACCTTGTGATTTTGTATTATGTTATTTGAATATGTTGTGATTTCACATTATATAATCTGAATACCTTGGGAGAGCACCACTGTAATTGTCAGACATGAGTCAACGTGTCTTTAATAGTATAGTTGAAATGATATAAGGATATTTCAACATCAAACTAATGTAACCACCAGGAATCACACACTTATACACTTTGTCCCTACAATGAAACAAGCTATGAGACACATTCTAGGTTTTTAATACAAGAAACATGACTGGTACACCTATTGACATGTTTTACATATAGTTACAACAACATAAAATGAAAACGCACGTCTACAAAATTCTGACAAGCTTTTGCATCCTCAGGTCAGAAAAACGATACTTATAATAAACGCACATGCTCATAATACCTGTGTACACGTACAATCTAAAACCCAAAAGGGGTGATGAAGGTGGTGGCATAGAGAGTAGATTATATGTAGTCATGGTGGTTGTCATGGCAATGGTAGTTTCTAGAGTTGGATATACAGTAATATTGATGTGGGTTGTGTAGTGACGATTTATTTTTAATTAACTAAGAAGCAGGGAACAAATGTTCGTATTTGTAGTGCGGTATTACCGATACCTTCAAAGCGAAGCAAAGTATAAAACTTTTAAATTAAATTATCTACTTACTTGTCTTCATGTGTAAATATTTCAAAGCAGTCATTGTTTAACAAGAAATCTAACATCTTCAACATTGGAATCGATACTCTGAAAAAAAAGAAAAGAAAAAGATTTCTGAATGAGTTCGGAAAATCAATTTTGAAGACACGATTCTAGTGTCGTTATCTGATTGATTTTAATTAAACATGTTCACATAAGTGTATTGTAGCAAAAAGATTAACTTGCTAAAAATAAAAATAGCTAAGGGTGACATCATTAATTTATACCAATGTAGAATATAGAAGTTGATAAGTATTCACCTTAATTATCATATTATTAGATTAGAATATGCATATTGTATCCATGGAGATTTGCATAATTTACCTACGATGACATTCATTGGCTAATATTTTTTTAACAAATACAATTGACGTCATACTTTTTATCAGCCAGATAAAAAAAAAAATCCCTGTAAACACTGAAAGCACAATTTTATTTTCGATAGTTCTGAAATGGAGGAAATTTATATTTTTGTAAGTATAACAATGTGTACCATATGCTTACAATAATAAATTGTTTCAAGAGGGATCATACCATATCTCTTTATGAATTTACTTTCATTGTAAAAATGGCATAAACAGCAGATGGACAACAGATCAAAAAGTAACCTTTAGATATTTTGGGAAAAAAGCACTTTGAAAAAAGGAAATACATGCATGCACACATACATACATACATACATACATACATACATACATACATACAGACACATAATACATACATACATACATACACATAATACATACATACATACATACATACATACATACATACATACATACATACAGACACATAATACATACATACATACATACACATAATACATACATACATACATACATACATACATACATACATACATACATACATACAGACACATAATACATACATACATACATACATACATACATACATGCATGCATGCATGCATACATACATACATACATACATACATAAATACATACATATATATACACACATATATATACACACACACATACACCCCCTCCCCCCCAACACACATACATTATTTTAGAGAGAGAGAGTTGATGAATGATGGCAAATCCATGAAACCATAGACACTGGAGAGTCCCTCTCCAATGTCTATAACAGATAATGGAGTCTGCCTACAGCAAATCTAAAAAGTTGTTTACTGTAAATAGGTATTCTGGGAGCTTCCTGACTTGAAAACTAATATTTGGGCAAATTGGGTCAGCTGGTTGTCTTTTTGACATTTGTTTATAAATTCGTGGCACATGTTGTACCAGCTGTGTCTAGCATCTCTAGTGTGTTGAGTTGTTAATCTTAGGATTACTAATCCATTTCATTTTACAGTCACATAATAATACTGTAAATTAGTCATACATATGACCACGAATTGCAATCAATTAAAGTGAACAACACAAAATACAATATCATTGAATAGATGTAAGGTCTAACAAAAAAAATTGTAAGGTTCTGATTACGCTTAATTTTAGAATATGTGGGGTAGGGAGATTTCTTTTTTTTTTAAAGATTTTTTTTTCATATGTGAGTGTATAGTTCAGGTAGTTATGTTCCCCATTGTTTTCCATATGGTCTATGTGTTATTGGTTTCTTCTCATCAGATGTACAGCCATTACAGAATGGAAGAACAGTTTTATATTTGTCTTTTTATTAAAGATGATGTCAATTTCTGCATCCAGTATTTCGTGCGAGACTTCACAATTTTCGCAATTTTATTATTTTCTTCTTGAATTTAAAAAAAAAGTTTAGGGTCAGCGTGAAAAACGAGGTGGGATCGGGTGACCGGAACCAAACTATTTTTTTTTTATAGCCTTAATCATCATTAAATTTGATTGATATTCATGGCTTGCAATGTAGTGACTTTGTACTATTTCACACCTCTTACATTAGTTGTAACTGCAGTATTACAGCTTTGTCACAAAAAGTGTTTCCATTTCTTTTGTTATTATACTTTTGCTACAAAAAATGATTTTAATTCTAATGGATCTCTTTTGTACCCCTAAATAAAAAAAATTGTCAAATTGAGAAATGGAAGAATTTTCACTCTAAATACTTGGCACTGAAATACAGTAGCGTGTCAATACATGAGCTATTTTTTTCTCGCTACATTACTGGCTTTGTATTCATAGCACTACATACTACTACATACTGATTTGAAATTGATTATGCTGTCTGAAACAAATTTCAATTTTGGCCAATTAGGTTGGCGAGGAGGTGGGGGGTGGGGGTGGGGTGTCTGAGGCCTTACAAAAAGTAATATTAGTTGTTATAACTAATGATCTCACCCTAGGTAAAACGACATCACAAATATGTGCATAAATTAAAAATTTCTTCACACACAAATAATTTGACCCATACTTGATTCATTACTGTGTTTTATGACCATCAATCCTCAGTGTACCATCAGTGATAATTTAAGTTAATTTCACTAATTAGAAGGATTGAATTTGAAATGTTAATTTTTTAATGGACAAAAATCAATAAACAATTCTTCTCAAATACATGGAGCATTCCATCTTTTCACATCTGTTATCATCTTTTGTAAAGTTTCACCACAAAGAAAGTGAAAGTGAATACATGGACTTGCCAATGAGAAATGGTATTGACATACACATACACATACATTGACATAGACTGACAGTTACTAAATTAGCAGTAGAGGCACTGAGGGATAGAATTCAATCAAAGTGGCTAATAGTTGTCAATAGAGGGCGCCATATCATCAATAAAGTGTACTTTAATATATGAAATCCTTGCCTCCATGTGTCAACTTACCTATCTACTTTTTGGTATTCTTCAAATATTGCAAGCAGTGTGTCTGAGAATGATTTCAATTCATCTTCATTATCTGATATGGTTCTAAGATAGGTCAGCAACGACTGCCCTGAGTATTTAACCTACAACAAAGGAAACATGTCGGAATTTAAAATTAACAAGACAGACTGAAGAATAAGAGATGGTGTGGGCTATCAATCATTATCAATTACTCACTCTTCACAGCCACCACTATTACCACAATCATCCTACTACTACTACTACCACCTCCACACATCACCATCACCACCCCAAACACCACCACCACCACAAGTACCACCACTCTGTTACTACTGCTGCCACACATCACGATTGCCACCCCAACCATCACTAATACCACCCTACCACTGCCACCACCACCACCACCACCACCACCACCACACACCACCACCATCCTGCTACTAACACCACCACACATCATCATTGCCATCACCACCCCAACCACCACTCTACCATCACCACCCACTACTACCATGCTACAGTGACTACAACCATATCTTCCACCACCACCACCCTCCTCACCCACACCAAATACAACCCATTATAACCAACAACAGTCAATGCTTACGCCTTACCAGAGATTCAGTTAATCCACCAACACTAACGGTCAAACCAAGCAGTAAATGACGTCTGTATGTTGGACAGGACAGTACTTGTGTAATCTTAGCAAATGAATGGGATGGAGCACTCCAATTCAATTCTTCTTGCTCAGATCTATCAACAAATTAAAAATCTAATTATTATACTTGGTAGGTACGTTTTAGTCACTTTCATTGTATATCTGAATCCATAGATTGCCAGTAACTAATGACAAGATATAAGTTTCTCTTTTTTCACAAAGTCAAAGTACTAAAAATTATGTTAAACGGAATTACAGCACAAAAGACAGATAACAGAAAATAAAATTGGCATTGATATCAGAACAAAGATGTTTTTCATCACAAAACCTTGATCTGTTTGTCGATTCTGGATATTGCCACAGAGGGCGCTATTCACCAAAGGAAAAAAATACAAAAAGTGTTTTTTCTTTTGGAATCCTTGTAGTTGCCATTGATTTAAATACTGAAATGTCTCTCGAGTCACCATTCTTAGGGTTTTGTGAGTAGCATAATGGGTAACTACAATATACGATGGCAGAGATATCATTGAACACACAGAAGGGGTTTGATGTGATACTAACTAGCAAAGAACATACATCATCATATTTGGGGAATATTTGACTTTTTACAATAGTTTTTGACAACATAATATAAAACATTAGCACAAAACACAGAATTATCAATTTCTTGTACATTATATATATGTGGCTTTTTTAGCCTTGTGTTTCTTTTCGTACTTGTTATTGTCATTTTAGCCATGTAGGTGTATTTTCAGCATTTTTGTAAAGACCTCAAAGATGTAGTGTATTTTAATGAATGACTGGTAATCCTATGTTCTATCTAGATAATATTCACAACTATGTCATTTTTGTCAGATGTTGTGTTTCAACCCTCTTTGTGTTGGCTTTCATTGAAACACTGAGAATTTTGCTGACATTTACCGTTTGAAAATTTCCATGAGTTCCTTCCTATGAGGTACATTAGGAATGGGTGGATTGTCAAAGTGGAGTAACTTGACTAGTAGTTCACCAGCGTGGGCTCTGGTCCTGTCTATCTTCTCGGCACTTTGTTGTATAAAACAACACATTGTAGTTTGACAACTAGAGAAAATAAAAACATGAACAAAATGAGTTCAGAATTGAAAAAAAATTTCTGCCAATGTGTAAGAAATAAATTACAATACGTACGTATTTTTACAATTTTCTTCCTTTCTGTTAGCAAGGTTATGAAAAATGTCATATAACACTTTAAAGGCTTCATACTGAGTATGATCGAAATAGTAGGACTTGCATAGTAAGAACTCATCTACAAATGTGTGATATTTCAAAAGTATGAGAATAGTTTACTTACATATCCTTAAACACGTTCATCAGTTTGGCAAATCATAAGTTTGTGTACCATGACCAAGGGTTTTTATTACTTAAGAGTAATGTTTGGTAGTTCAGGTCAACAGACTTTGTCAAACTGTCTGTTTGCTGGTTTTACTGTTAAGTGGCGTAGTGGCAATGATGTGATTGTGGAGATGATGTAAGGCAACTTGAAATTAGAGAATCTTTCAACATTAGAAGACAAGGGGGGAAACACCATGAATAGGGACAGAGGGGGCATACCAATTACATCACCTCTATGATCACGGCATCACCACTACTACACCGCCTAGCGGTAAAACCAGCAAACAAACAGTTTGATCAAGCCTGTCGACCTGAACAGGTGAAACATTACTCGTAAACAATTAGAACCCTTGGTCGTGATACAAGAACTTATTATTACCGTACTGTTAATACTTACATATTCTCTGTGATAAGATTTGGGTCACTTTGTACAGCAAGTATTGTCAGATCATAAAGTGCAGTCATACTGGCTTCCCTCACCCTGAAATACAATCAGTTAACAAACAGCATTAACAACACACATGAAATAGATACTGAACTCCACTAGATTTTGTCATAAAAGTTACCTTATTGGAATCTCATTTGAAGCAACTGCATAGCTTTCATTTGAATCACTCAGACATCATCAATGTAATGATATTAAAACCATCTGATTTTATTTACAGGAGTCTACTTTCTGATGACACCACTAGGAGCGGGGGGGGGGGGGGGGGGGGGGGGGGGTGTCACATGCCCAGTCAACGCAGCTGTATAATTGGGGACCTGGTAGGATAGAGGTTGCAATGTGAATATTTTCATCCTATGCCCTTTTAGAGGCTGCAATGGATTGTATGTTCCCCAGGGAGTTGAGGAAGTATGAAGGGCCATTGTGCTGCTATAAATCCGTGCCAGGGGTAATAATAATTGTAAAGTGCTTTGAGCAAAAAGTGGGAAAGCGCTATTATAAAAACCAACAGTATTATTACTACTATTATTATTACATAACCGATGCATCATTCTCATATTCATTATGGTTATCGTAAGAAATAGTGACTGATTAAAAATTTTTTGACCAAGTCAAGATCTATGAAATCTGTACAAATTAAATGATGTGAGACAATCCTACATTGATTGTTTTCTTTTTATGTGAGTTTCTCATCTCATTGCAAGATACGAATTAGTGTAGAACTTTTTTTCTATTAGCAATGTTTCAATATTTTGGAAAACACACCTGTACTCCCTCTGAGATTTCTACAAGAACTTGCCATGTACCAACATCACCTCTGCTGTCTAGTGTGTAGCAAAAACTTACCATGTACCAACATCACCTCTGCTGTCTAGTGCGTAACAAGAACTTACCATGTACCAACATCACCTCTACTATCTAGTGTGTTACAAAAACTTACCATGTACCAACATCACCTCTGCTGTCTAGTGTGTAGTCTTTCATAGCTAGATGTAGTGCATCATATATGTCTTTAATGTTGTCTTTACAAATACTGTGGTTTGGAGAACCATCAGCTTCAACTTTCATGGTATTACACAAACTGTTTATAGCCTTGATGGCATCTCTCCTAGCTTCTACCAGCATGGCTGCATCTTTTGATTTGATGTGGGTGGTTTCGATCAGTCCAGTCAAAACCTGGGAAAAGTTTGAAGTGCTTAATTTAATGAATGACTCTACTAGTACCAATAATAGACTATCTAAATGAACAGCGCCCTCTACCAACACAAACTTGCAGTGATTTAAATAGGTGATGTAGTGAATCAAAGACTAGTACTAATACACTGCATTTCTGACCAGAATGGAAAGATCATCCAAATTTGTACATATCACAAATGTACCCTTGTTCCCTTGTAAGGCGAATACTTATTCTTATACATCCAGAATGGTGCAATTCTGAAGCACTCGAAGACAGTGTTATTGAAGGTCAACTTGATTCAATCAGCTTGCCCTCTAGAGGGCACTATAATTAAGACGGTCCACCCAACAAGAGATATATAATGCTTAGCCAAAATGACAAGACAAATGGTCAAGTTATTGCCATCTAGAGGGCACTATAATCAAGAAGTCTATTTACAAGAGATAAATAATGACTGGACAAAATGAATGTTCAACTTACTTCAGTCAGTTTGCCATCTATCATAAATGTAGGGAGAGCTCCAAGTGCTAGAGCAAAACCCATCTTGGAAATTTCTTCTGTACCTTTTAATGCCTTTAAGTATTTGTTGATGACCTTGTCTACGGAATTGAAAGAAAGAAAAAAAAAAGCATGGAGAAAATTAAGACTTGACGATCTAGACCAAAGTGTATTTTGAGAAAGTTGTAGCATCACACACAAAGTGGCCTCAGCCATCGTGAAATGGAAACACAAACATGCTGACACAAACAGACACAGACACAGACGCAGATACCATTAACTAAATAAAGAGCCCACACTGTTTAAGTGATGTTTGTGTGTTATCTCTATGGTGTCTATCTCAACATGAAATCTTGTGATCAGACTCCCTGATCTTGATAGTTCGTTTAAAAAGCTTGGGCAAGCTTCTTTGAAAAGAACTGTTACTGTAACTGAAATCTCACTAATAGTTGTGCATAAACACCTGATGACAAGCAATATAGTTTATGCATTCAAGAAGTAAATTATTCTAAACTCTGCAGCCAGTAGCATTGTTGTGCCTCAGAAAACAAGTTTTACAAAATGTGTCCTTTGTGCCCTGAGTCTACAATTTGTACAGAGAAACTACAGACTTGGTACAACTCTATAACACCAAAGTGAAGCGTTTTCTGTGTGTACCACAATTGTTTATAGCATCCATATCAAGTGTAAAAGTATACTGTTTCATTTGCTAATTGACCACATTAGAAAGGCCACATGCTAGGCTTGTAAATAAACCAATTGAAACAGTATACTTTTAACACTTGATATGAATGCTATAAATGAGTGTAGCACATAGAGAAAGTGCTTTACTTCAGTGTTACTCATTGTATTATTAAATGAAACAGTGTACAAATGTACTTTTAACACTTGATATGGATGCTATAAACGAGTGTAGCACACAGAGAAAGTTACTCGTTCTTGTATTAAGAACTGATATACAATGTATATCAGATCTTTTACAAGTAACATGTACAATCTATTTTCTGGTTTCTATAACTGAATGGGCTCTTTGGACCCAAACCATTTACGGTGAATGGTGTGAGTCTTACAGATACCAAATACTGATTAAAAATCTCAACAGCTGTCAGACATTGTGTACATAAAAACGTGTGTGGGCGGAAAGTCCCTACCCCCATTTCAACTATAGTAGTAAGTTCAGAAGTTCAAAATAGACATAGCTAAACTATATGGTGGGTGAATAACAATTTATTTGCAATTAAATCTCAAATGCCAATGGTTCACAACGATAATAGAATACAATTTGGGGGGAGTACTCAAAATTGGTAATATAAGATAGAAGTGCGCCCTCTTGTGTCTGTGAACTTGACATTCTTGTTAACCTTGTTATACTGATCAGTCACATGTTTGATACCTATCACTGTGGTCTCAATATTGAGAATGAAATATACACTGAGCTTGAGTCAAATTTAGGATCCTGACTGCAATCTTCATAACCAATCAAGTTATGTCAAATTACATGTAGATAATCTCAAGTTCAAACAATCGTTACTACCAATCCTATCTCTTCATAATTGACCAATCATATGAAGGTCAGTACCAAATTCGCGCCAATATGTATGGAATGTAGGAAAATCTATATAAACCCTTATTTCTGTGTGATCTGTAGGAGTTTTGTTAGATGTCAATAAAGTACGAGTAGCTGTTCTTATAGTAAGTACTTTGTTGTGTGTGGACATCATTCCTTTGCAGAACCTGTTTCTAAACAATCAACTTATCCCACACTCATCAATCGCAGACACATTTACCACCAAACACTAATTGTAGAAAATCCAATTAGGAAATGTATTTTTTTAAATGGATGCAATAAAGATTCTATTCATTTATCGGGCATATAGTAGACTGGAAAATCCATGTTGTGGATGGGGGAGTATAAATCCCCACTCACATGGATTCCAGGCTAGGTGAACAGCAATTATACTAAATGTGCTGTGAGTGACTCAGAGTGTTGGTTCAAGTCACGACATGGTCTAGAGGCTATCCATCAATAGGTTTGTATTATTATGATCTCTTTTAATATCCAACTAACTAAAGTGTCCTTCTGACTCAAACCCAACAGACAGCCTCTAGACTGGACATGGCACTACACACACACTACAACTCTGTTTAAATTGTTGGCAATAGAACACCTTTAGAACAAGTGAGTGGGTGGAATGGTACTTTCCACTTACATCAAAACTCGTTGGCTGACAAGTGATAATAAACACTTTCATCTGATAGGACACACTCTAATTTATCATCATGTCAATACAACCACACATGATACATATTTACACATTTAATATTACCTTAAAAAATCACAGATCTTTGCCAATTTTCTGACTGTTACTCAGCAAAGTATACCTATGTAGTAGTCTAGTACTTTAGACAACATTTGATGCTATTAATAACTTAGAGGTAATTGTATTATCAGACTAACCTTCAACCCCTAACACAGATATCCAATGCAATACACTTTGAAAACCTTACGTACCTCTATGAATGATGACTCAACACGTAACCAAGACATGAAGTCATTGGGAATCCCAACAACAATGTTAAACATCTATCATTTATATATAAAAAGAAAACTGAGATAACATATGGATATATAAAGCCCACACACACCCAGGTAGTGCCTATAATGCTGTTTTACCGAGTGTGGCACCAACTACTGTACACTGTTAGGCCTGTTACTGTACACATTCAGTGTACACCAGTAACTTTTTTTTTTGAATGTAGAAGAGAATAATATGTATACAAGTTATAAACAGCTAAAGTACAACTCTGACATCAAGAGATTACTCTGACAACTGTGTTCATATATACATTTGTACATGATAGTGTTGAACGCCTGACTGTAGAGAGACAATCTATGCAAGTTTCATAACCAGGTAAGATAGTTATGATTATCTCTGTCGTGTTCACACTGAATCATAATTACCTGTATTTCAAGTCTCAAGTCGTTACATTACTGTTAATGTTCACATAACTACCTGTATTTCAAGTCTCAAGTCTTTACATGACTGTTCATGTTCACATAATTACCTGTATTTCAAGTCTCAAGTCTTTACATGACTGTTCATGTTCACATAATTACCTGTATTTCAAGTCTCAAGTCTTTACATGACTGTTAATGTTCACATAACTACCTGTATTTCAAATCTCAAGTCTTTACATGACTGTTAATGTTCACATAGTTAACTGTATTTCAAGTCTAAGTCTTTACATGACTGTTAATGTTCACATAGTTACCTGTATTTCAAGTTTTAAGTCTTTACATGACTGTTAATGTTCACATAGTTACCTGTATTTCAAGTCTAAGTCTTTACATGACTGTTAATGTTCACATAGTTACCTGTATTTCAAGTCTCAAGTCTTTACATGACTGTTAATGTTCACATAGTTACCTGTATTTCAAGTCTCAAGTCTTTACATGACTGTTAATGTTCACATAGTTAATTACCTGTATTTCAAGTCTAAGTCTTTACATGACTGTTCATGTTCACATAGTTACCTGTATTTCAAGTCTCAAGTCGTTACATTACTGTTAATGTTCACTTAGTTAATTACCTGTATTTCAAGTCTACGTCTTTACATTACTGTTAATGTTCACATAGTTAACTGTATTTCAAGTTTTAAGTCTTTACATAACTGTTAATGTTCACATAGTTAACTGTATTTCAAGTCTAAAGTCGTTACATTACTGTTAATGTTCACATAGTTACCTGTATTTCAAGTCTCAAGTCTTTACATGACTGTTAATGTTCACATACAATGTAGTTCCCTAGCAAATTTTAAGTATTCACATGACTTTCAATGTTCACACAATTACCTAATAGTATATTTCACGTCTAAGTATTCACATGACTTTCAATGTTCACACAATTACCTAATAGTATATTTCACGTCTAAGTATTCACATGACTTTCAATGTTCACACAATTACCTAATATTATATTTCACGTCTAAGTATTCACATGACTTTCAATGTTCACACAATTACCTAATAGTATATTTCACGTCTAAGTATTCACATGACTTTCAATGTTCACACAATTACCTATATTTCACATCTAAGTATTCACATGACTTTCAATGTTCACACAATTACCTAATAGTATATTTCACATCTAAGTATTCACATGACTTTCAATGTTCACACAATTACCTAATAGTATATTTCACGTCTAAGTATTCACATGACTTTCAATGTTCACACAATTACCTATATTTCACATCTAAGTATTCACATGACTTTCAATGTTCACACAATTATCTATATTTCACATCTAAGTATTCACATGACTTTCAATGTTCACACAATTACCTATATTTCACATCTAAGTATTCACATGACTTTCAATGTTCACACAATTACCTAATAGTATATTTCACGTCTAAGTATTCACATGACTTTCAATGTTCACACAATTACCTATATTTCACATCTAAGTATTCACATGACTTTCAATGTTCACACAATTACCTATATTTCACATCTAAGTATTCACATGACTTTCAATGTTCACACAATTATCTATATTTCACGTCTAAGTATTCACATGACTTTCAATGTTCACACAATTACCTATATTTCACATCTAAGTATTCACATGACTGACATGAACACATTTCAATTATAAATCATAAATTTTGTATCCTGCACCAAATACATCTATACTTAGATTTAAAGTTGTTCATTCTTTTTGTATACATGTATTCCTTACACAACATCATGCACATGATGATGTCATTGTCACATGTCGATGACAGTTTCACTTTCACTTTCAGAGTCCCTCTGATGTGAAAGCTTTCATTTTCCATGAGTGCTGAGACAGTAACTTGCCTATAAATAACAATGATGGCTATATGATGTCATTGTCATATGTTGATGCCAGTTTCACTTAAAATTTCAGTGTCCCTTTGATGTGAGAGCCGTCAGTGTCTAGAGTGCTGAGACAGTAATTTTGCAATTGTGTAGTATTAACAACAATGATGGTTGAGCAGCTCTTTGTGGATCACCCAAACATGATGGTGAGAAAACCACTGAGCTTTATTCTGATGTTCCTGTATCTACTGACTTGCCATCATCAAGTGTCTGCAGTAGAACCAAGATGCAAGGTATTTAATAAGACATCCGTAGACTGTGTATGGAGAGACCTTGAACTGATACCTAACATAATACCACCATTTACCACCTATCTCGATTTATCTCATAACTCTATATCACAGCTGCCACCAAAAGTCATGGCACACCTACAACACCTTGGTGAACTGAGAATAACTACAAACCGTATTAACAGCATTGGTTCTGATTCTCTCACTGGGTTGCATTCCTTACAACTTGTGGATTTCCATGACAACAAAATTACAAAAATTGACGTAAAAGCTTTCCGGGGATTGTCAAAACTCGAATATCTTGACGTGAGTGAGAATTTTCTCACAATCATGCCAGATGAATTATTTTCCGATCTACAGAGTTTGAAAGTTTTGAACCTTTCTAAAAACTACATTGCTACAGTGGTATCGCCATCATTCAATGGACTGTCGAGTCTGCAAACTCTTCATATAGAAGATAATCGTCTGACATGTTTTCCAAGTGAAGCGCTGCATCAACTGATGAACATTGAATCGATTAATCTGAACGGCAATCGATTCAGCAGCGACTGCATCATTCATCTACCAAACTTTCCACAACTTAGAAAGCTGTCTCTTGCACGTTGCCAGATTGATGACGCTACGATAACAAACATGAAACTGGGAAATTCTAGTCTGAATGAACTTGATATTTCAGGTAACAGCTTCACAATAACTGCTGATACATTTCACAGTTTACAAATTATTCCTAAACTAACGCTGACATCAATCACAACAACAATACGAAAAGATGTCGCAACAGATGGAAAAATGGGAAACCATACAATTACAGAGAAAGGACTGCCAGTAAAAACTTCAAATCCACATGAATCGTTGCACCTTGAAGAACTGAACATCTTAGGCCCATTATGGTTACTGGTTTGTAATGTAACAGACCCAACATTTGATTTCATGTGGCTACCAAATCTGAAAGTGCTTAATATAAAGTATAGTCAATTTGATTTAGCTAATTTTGGCCCTCTGGCATTAGGGTCTTTCAAAAATCGACAGTTAGCATACAAACAAGATGGTCACATCCAGATAGTGGCATATCAAGTGATTGCAGGAGATATCGCATTATTTCTGAGTAACATTTCAACTTTGAATTATCTACACCTGGATAGGAATCGACTTGAGGGTGAAATACCATTCCAGCCTTTCACTGAACTGTATTCCCTTATAGAATTAACCCTCTCCCATAATCAGTTTATTTCCGTTCATCCGAATAGTTTTAGTTCTCTGTCAAGACTAGAACGCTTAGATTTGTCTCATAACAACTTATACCAATTACAACATGCTGTTTTTGCAAGTTTGACAGAACTGAAACGTTTGGATTTGTCACAAAACAGGTTTACTACGCTACCAAATGAACTGTTCTCCAGTTTGAAGGCATTGAAACTCTTGGATTTGTCACACAATCTCCTTGCTAAGCTACCACCTGCAACGTTCTCCAGTTTAACAGAACTGAATGTTTTATACATAGAAACCAAAACACTTGACAAGGACTTTACCAAACCAACCATACATCCGCTGTTGCTGAAAAATTTAACAAATCTGTCAGAATTAATTCTGTATTCTGATAGTGTAGAGTTCTTATCTTTGGCTGATGTTCCATCTCTACAATATTTTAAAATAGTCAATTATGACACAAATTCACCTTACCAATATATTGATCTTGGCGTGATACAGAGAGCAAACCTAACTAATCTCAAAACACTAGATATTTCTGTACTCAATCTTAGTTATTCAGGATCTGACAAACAACCATTAAACTCTGTTTTAGAATTGCATTTGAACATTCATACTTGGAATGGTACAACAGAAGACAAGGCTGCCCTACTACAATTATTTCCAAATCTAGAAATACTGACGTTAAATATCACTTCAGTATCTAGTCATCTCAAATCTATGGACATCCTTGCAGACAAGTCGGACAGTCTCCAGGTTTTGTCTCTAAGATCTCATCAAATACAGCATATAAATGTAGATATGCTGAAGTCCTTACCAAAACTTACACGTCTAGATTTAGGAAATAACACCTTTGATTGTTCGAGATGCTATATGAGGTCATTTACTGACTGGTTAGCTTCTGATAGAATGGTGAAATTAGAATCACATTCTGGTTTCTTTGAGGATTATTCATGCGTTACTCCTGCAACTAAGAAAGGATCATCCCTCCTGACACTGGAGTTTGGTTGGGAGTGTGGAAACATAGCTCTTATTGTCTCTCTACCAATCACCAGTTTTTTCATCTTTGTAGCTGTTGTTATTACACTCTGTGTTCGTTTCCGTTGGTATACTCGTTATGCGGTGTTTCTACTCAAGTTGAAACTGGGTGGTTACCAGCGTCAAGTGAACGTGGAAGAAGGAGAGGAACCACTCAATAAAAATTACGATGCATTTGTTGTCTACAATCAACACGACAGACCTTGGGTTATGGATCAATTACTTGAAAATCTAGAAAACATCGATCCACCTAATTTCAAACTCTGTATTCATGAACGCGACTTTCTTGGCGGAAGAGATATTTTCGACAACATCCTGGATAGCATAGAGAACAGTCACAAGACTATGCTGATATTGTCACCTCACTTTGCAGAAAGTGAGTGGTGTTATTTCGAGATGAGAATGGCACAGAATCATTTGTTTGAACAAAAGAAAGATCTTCTTATTTTAGTTCTACTACAAGAAATCCCTGATGATGTAATGCCACGAGTTCTGCGTAAAATACTGACAACAAAGGGTTACATTAAATGGTCTAACAATGCCATGGCTAGGAGACTTTTCTGGAAGAAATTAAAAGTTGCACTGAAGGCCGGTGCTAGGGTGAATAGAGTAGCTGATTTCTAGACAAACATAAAGGTGTGTTTTTTTTTTTATAACACTCTATATGTTCATCATGGAAGCACTACGAGTCAACATACACAAGTTTTCTTCTTCCACTTTTGATTGAGAAAGAGACATATTTTGAACAAATCATTCTTCAGTGTCTAACTGGATCTGACAGAATGATAAGTTGGTGTTCATCATTTACTAGCCTGGCTATTAAAGGAACGCTATCTTTTTTTTTCTCAGATTTGTAAATTTTCATTCTTACCAGTATGCTTTTTAAGTTTGAACTTAAGATTTGTGAATAAACAAGTTCTGACTTTAAATCTGTTTTGCAATTATACTTGAGAAAAACATGTCTTTGAATTATTAAAGTGAGTACATATTTCAGACTGGTAGTTGCATAGTATGGATTTATAAAATTGCATGTAACATTAGATACTTAGCATGATAAACCAATCAATGCCCACTGAATATGTTATCACTGTTGTATCAACATTTTGTGACAAAGATTTAGTTTGCTTTGAGTCTATCTTAGTAAACCGAAGCCCCAGTTTATAACAGAGTAATATTTGATATGGAAACTATGCATGGACTCAGACCGCTATATAGACTGGTCTGAGGTATGGAGTATGTTGCTCTGACACTACAATAGTGTGGCATGAAAGAAACAAAACTAAAGAAATCAAAAAGGTTGACACAATCTCAAAACCAAACGTTGTGACATGTCTCACATCAGCTATTGAAAGTCAGACTACTTCCTCTTATATTAGATCAACATCACATGACTGAAAGTTACATACCCTTACAGACGATCGCACCATGTCACAGAATGTCAATAAGCGAACTTCATTCATTTAGGGGGAGGGGGAAAGGGGGGGGGGGAATCTGGCATCAAAGCAATTGCTGAACTTCATTTTCAATATTACTTGCATGTAAATCGTTATATCTAAACAACATAGTTATAAAAAAACCATCCCAGTTGCAGCTTTAAAGTGGTTATATGGATGAGATTGGGTATTTATTTTGGATTTTTAATTTATAGAACAATTTTGTAATGGCTTCCTACTTGAAAATGCAATGTGAAACAACCTCTGCCAAGTCCTTGTTTAACTCACTACCAATATAAACAACACCATCCGACCCAAACTGATATACGCACACACACAACATCCTTGGAACAAACAAGCTATTTAATGTCATCACATTGTATGCTCAGATTTTGACATATACAAATTGTAACTACCAAGAATTTGAGTCTACTTGCATAGTTCCCCATGGTGACATGTGCATGTGTACACATACAGTGCCTGCTTGTCGGCAGGAGTGTGGTGTTGTTTATATTTGTAATATCGGTCTGTGGGAAGCCTGTTTCTTATCTATCTAAAGTATTCTTGGGAACAAAAAAATGAGCATGATAGCACAGTCTTTCGGTGACCTTTTCGATATATTTCTGCTGTAATTCCAAATGAACTGTTTTATACTCTGCGAAGTTTGAGAGAACTAAATATTGGAGAATAAATTTGCCATCTTATTTTTCACATAGTTTAATAAAGTTGTTAACTTACAAGCACTTGACATGTTGTGTACTTAGTGTATTTTTCCTGCATGTTTTCAAAGTGAAGTACTAATCAATGACAATCATTGTAAAAAAAATCATTCTGAATGGGAATCACTTTTAATTTAACTCTGTACCATTACCTGCAGTCTCTGAGGATAATACAGACTAAAAAGAAGAAATGAGCAATAACAGAGATTTACCAAGTGGTAATTATAGCAGAATGTCACATGACCACTCCTTATTATGACATTCTGGTATAATTACCACTTGGTTCTGTATCACGTCATACTTTCTAACACTTGGAGGTTTCCAGTCACGGGATCATTTGTTTATAATAGGGAAGAACAGTTGTACAGAAGTACTACTGTATCACTTCCTACTTTCTTGCCATTCACATGATCATTATTTATACCGGACTACAGTAATAGGGAAGAACAGTAGTACAGAAGTTCTGTTATCACTTCATACCTTCTCTTACTTGGAGGTTGCCAGTCCAGTATCAAGTAAGTGAATTTTCCTTGATTGCTGAATTAGTTTCTTATCAACTGAGTGATTCATATCTTGTATAAACTAAGGATGTCCTTTGACTATGCTGCTTAGTGGAAGTGTCACTGAAAATATGTTAATTATGTATCAATGATAGTTGTACTTAGCACAGACAGAACATTACAATGTGACACTTACAGACATGGTTTAGTTGGTGAACACATTGTTTTGAATAACGTCTCAGACGCTGTACTATGTTCGTTGTCCGAGATACAACAACTGTTCCTGGTATTGTGTTTGTTATGACCTTGATTGATAAACAATTACACTTATAGGCATCCAGGCTCTCACTGAGTGGCATTTTCAAAGGGGGAAAAAATCATGGGTTGGTTCCAATTAGGCCCAATAAAAACAATTGTGTGGTTCCAGTTACGCTCAATTTTAGAATAGGTGGGGTAGGTAGATTTTTTATTTTATATTATTATTTTTTCTGTGTCAGTGTCTAGTTCAGGTTTTCCATTGTTTTCCAAATGGTCCGAGGCTCTGTGTTGTTTATTTCTTCCTATCAGATGTACAGCCATTACATATCGGAAGAACAGTTTTACAGTGTCTTTTTAAGTTGATGGCAGTTTCTGCATCCACTATTTCTCATGAGACTTCCCAAATTTTTGTGATTTTATTATTTTTCTTCAAATATGTAAAAAAAAAGTTTAAGGTCAGCAGTGAAAAGCTAGGTGGGGTCGGGTAACTGGAACCAAACAATTTTATTTTTTTAGACATTTTTAGATTGCATTTTCTCTGGACACATTTCCTACACTGATTGACTGCATAAGAACTTGCTGTTTGATGCACCATTTGGATGTTTAGATACAGTAGTCCTTATCAACTTAGTTTACCTTCAAAATCACAGTTGTGGCTTTTCCTTACATGCTGGTTGTATAATTTCAGGATTTCAGTTCCTACTTTCTTTCTCATGAAAGTTTATTCCTCAATATATTATGTGATTAGTCTAGATGCTACACATGGCATTGAAATCATCTCGTCACCCCGTCTAGCTCAATGAGAAATCATGAAGCAAAAGTTGTGCATCCAAATAAAGTAAACCTCCAACTGGGAAAAATGACATACACAATGTATTAAGTAGCATCCTGAGTTGACAAATGTACATGTACCTTATTTGGACATTATGTTACTGCCCCCAATGAACACCAACTTATCATTGGACAGAATTCTGTGATTGATTAACAAAGACACAAGTGGCTTCTGGTTGAATTTGAATTTCATCTCCGGACCTCATTGAGCTGGACATAAAGAAAGATCTTGAGATTCGATTAGAATATCACTGTGTATATTTAAATGAGGAGATGTTATACAAATTATACTCCATTTGTCATAAAATGGGAAGTAACTTTATATGCCAGTTAGTTCGAAGCGATGTTTTGAAATAAAAGCAGAAGTCATAAAAAGTGAAAGTTATTAAGTTCAAATGTGTTTATTTCACTGAGCACTGTACATGTTCATTTCACTGAGCACTTTTTCATTTCACTGAGCACTGTACATGTTCATTTCACTGAGCACTGTTCATTTCACTGAGCACTGTACATGTTCATTTTCAGTGAGCACTGTGCATGTTCATTTCACTGACCAAAAACACCTGTTCATTTCACTGAGCACTGTACATGTTTATTTCACTGAGTATAGTACATGTTCATTTCACTGAGCACTGTACATGTTTATTTCACTGAGCACTGTACATGTTCATTTCACTGAGCATAGTACATGTTCATTTCACTGAGCACTGTACCTGTTCATTTCACTGGGCACTGTCCATGTTCATTTCACTGAGTATAGTACATGTTCATTTCACTGAGCACTGTACATGTTCATTTCACTGAGCACTGTACATGTTCATTTCACTGAGCACTGTACGTGTTCATTTCACTGAGCACTGTACCTGTTCATTTCACTGGGCACTGTCCATGTTCATTTCACTGAGTATAGTACATGTTCATTTCACTGAGCACTGTATATGTTCATTTCACTGAGCACTGAACATGTTCATTTCACTGAGCACTGTACATGTTCATTTCACTGAGCACTGAACATGTTCATTTCACTGAGCACTGTACATGTTCATTTCACTGAGCACTGTACATGTTCATTTTACTGAGCACTGTTTCATTTCACTGAGTACAACACATGTTCATTTCACTGAGCAATGTACATGTTCATTTCACTGAGCATAGTACAAGTCATGTAAACTGGATTGCATGTTAAACTAGGATTAGATATTGACTTCAAGATAACATTCATGTGTATTTAATACAAGTGATACATTCCTCCTCAGATGACCTGGATTCTATTTCCTACTGCTGAATTGTTGCTGTCAAAATGATGATCATACACACAACGCACCAGCTGGGAATGTTTCTCCTTATTGCTAATATTGCTATGGTTACGTCAGCTGTATTATATAAGGTATACAACCATTCATACGTTGATTGCACTTCCAGGGAATTAACTCACATTCCTGAGAATTTGCCATCATTTGTTACACATCTTAACTTAGAAGGCAATAAGATGACATCGATAGAATCAGGAAGTTTTTCAAGTCTGAGAAATTTGCAGCACCTTGTTCTTGCCCGTAACCAAATACAAATTCTAAGCTCTGACTCTATGCAAGGACTTCACCGACTGAAAGTACTGGACTTTGAAAACAATCGGATTTCTGTTATTGAAATTCGGGCATTCACCCCCCTGAAAAACTTACTGACACTGGACATGAGTGGAAATAGAATTGAGAAGTTGTCGTTTTCATTGTTACAAGGACTAGTAGACTTACAGGAGTTAGACCTCAAAAGGAATCGGATAACACAACTAGCAAATGATACCTTTCAAGACCTGAAGAATCTAAGACTATTAGATTTGAGTGACAATGAGCTAGTGGATTTTCCAAGTAAACCACTCCAACCTTTGAGAAATATTGAAGTTATTCATTTTCATAATCAAAATACAGGATTTGATATGAACTGCACTGCAATTAAGTTGTTAAATTTTCCTAAACTTCAAAATCTTTCCCTGCCATGCACGATACAAAATACCAACTTAGGAGAGGTCAAGTTACGGGAGCTAAAATTATCTGGCAATGATTTGGAATGTGTAACCAATGATACATTTACAGACGTAAGTGTTTCAAAGTTGAAATTTGATGACATTTCTGCAGAATGTTTCCAGACAATACTTGATGCCTTGCAACACTCAACTATTGAAGTTCTAAGTTTGTACATGTATATATACAGCATTGAGATTGAAAGAACAACAATGAGAGACTCACAAGAAATGCACATTGAAGGTCTCTTCCTAATACAAATGAACTTGTTTTTGGAAAGTATAACTTTTCTAACTGGGGCATTCCATAGCCTGCCATATTTGAAAACATTAGATTTAAGTTCAAACGGTCTTGACACACTTCCAGCAGGTTCATTTACAGGTTTACAGAATTTGAAGACCTTGAACCTCAGTAACAACAACTTTCATGATCTGCCACCAAAGATTTTTGATGATTTGACAAAGTTAGAAACATTACGAATGGAAGGCTGTAACTTTGAAAGATACACAATTGTGCAATTATTGGCGAATCTGCAGAATATCTCAACTTTAAGATATTTGTACCTTGGTAACAACAAGTTGGGACATGAACTTCCATCAGATGCTTTTGTTCACCTGAGTTCTCTACTAGAGTTGAATATTTCTCATAATGCTTTAACTTTTGTTAATTCTACAACTTTCACTTCCCTAACAGAACTAAAGAGCTTAGATTTGTCCTACAATCCATTCACTACTCTCACCTATGAAAGTTTCTTCCATTTTGTTACTTTAGAGTCTCTCAATCTCAAGGGAATTGCTCTGTCTTCTGACAGAATGTGTTATTTTGCGAGTCCTTTTAGCTATCTTCCAAATCTCAAGGAATTATCAGTCTCCATTTCTGATTCTCTGACAGCTAAAGGACTTTCCCATTTCGACATTCCTTCTCTTCATCACTTATCTCTAGACAGCTTATATCAGGATAAATTGTGCGCACGTGTAACTGTCTTTTTTGTGCCTTTCCCTATATCAAATCTCAAAACAATAACAATTGAAGATTGCTGTCTGAGATCCCTTTCTGATGGATTTAATGTTTTACCTAATGATTTCACTTCAGTGATTTCACTGACTCTCAAACAGGTTTATTTTTCCAATCCCACTGATGCCTTTACGTTTCTTAATCTTTTTCCAAATGTAAAAGAACTTTCTCTCATTGGTATATCAGATATCACAAATTCATTTTTAGATGAACTTTTACCAGGTTTTCCATTATTAGAAAGGTTGATTCTCACAGATAACAAAATTACCAAAATCAATACTACAGTTCTTGGAAACTTACAAAACTTGCAAACTTTGGAAATTAATGATAATCCATTAGACTGCTCTGAATGTAACATGAAGGACTTTCTCCACTGGCTGAAGAAAGATCGGAGAGTCAAGATACCATATCCAATGGAGTGTGTAGAACCAAATGAAATGAAAGGAAAGTCGGTCTTTGCACTGAGCTTTGGATGGGAATGTAATCTAGCTTTTATGATTGCTGTACCTGTTACTTGCATTCTTGCATTTTCAGCAATTTGTATTGGACTTTGTGTTCATTTTCGTTGGTATATACGCTATGGTTGTTTCCTCATCAAACTAAAGCGTGGTGGTTATCAACTCCAAGTCAATGATGAGGAGCAGCCATTGAATATCAGATATGATGCATTTGTTTGTTACAATGAAAATGACAGAGATTGGATCATGCGGCAATTAGTTCCTCATTTGGAAAATATTGACCCACCAAATTTCAAACTTTGTTTACATGAACGTAATTTTATGCCAGGTATTGATATTTTTGACAATATTCTTGAAAGTATAGAGACTAGTCACAAAACTATGTTGATTCTGTCACCTGGCTTTGCACAAAGTGAGTGGTGTTATTTTGAGATGAGAATGGCTCAAGATCATTTATTTCGACAGAAGAGAAATCTCCTCCTCCTTGTGTTGTTACGTGAAATTCCTGATAATGACATGCCGCGAATTTTACGAAAGATGTTACTGACCCAGAAATATATCAAATGGACTGAAAATAAAGTTGGTCAGAGACTTTTCTGGGAGAAATTAAAAGTTGCATTGAGATCTGACACCAAAGTTAACAGAGTGGCAAATATTTGAAATTTTGAAAGTGCACTGTAATGTATTCATACATTTTGGAGGTGGTATGCCTCCAAAACTGAGGAAACTAAACCGGATATTGCTTTTTTTATCTTTCAAAAGTGAAATACAGAATAATGGGGGTTGGTGGGTGGGGTGGGGGGTGTGTGTGTGTGTGTGTGTGTGTGTGTGTGTGTGTGTGTGTGTGTCTTCTTGGCCATAGCCTCGATGGTATGAGGATTACAGATTTATAAAACACTCACACACACTTTTTAGAGTACCTTCAGTATAATGTCATGTATTTACCTAAAGTTTGCATTTGTATGTATAAACTTCACCTTACACATACGTGTAAAAAAGTGGATTCAATGAAGATTAAAGTGATCTGGATCAAGATACAAACAGAGCTATAATTACAATGTAGTCTTGCTGCTAGATATTTGGGCTTTCTCCCGATACGATAAGCGAACAAAGTACATTCCATCCTAGATAGCGACCTTTGGTCATATTGTTTCGGAAGAACATACGAGGTCTAGCAGCTAGACTAGGCTATAATCAGAAATATATTCAAGTTGATTTTAGTATATTGACACAAATATTGAACTTATCCAGGAAAATTTACATGTCTGTCAGTAGCACAGTAGCCAGTTATATGGCTGTTGGTTTGGCACTTTAGTAGTGAGAAGCCTGATAGAGTTACATAGAGTTACAGAAACCAAGAGTGTTTAATGATATTTTAAATTCTATTACAAAATATGTATAGAGCTGTAGCTGTTTTGGGTACATGTACACCAGTTATGAGAAATTCAATAAATGGTGTCAAACATCAATCATTATGTTGTGTGAATGAACTTTTCCTTTAAGATTTCTAGACACGACACGACACACTGCATGGTGTTTTCTTTTCTCTTTACTGCAACCTTTCAAATTCTTGGATTTATGAAATGTGCAACTTGGGCCTGTGGCTGTCAAGAGCAGCAAACATTGCTATGAATGCCCGATTTTACCGAGTTATAGACACTAGACCTTGTATGTCTGGGCTAACCACGATATATACGATATCTAGACACTGTACCTTGTATGCCTGGTCTAACTTTTCCATCGTCAGTCCTGTAGTACTCATTACACAGAGCTGGTAAGGCAGCAATTGCCCTTTCTTGAATAGGTACCTCAGCAAACTGATGGGCAAACTCTATGTTGTCATCAAGAATATTTTGCCATAAATCTATATAGGATGAAAAAAAAACATATCATAAATCAGCAGGACTATAGTGTTAAATATTCTGTTTACTTAGAATCAACATCTTAAGTTTAAGTTTAAAACATGTTTAGTAAAATGCTGTGATTCTCAGGTACTCTAAAGAAAACCTTACAAATGATCATCACTGTACAGGAAATTAGTAACACATGTCAGACGGTGATGTGTGAGTAATACGTTTGGGGAAACTTGCTATGGATCCTTATTTATTGGTTTGAATCTCTAACAACATAATAATTAAAATTTGGAAGAACTTGATACCCAACCCCATTTGTCAATGACATTAATTACAAAGTTATGATACAGTCACATGTTGTACAGCCCTCAAAATACAGAATGTCTGTTGAAGTTTTAATAATTATAATTTATAACTAGAAGGTCATATTTCTAGAAAACATAATTTCTTCCAATAACTGAATGTTTCTCATTCAATGGCAAATACCATTCCCAAGTTTTTAGACAATCCTACCATATACTGTATATTATACCATGCGTGAGCCAAGTTGAAAAAAAAAAAATGGAATATATACCCTGGTCATTGTACATCATGACAATGTGCATCTATATCATGACAATGCGCATCTACATCACTGGTTTTGCTGTGTTTGAAATATGAGTCAAAACATTCAAAATGGCCATTATTTTCCCGCATTTTTTTTATACCACTTACGCTCGTATAATTATATTATTCCCAATATTTTTTCTTCATTCAACTGGAAACTACTTGTGACCTAAGGGTTTGTCTCTACTCGTCTAGCAACTGGTAGTGACAACGCCCCTTAGGTCACTCATAAATTTCCTTGGCTAAGGAAAAATACTGGGGAATGATATCTAATTATCTAGTATACACTTTGATTTGACAAAGCTATCTTACCTATAACACTATCTCCATGGAATGGTAGCTTGGAAAGTGATAGCTTCTCGATGAATTTACATGCTGCTGGTCTCGTATAAATACCACTGATACCTCGGAACATCTTGGCCTCATCCATCTAATAAAATATAAAATACAAGTAAGATATTGTAACTCTATAGTATTTTTGGTTTGGTAGTAAAGTTAATGATTAATGAATGGAGAGTACATGTATATAGATTGGCCTTGATTCATACATTGTATAGTTAACAATACATGTGATGTCAGTGAAAATTTGGGGATTTTATATTTTCAAAATTTGAAGTCTGACCTTGATTGAGATCTGTTTTAATCCTTCAATGGTCCCTGCATCAATTATATCTGTTATAGTTCTGTAAAATATAAAATATATGTATTATAGAGCTAGCATGAACCTTAAACAAGGCATGATCATTTTTTTCACATAAAAGTGGCCATATGGATGAGAATTTGGTATTTATTTTGGATTTTTATTTGATAAAAGTGCTTCACCATGTTTTTCTAATTGAAAAAATAATGTGAAATAACATATACCAAGTCCATGTTCATGTTCACATCTCAATAAACAGCAAAACATTAAACAAAGTGTAAAATGTTTGTTATTGTACGTACAATAACAAACTTTTTACACTTTGTGCATCTTTTTGCAATGTACATTTGTATTGAGTTATGAACATGGACTTGGTATATGTTCTTTTGCATTATTTTTTCAAGTAGAAAAACATGGTGAAGCTGTTTTATCAAATAAAAATCCAAAATAAATACCAAATTCTCATCCATATGGTCACTTTAAAAGTCAGGTATATGGTATATGACAATATGACTAACTTTTTTCCCCCAGACATAAACAAACTGATAAGAATGTGGCATGAACCTTCATCAGAGACACTTGATGCTATCAATATACGTTAGTTTGATAGTGAGATGAGGAGGAGACCTTCAGCACCTTAAAAGCCAGTTTAAATTGTCTACTACTGATAAAATGACATTTGGATCAGATGCATTTCTAGACAACTGATGCAAGGGTTGTGCACTTAAGAGTTGGTTCAATCAAATAACATAACACATATAATAGTCTATCTCACCTATTGGAATCAACAGCTAGTTTATACAAAGCATGGGTTATCTCAGCAGCAGCAACCAGATTTCCATGCCTGGAATTCAAATCCATTCCGGTTGCCAATGGAATTGATGCTGGAAGAACTGGTTAGGATTAAAATGAGGAAAACTCTGTTAATCATACATACACACACACTTTATCAAACCATTTCATATTCTTACCGAGATTGTGAAATAATTGTTTTTCTTTTCAAACAGTCAATTTCTACAGATATATCTCTGAATCCCATACTATTACATTACAGGACTATTTTTATTAGATCTGTTGGACAACTTTTTCCTACAAAATTTTATTCCTAATTTGACCTTAGCTTTTGAAAACAATATTATGGAAGGTAAAATCAGTCCGTTTCCATTTTTCTGCACACTAGTATTACGGTATGTGCAATTACACGTATACAGGAAAAACATGAATTTTTGACCAGATTTTTACCTCCCTGTTACCAAAGTTTTGAGATGTTACCTATAGCGAGTAGACCAAAGTTTTCACCTACCTGTTTTAGCCATGTACTCTGGTGCTTTCATTGTTAATTTATGCAAACATTGAGAAGCTAGTATCCTTATGGTACTGAGAGAAAATTTTGAAAAAAATAAAAACAAAATGTAACATTTTTAGGCATCCACATATAGCAAGTACATGAATCATTAATCACAGTCTAGTTCAATGTTAGATTTCTTTACATATATCAACAACAGGAATGTATATTCTTTCATATTTGTACTAAAACTGAAGCACTGTTCATAGTCTAGAAATATGTGTGGGCTCATTTTCTACAACAAACTCCTACTACCAAAAACCTAGCTGAATCTCCCGCTGGGGACAGAGTGAACAGCGCATGTCAGTAGTAATCCATCACACACACTGACAGGCAGCTAGTTGTAAATAGTTACTTCATTTAATTTGCTACAATATCAAATTCCATTCTTAAAGGAAGTCACAAGAGAACATGATAACATCATTATGTTTACATTATCAACGCTCCAATAGCATTAAACTACAGCTGTCAGTGGTAAGAACAGAATATTGTGCTAGAGGAAGCCATTTGACTATACGGTGGAGAGAGAGAGAGTAATAGAAAACGATCCCACAGGTATAGTTTCTAGAATAAATATTGTCCACTGAATTTGGCAATAAATTTAATATGCATGTAGTTATTATCTGACCTATAGAAGTTCCCTCTAGTGTCTCTGCATGAACAACAGCTAACATTTAAAACTAAGTAGCGACAAATTGAAAGTTTTTCATAGTTCTTCATTTTTCAGACTATAGACCTTCCCTCTAGTGTATCTGCATGAACAACAGCTAACATTTAAAACTAAGTAGCGACAAATTGAATGTTTTTCATAATTCTTCTTCACTTTCTTGACTACTAAATTTCAATATGTTGTTGTATTTGTCATTCAAAGAATGTGCAATCAAGTTGTGATCAAACCACATCAACATACCAAAAATTCCCAACTTGTTGACAAACACTTGAGTCCATACCCAATGCACAACTGTTTACATATGGACATCAATCAAATGTACACAAAGACTAGCTGACATGAGATTCAGCTTGTAAGTTGGATTGAACCATTTTTACTTAAGGTGTTTTTTTCAACAGGCAATATTAAGATTAACAAAAAAAGTATAAAAGCTATCTACACAGCTATTGGGTCTTTAACATTACCATAACAACTGATTGTTCAATATTTTTGAGTCTTGTACAAGTTTTGATTGTGCTGATTGATAGTCATTAAAGGTATGGTGTGATCAATTTAACCACATTTGAGTCATAGAATCAGAATAGCCTCATCTTTGCAAGTTTTCTGAGAGGGTCCTTTTTGCAATTCTATGGCTCAAATTGTGATACATCTAATACAGCTATATACAATTACAAGACAATCTGAAAACTGACTTTCTCTAGGAAATGAAGCTGAGAAAAGAAAGGAAAAACAGAGTTTTAACTTACCCGTCCCAATGGTTGAGCTTGATCCTTGCTAAATGATCTACTAGTGCTTTAGTGTACTCTGGGAACTGGGCTATATACAGACTGAGAATACAAACAGTAGGAGTTAGGAATTGAATACTATGAAAGGTCTAGCCATTGGTCCACTTATGCAACCCCTCACTAGCCACCTATTGGTGAGCATATTAAATAAGCGGAAACAACAACTGAATCTTTCAGGCCACACAAAGTGAAGACATCACTTTTGAGTAACCATGGCAATAAGTTAAGCCATTGATTAGCAAACAAATGTTGAACTATGATCACATGAAATGGCAACTATACTTCTTCCATGAAATTTCAAAGATTTAAAAAACAAACACATAATTAGTAAAGTTGAACTTGAGATCTTAAATGTTCATTCTATGAAAAAGGGTATCATTGTGATTTTCAACTTCTGTAAATAAATCTACAACCAGGCTGTATTTGACCCCCCCCCCCCCCCAAAAAAAAAAAAAAAAAAAAAAAAATGGATTGGCCATTCATGAATCAAAGAGTCTTCATACTTCTGGATATTGCACATTTGTTCCATTGCAAGTGAAATAGTGAAAATGGGTTACCTATTTTTTTCCACTATTTTTCTGTCTGATTGGCAAACTGACCTGTTAATTTTCAAAATGAAAAAAATTATGAAACATGATAAAGCTTTGAGTTACCTTATATTGAGGTATGTATTTGTCCTACTGCCTACAGCAAAGTAATCAGCTGTTGTTAAAATATCTATACCATGTGGAAATGTACCTTGTCTGCCAACATTCTCCTGAAAGGCTGCCTGTAAATAAACACAATAACAACAGTTTTAACACTTTATGTAAACTTTCTACCAACAGACTCCTGAAATGCTGCCTACAGAACAAACTAATAAGACAGCTTTTACAGTGTATAGTTCTTTTCGGCAACATTTTTCCTCTAAAACATTGCTGACACATACTACATGAATCTGTGCAGGCCTTTATAGAATAGAAGGGTTCACACAGGGATATCATGAAAACAATAGAAAACAATGAACATGACAATGAGTTTGATTGTTATGCAAATGTTACATTACTGCAATATTACATGTATTTGTTGTGAAGAAAACATATGCTGAATACTGACAAGAATAATATAAGACCACTTACTGATGCAGCTCTCCTACAGTTAACTTCTCTATCAAAGACTGTAGCAATGACTAGTGCATTAGCAATATCATTGACATGTGGTCTTAGAATTTCAGGATCATAAGCCCTAGCAAAGGACCAGCACACATAGCAAGCACCATCTCTGACATGAGCACCTAGGGGATGAAAATATATCATTCACTGAAATGTTCCTGGTAAGATATTAACATAAAGTAAACCAGCATAACATAAGGTAACATAAGGTAACATAACATAACACAGCATAACATAACATAACATAACATGGCATAACAACACAACACAACACAACACAACACAACACAGCACAACACAACACAACACAGCACAGCACAGCACAACACAACACAACACAACACAACATAAGCAACATCTCTGACATGAGCACCCAGAGGGAGACAATAAATCCCAATTATTCATTTATCATAGTTATGCTGTATCTGTGACAGCTGACTCATTTGAATGTGATATTGTGGATTGACAGTATTTGGGAAGTTATTGTGAAAATCAGAAGCATTTGACCCTCATACTAACAACTTTTGGCAATGAGAAGAAAACAAAATAAAGACCCTTCTTTCCCTACCATGCTTTGATTTTGACTTGACACTGACATCTTGAGAGATGGTGTTTACATAATTTTCATGATACTTCATTTTGAATGTCAACATACAAAATAATAATAATTGCTCTCATCTACATACAAGTGTTTTATATTTGGATCTATACTGCTTGATACTGAATTCTAAGATATGTCAAAATAAGTATATGTAGACTTTACACCAATGCTGTTATTTAGACTTACCAATGCTGTTATTTAGACTTACCAATGCTGTTATTTAGACTTACCAATGCTGTTATTTAGACTTACCAATGCTGTTATTTAGACTTACCAATACTGTCATTTAGACTTACCAATGCTATTATTTAGACTTACCAATACTGTCATTTAGACTTACCAATACTGTCATTTAGACTTACCAATGCTATTATTTAGACTTACCAATACTGTCATTTAGACTTACTGATGCTGTTATTTAGACTTACCAATGCTGTCATTTAGTCTTACTGATGCTATCATTTTGATTTACCAATGCTATTACTTAGACTTACCAATGCTATTGAAGCCTCTCTTTTCATCATATTCCAATGCCTTCAGTACAACTGGTACAACTGTGAGAAATCAAAGATGACACAAATATTTTACTGGCATATATTATGGCTTTAAGGCATGGCTACACTATCTCATTGCAGGGAAATTGGTGGCATGACAGACCCAGTTGTTGCTTCTGTGTAGTGAGTGGCTACATAAGAGGACCAACAAAGAACCAACGACTGAACCTTTCAGACCACGAAATTGGAGTTAGCTTGGCATTTCACTTTTTGGGACATGACACTGTTTAAACATATCAAATGTCAACTACAACATCACACAATTACATTTTCAAAATTCGAGGGTTTGTTGTCATTAATTTTTTGGGAAATTAGACTACTAACCTTCAGGTAATCTCTGTGGAAGTAAAAGTCCTCTTCTACCCAATTCAGCTAATGCTAGACAACCACCATGCCAGGCACCATCACTTTCACTTAGACTACATAATATACACAAACATATATATAAGAACATGTTAATGGAAAATTTAAACAAATTCAAGAACTGTCAATAGGATGATTGTTTATAATCAAATGTATGTTTTCTGTCATACTAACACTGCATGTGTCACCTTCACCTTCAGTCATTTTGCCCAGTTGTACAAGGTAGAAACGAATGTGTGTGTGTGTGTGTGTGTGTGTGTGTGTGTGTGTGCGTGCATGCATGTATGCTGTAGAATATTTAGTAGCTTTATGAACAAATACAGAAATCTGATGTACTATTGATAGTTTTTGGCATTTAATTGCTAAACTCAGACAAGCAGTGTGTTTATTCAGTGTTATTGCAAATCTAAACAAACTTCAGTGTGAGGACTATGTAAAACTTTCATTTTCATATGAAATAAATATTTTGCATTTTCAAATTTACCTACTGACATCAGCATTTTAAATGTTCAAGCTATACTGAAAGTAAAAAGTGTATCAAATACTGCACACAGTTTAAAATTAGCGGTTTACTGATGATCTCTGAACAGTGTTTCTGACAGTCTCACCTGAATAACTCCAGTACAGATGCAACAACTTGATCTGCTAACTCTTGCGGAAGACGTCCAGTTATACGACCAACTCTGTATGGAGGGAAAAAATATACAATGTTAGATAACTTTCTTTAAGTGCATATATCTGTATTCTCTCTCCATGTACCACAGGACTGTCAGAAAACTTCTAACATCTGTATCGTCTCTCCATGTACCACAGGACTGTCAGAAAACTTCGAACATCTGTATTGTCTCTCCATGTACCACAGGAACATCATACAACTTGGGAAGAGGAGTACCGGTAATATGTGTAATGAAACAATTTCAACAAAACAGTACAGGCTTACGATGACACTGACACTGACACTGAAAAGGTAGAATCAGTGGACATATAGGGAAATGTCATTTCATTCAAGTTTATATAATGCTTCGAAAACATTATTACAATATTTAGAAAACACTGCTGAATAATTCTTTCACTGAAATATGTTACAAATGACACTTTATGTTGTTGAGTTACATGTCATACTGCAATGAAATGTATGAGGAAGTACTGTTTGTTCCCAATTTATGTAAAAGACAAATTTATTTCACAGGCCCAGGATACTTTAATATGACACCATATATAACATGTTAACAATGTCACATCAGTTGAACTACACAAAAAGCTTGACTTATGGACTAGTTTCACACCTCAGTGGGCTTTTCCAAGAAGTTGACTTAATATTGTCATCATATTTAAACTTACCCTTTGGCAGCAGACCACCTAACAACAGTATCCTTGTCTTTCACTCCAACCAATAATTGATCTATAAGAACACAAGAAATGCTGAATTAATATATGAAATGAGATAAGCTATATGTCACATCAAAACACAGCTCCTTACCCGGTACTTGATCAGGACCAGTTTGACAGTCACCTCAAATGAAAAGACATCCTGTTCTCTGTTATCATAATAAACTTACACATTATTTGAAACCAACAACATCATTGTCAAATAATATGGAAGTATAGTGATAAATTAATGACATTTACCTTCAAGGTCATAATCTATAATAACCTTTATTTATACTCGATAGTTTATCTCCCAAGAAGTCGAGTGAGGGCCATCCCTCATTGGTTCAGTGTTAATGCAGGAGGAATTCTGAGTACCCGGGGAAAACCTGCGTTGTTCGGTAGAGTCAAACTGAACAACACTCAACAGTCTTCTTACTTACAGCATGGTAAATTTAATCGAACCCTGAATGGGTTAGAACCCCGACCGCAGTGGTAAGAGGCAAGTGGTTTAACCACTTGGCCATCGACAACCCAAGGTGATAGAAAAATGGCAAATAGGCAAGGAACTGTATATCTTAACTGGAGGCTCCACTTAAAATTACATGAGTAATTACACCTTCAAAATTTTTCAGTGTCTAGAAAATGATACAACAGCTTCTACTGACCGACAGCTTTCTTGAAACCATGGCATTTCGATACTGAATGTCATGGTTTCAGTATGATTTTTCATTTTATCAAATGAAGGTGTGTGAAGAAATCAAAAAGAGGGCTCTGACCCTGTTAACGTCTAAAGAGAAGAAACCAACAACACTAAAAGTGAAGTAAAATCACCATTAGGTCAATTGTTATAATTTCAAATGTATACAGGATACTCAGATCAATTAATAATTCTAATCAACAGATATACATATACATTGGTTGCTATAGTTACCAATAACTTCTTCAATTTCTTCTGGTACATCATAATCTTCATCATCCATCATCTCACAATCTGTACTTGCTGTCGCTGTCGCTGTCTGTGTTGTGTCTTTGGTTTTCTTGAGGTTATCCAGTAGAGATCTACTACCTCTCTGATATCTAAATATGAAAACACAGACATAGCATGAAACAACCCAATCTATGCAAAGGCTTTCTGCACATTGTCTCTATTTTCACACTAAATGAGTGTTCCCATAAAATTTGGAGATATAATGTATCTCTCTCTGATCTATATCGGTATAATGGCCCATTGTAACCTCCTCAACTCCCTACCCCTGGCATAGATCTGCATGTACCAATGGCCCAATGTAACCTCTTCAACTCCCTACCCCTGGCATAGATCTGCATGTATATTGGTACAATGGCCCAATGTAACCTCTTCAACTCCCTACCCCTGGCATAGATCTGCATGTATATTGGTACAATGGCCCAATGTAACCTCCTAACCTCCCTGTGGTGCATACAATCAATTACAGACAGCCCTACATGTACAGGGTCCCCAATGCTACAGCTAGGTTGACTGGCCATTCTAACAATTCAACCATTTAATATGACGCCATATCAACTGATAATATCTACTGCACTATTCTATGGACTTACCTCCAGGAAGCTATTCGTGCCTTTAGAAAGGTCAAACCAAGTCGCTGTACAAGTTTGATATGAAGTTTTCTGAGAACTGTATTAACAGTGTCTGTTAGCTTACAGGCTATCAATCTTTCTAAGACAACGGGGGCTGTGAAAAAAATCAATGAAACTTTACACCAAAGTTTAATACAAAACTACTATCATTATTGCAGTCAAATGGATCTTGTTATATATCCGACTCCCAGTGGAGGATTTAAAATTATATCACAGATGAAACATTGAAGACTTTGTGCTATCCTGCATATCACTCTGAAAATAATGACTTTTATAGTATTACTAGATGTTAGTCCCAATATTTTTCTTCATTCAGCCAAGGAAAATACCAGTGACCAAAGGGGCCCTTGTCTAGTGACTCGTAGTGACAACCCTTATATTATGAGTATTTTCCTGCTGAATGAAGAAAAATATTGGAGAATAACATAATCATACTAGCACCAGTAATATCAAAGAAATATTGGGGAAAGTAATGGCAATTTTGAACGTTTTGACTAATGTTTCGAACACAGCAGAACCAGTGACATAGGCATGTGTTGTCGTGATGTAGAATGACCTGGGTATACATTCCATATTATGCATTGTATAATACACTTTATAATCCAAGACTGATAGATATTCATTATTGGTGCCATGTAATTATTGTTAAACTGAAATACTGCAACCAATACTAACTCATGTAAACTGACATTGATATTAAACAGCATATTGGTAATTTGGTGATTTTCCCATCATAGTGAAGAAGTCTGGAATGCTGTGACAAGAAGTTATTCTTACCATATGACTCCAAATCTTCTCTTTTACCATGTTTGAATAATAATGCCTGAAAAGATTGAAACCATCATAACTCTTATTCTCACTACATCTTTCCTTTGTAAGCTCTGAACAAAGACTTTAGTCTAGTTCCTATACAGTATTGTAACTTGTTTACACCTCCACGCACAGTATAGTCAAAGTCATTACTCTAGAAGTCTCGAGATGCATGAGATGCAATTTAAAATTCATCCACAGCCACCCACACAATCATTAACACCATGTCTTTGTTAATCAATCACTAAATTCTAACCAATAACACAATCCCTCATAAAGTTAGTGTTTATTGGGGGCAGTTATGCAATGTCAAAATATGGTATATTTGTCAGCTCAGGATGCTACTTATACACTTTTTACTGTCACTACAACAGTTGGGGTTCATTGATTGGATGAACAACTTTTTGTGCTGATTGAGAGACTTTGACCAGATGTGGTTTAGTTAGAAACCACGTTGGCATCCAGTCTACACAAATTTAGACTCCATGTAGGAATTCAATGCAATTTTGCGACTACTACTTAGCTTGGTTAAGATTTTAACACTGAAAAATAATCACTGAAATATCTATTTGACTACTTTTGAGAGTTCATGTAAAGCCAAATATTATATATTAAAGTGAGAAGAATACGAGGAAAGAAAAGTGAAGTACACAATTCAATCTGAACATACCAGTGTTGATAAGATTCCTGACATCGCTATCATTCCTGGCATTGTTGCACCTGTTGAATGGAAAAATTAACTTTTAGATATTGACATGATAAAAAGGTAAGGAGAACAGCACACAAATGTGAATATGGGCATCATCAATCAATCAATCAAAGAGATTTATATAGTGCCAAACTCCACTACATAGCAATGTTCAATGGCGCTTTACAAAAGTGTGGATATATACAGAGATGTCAGTAGGCTCTGCTAAACAGATAAGTCTTGATGTGCTTCTTAAAAATATCAAGGCTGGGTGACTGGCGCACTTCTAAAGGGCCATTGTTCCAAGCGAGGGGGGGGGGGGGGGTACGCGAGAAAGCACAATCACCATAGGTCTTCCGGTTACTCCGTGGTACATGAAGTAGGATTTTGTCATTTGATCGGAGAACTCTGGATGACACTTTCAGGTTGATTAGATCAGATATATAGACAGGAGCAGTGTTGTTCAGAGCTTTGTACATGAGTAGCAGGATCTTGTATTGGATTCTGTATTATCATATTAACACTTCATCTATACGGTACAAACTCAAATTGTTTGGAATGGATGCCAGGTGTGCAAAACTACAAAACTTCATGATGTACTAAATCTTATATATATATCTGTATATACAATAAAAGAAGCGAATGATACAAACTTTGGTTTTCAAGCACAAAAGAAACAATTATATAGCTGCCATGCACAGTGGGGATGAAGAAGTAGTGAAGTTGAAATGTTGATTATCAGTTAGAAAATACACAATTACAGTCATTAAAGTCATCAAGTACATGCGTAATGTTTTCATTAGAAGCCTGTTTCTACTGCACTGTGAAAGAATAGCAATGCTTATCAGTGTTCAACTTGAATGGGCAAGGATCCTGCTGTGTTTGTTGTGTCTGTTATTGTTAGTCTAGACTTGAAATGTGTCTAGCTCTGTGTCAAAAACATAATGTCCCATGAGTGAAACACCAAGCCTACATCATTTTAGCTGTAAGTAATTTTGATATTACATCATTGACAGAAACAACCACATAGATTTACAGACAGAGACAAAACACAGATATTGATACAGACAAAAAGATGCATGCCTACAACACTTTTGAATACATGTACTCAACATTGAAATTTCTGGAATTACTTACGATCAGCCTTCGTCATAACTGTCAATGCCCAATCTAGGAAATCAGGTAATCTTTGAGTTTTAACATCAGGTCTTGTCATAAATCTACAGAAAATAACCAACATTCACTTTTAATTCAGTAACATATAATGTCACAATGACACAAATAACAATGTACTACAGCAACACTCTACCTGTGCTAAAATTTATGTTCCTGTGTCTACATACTAGTTCAGGTTCAACTGATACATGTATATGTATCAAAATTCTCTTTCAAAATTTCTGTTTAAAATTAACTGCTTCTAAGTAGTTAAGTATTTTATCTGTATCTTGGGGTATATCTACAATGAGTAACACTGAAGTAAAGCACTTTCCCTATGTGCTACACTCGTTTATAGCATTCATATTACAACGGGTAACACTGAAGTAAAGCACTTTCTCCATGTGCTACACTCATTTATAGCATTCATATTACAACGGGTAACACTGAAGTAAAGCACTTTCTCTATGTGCTACACTCATTTATAGCATTCATATTACAACGGGTAACGCTGAAGTAAAGCACTTTCTCTATGTGCTACACTCATTTATAGCATTCATATCAAGTGTAAAAGTATACTAAAAAGTACATATAAAGTATATAGGTGTAAAGAATGAATGTCAGGGTAAATGGAGTATGCTGACTTACTTAGAGAGGGTATAAGCAGCTGCATCTCTGGATTTATCACTAACATCCAGAAAGGACTGTATGGGTAAAGAAAGACAGCTTGTAAATTGAAACTATGTGAAAGTATTATCAATTTATCATTAACAAACTTAAATACCATCGGAAAAAGACTGGTTCGAAAAAGACAAGAGATTCAGTGACAGTGTCCATTCAAATATCAAGGTCAATGCATCACCATGACAACACTGGAATGATAAGATGTCTTGGCATGTATGATGTAGATAAGGCATCTCTCATTGACGATAACTGGTGAATTCAACCTAAAGCAATGGCAGGAGGCATACACATAATATGATATGTAACAAGTTGACTTGGCATACATTGGGCTGTTAGAAAGTATTTTGTGAATTGTATAACTTGGACTCTCTGACAAATATTCAAATATCAAAAGTCAGTGGACAGTACTGGTAATCACAGATATAACATTTTGCATTTTGAGCCACAGCAAATAAATAACTCTCAGATTTGTAGTGCCTGATTCATTGGTCACAGTATACTACATTTTTTAAAGTGGATTTTTAATTTTATAAAACTACCTTCTACTGGGAAATACAATGTAAAGGAACATACAACAAGTCCTTGTTTGTAACTCACTAAATTGCAAAACAATGAAAAATGTGTCAAATGTTATTGTACATACTGTCATACAGTAATAAACTTTTGACATACTTTTATTTTTTTGCAATTTATTGAGTTACAAACAACAAGGACTTGACATATGTTCCCTGATAGCCATCAACTTTATGGTGTAACAATTTGATAACTGTAATTTTTCCTATAGGTTAATCATTTCCTCTTTCTGTTATTGGAGATCAACAACCCTGGTGAGTGTGTGTGTGTAATGTTTTACCTTTGCTAGGTTCAATATCCTATCCATAATAGGTAGTCTGTATTCACCACTTTCTGTCCTTGCATGGCTGTCTAGTCTGGACATATCAAATGGAATCATACATACTATAGATAACCACAATAGCAGTACGTAACGAGTCTCCCATGTCTGAAAAATTACAAATCAAAATCAAATCACTGAAGTTTAGTGACTACTTAAGGCAATAATATAAAAAACCTCTAATAAGGGATTTTACGTCTCATTGAAGATCTCGCGAGTTATGCATATATGCCTAGCAACAATGGTTGTCAAACAGATGATGGTCGTCAAGCTTTCGCCATGACCATGTGTGATGATGTTGAGAACAATAGTGTTGCTAAGCATTTGACACTTTCAGCTTGACCACCCTCACGTTTGGTTGCTATGAATAATAATAATAATAATAATAATAATAATAAGATGATTTGTAATGCGCCTCATCTCCGAAGAGCTTGAAGCGCAGAGCAAGAGTGGATACAGAAATAGTTAATGGAAATGTGAATTCAAGGTAATGTGTATTAAATAAAATGAGAAAGAAAAACAGTTATTAGCAGTTGAAGAGGTGAGTTTTGAGAGAATGTCTGAAGGTTGACAAAGATTTGGAATGGCGAAGATCAAAAGGGAGGTGGTTCCATGAAGTAGGGCCAATGTAAGAGAAGGATCTTTCACCAAATGTTTTGGTTGACACCCTTGGAACACAGAGAAGACGAGAATCAGAAGACGAGCGAAGTGGTCTTCGAGGAATGTATTGATGTAGAAGATCCGTGAGATATTGTGGGCCAATACCTACAACTGACTTGAAACAAATGGATGAAATTTTGTATTGAATACGTGAAGTGATAGGCAGCCAATGAAGTTTTCTAAGAAGAGGTTGTACATGATCGAACTTTTTAGCTTTGCTGTAATGGCTCACGTGGGATCTCGTGAGATCGGCCACGAGACGAAGAATGGCTTATTAAGATAGACTCTTGAAGTCACCAGCTTGACATTTACCTGTAGTCTGATGAAAGAATTTGACAGAAGTGACCACGTGTTATTTTGTCCGATGGTAGGTAAAAAGTAAAAGTTATTAGCACTTATATAATTTGTTATATTTGCTAATTTAACCTCTTTCCATGTCATTTTACATAAAAAACAAAGTAACAGAAAGCTTACTACCAATATGACAAAAACTTGCCTTGTGGTATGGAAGTGACTCTGGCAGGGTTATGTAATATCTTGAATCTATATTACAGAACTAACATGCTGTAAAGGTAGTGTTTTTATTAATGGCCATATTAAACTAGACCCACTAAAATTATGGTTCAAGGTATAGAAATCTATGCAAATTTACCAGATTTTCCTCTCCTATTAATACTTAGATTCCAAAACCTTAACGAAAACTTGTGTAATTTTTTGCTATATTTTGGGATGTTAATATTTACTGATGTCACATACATGTATGTCACGTACTCACCTCAAAGTTGGTGGGGTCTTGTTTAGACAACAATGCTATAACAGGTTCAAGATCTGCAACTTCATGAGGTAACAGTCTCACAACAACCTTGAAACCACGAGCCTGTCATTACAAAATTACACATAACACTTTCATTTATTTCAAATAAAGACAGAACTCTATATTATGACAACGTACATATTTTGTTCACATCAACAACAGTTGAAATTTTTTTTTTAAATTTGAATAATTTTGAGTAATAAACCCCATGGTTTATGATGATTACGATTCACTTTGTCCCAATTCAATTCATCCCATTTCCACTCGCCCCAATTTCAAATCTTCCCATTTTTAACTCGCCCCAATTTCAACTCTTCCCACTCTTTCAAAATAACGTAGGAAAGCAATTTGCAGATCTTTGCAAAATGACTAACGTGTGCAAGAATTTTAGTTATAAAAGATGTTACGATACCATGTCTTAAAGATGTAAAAACCACTGTACATCCAATATATTGACTTTTTAGTTTGATTTATCCCTCCCTTGTTTTGGTCGGAAAACCAAACCTTTAATGTTAACAGATACTGAAATATATAACAAACAATCAAACCAGAAATTTGATGCACTGAAATTGAGACGAGTTGAAATGGGACGAGTTGAAATTGGGATGAAATGATTCGTCACCCAAAATGATTATGGATGAGATAGATTATCTATGATATATATATGAATCAAAGACTGTAGTCTGGATGCAAACATGGTTTCTAACTAAATCACTGTGAGTGGAGGTGTAAATCGTAAAGTTACCATATAGGAACTAGACTTCAACAAAGACTGTAAATGCTTACCTTTGTCAGAAGATAAAGAAACTTAAATGCAAGATGTGACAGCGGCGGAGGTGATGCAGGATTTCTTGCAATTTCTAGAAGACTGTCCAGAAAATCTTGAAGATGTGGGTCCATCAAGTGAGGCTGTTCTTGATATTTGTCAACAATAACTGTACAAATAAAGAAGATAGAAATAAAAGAATGTGTTGTAAAAAAAACTCACTGAATATTTATATTGCATTAACAAAAATTCTATACTAGTATTACTACATTGCAATTCGACAAGGAACAAATACTAGTACAATGTAGTAATATTACTACCACTAATCACTATGAAATTTGTAAAATGGCATCTGTACTCCACAAAATTATGAATCATCTGAAAGCGATAACAGTACACTACAAAGGAATTCACTTTGTCTAATGATTTATGAAATATCAGAATTATGCACAATTTGCACTTTGGACCCTACAGAATATCCCCCTCTGTCAAGCGCTTATCACTAGAACAATATGATGTTTACATTGTTTATCACAGCAGGAGAATAGTCAAGCCTATAAATAAACATTGCATGAAAAAGATACTAGATAGACAATTATCGTATATAGGAAAGAGTGTCAGTACGAAATGATGTACAAATGGTGCAAACACACACGTAGGCATGTTCACATTGCTTTTTTCAAAGTTTTTTTCCTCCGGCGTAAATAGGTGAGAACGATTAGTAAACAAAGGGGATCAGCTGTATGTGTTCACACATGGAATGTGACTCCATTATCCGCCGGCGTAAACGATAAGTTCAACGATAAGTGCATAGTGCGATCACTGTAAACAACATGAGTTGTAGAGATTGCCTTGTGTTTTTTATTGCTGTATACGTTCATGCGTTCGAGAAATAAGCGAAGACGTCTTTTCATGCATGTTAACAATTTCACTCGTCGTCGCGTCGTGATGCCCAGTTTAACTTTCGACAAGCCACGCAACACGCTCGACGTTGACATGTCGACCAACGTGAATTCATGTGTTTTCTATTCTCGTACAAATTCTGAATTCAGTCACACCAGTTGTTACCTCTTTCGCTGTTGTGGACCATGGGTGTATTACTATTAGCGAGGGACATGCTGTATGCTCTATGACGATTGATAACCTTGATTCGAATGGTGACTTCGTAATGATAGTTTGACATGTCGACATGATAGCCTACAGTACAGCAGATAGCCTACACAGCGGAGAACCACCGCCGGTTTCAGTATGAGTAAACCCCGGGAGTAAACAGCAAATAACTTATTTCTTTTCTCCGGCTAGTAGGACAGGTAGGAGTGATGGAAATGGTGAACAACCCGCTAATAAAAAAATAATATCGCAACGAGATCGCAGGCAAATTCTGCCTTCCGAAATACTTCCCACGCTAGTCCTTTCGTTGTTACGGCGGCAAATTTGCACTTCCGTATGTGATCTGTGCACTGTGTGCATGTCTGTTACTGTACATGTAACACTAACAATATCAGTATGTATCAAATCTCGTATCGTCTTTACTTTAATTTATTTGAACCGAACAATCTTCAGAGGAATAAGTGTGGCGTAGACATTCACTTGTAAAAAAGTCAAAAATGATTCACGCAATACTCAACTTCCAAACACTGTTACGGCACTGGTGAAATGACCCAATATATGTTATCAATTTCACTATTGTACGTGATGTTGAGAACTAGCTGCATTTATTTGCAGATTAATTACGTGACGCCATCTGACTTGTACATGTAAAACGGGACGGGTTCCCCTAGTCACCCCATTACTTTTCCGAGTACATTCACATTCAGTCTCAGTAAAAAACGTCAAGATGGGAATATCGTAAAATTAAAACCCGAGGACAAGTACCTAAAACGTAGACATCAATAGCAACTTTTACACAAACCAAATACTAGTATTCACAGATACCTGTACCTCCAATGCTCACAGCGTTTGAACTTTTATGGCTGTGATGCTCGCATGTCGGCCAAAATGTACCGTTAAAACTTATAATCGAGAGTTAATACAAAGGAAATCCACAAAATCTGAAGAGAATATTTACGCAAATTACGGTGCTATCTCGGCAACAACTTCTTTGATAGCAGTTTCCGTAAATACGGTGGCGAAGACATCGTGTGCTAAACATAAGGTATCTTTTCAGATAACGAAAACTTATCTCACACGTGTTAAATTTTGGGCAATACGGTGGTTGAAATAGCAAATTAACGAGTCTTGTTCTCCTATTAATATTTCGCGTAAGTTTGGCTCTGCAATTCGACGGTTAGGAAAACCTAAAAGTAGCAACATTTTGAAACGGCGTTTTCAGTGTGACCTCGGCCATTTGCGTTACCGTTGGAGAAATTGTAGCGATTGCTTCCAGTCAAACATCGGAACGGAAAAAGGTACAAAAACAGAGGAAAGAACCCCAAAATCACAGTACACGCTAACAATATTTATGATTCATTGCCGACTTCAATGGTTTTTTTTTTATACATTGGTGGTTCTGAATAAAGATTAGCAAGCTTACCAAAGTGTGATAGTAAAGTTGAGTATATAAATACAAATATGTTTATGCCAACTTATAACCTGTACATGAAATGGTTTCTTCCGGACAAAGTTTTATGACTTCACCCATGGTGCTACACGCCACTGTTCTAATAAACAAGAAAGGCCTAAGTACACGGCCAGGGCGACATCAGTGTACAATATAAACATGTGGCTCGGTAATTGTCGATCGAACTCAGATATTGCGCACTAATTAGCTGGCAACATCGGTATTTTGCTGTCCGGGAAATTGGTGCGATGACTGTAATACACTGATTGAGGGCGCTTACACCGGCGTAAAGCGTTCACACCTACAACTTAGTACAAGCTAATCCTTTCCTCCGGAGGATCTGCGGAGCTGAATCAACCAAAACCTCCGCAGTAAAATAATCCACAGATTCTCCGGAGTCGACCATTCACACACGCAAATTACCTCCAGAGTTAATTTAAGTCACTGATTCTCCGGAGGATAGGTCCTAGTGTGAACGGAGTACAAAGGTAAACTGATCTTAATGCCATCGACTTGACTATTCTCCTGCTGTGATAAACAATGTAAACATCAGTAAGCTCATGACATAATGTGTCATGTCTGTAGACGTGCGATGACTCATCTAACTTCACCAAAGACGACGACTTACTTACCTGTAAACCGTTCAACTGCAATTTCTACTGAGATTTGATCAGTATAAATATTTTGCAAGTTATTGATAAGCTCTTTAACTTCTCCATGCTCTGCGAATTCTTCGAAATGACTCCCTTCTTCCAACACTTCGGGCATTTCAGCCCGTAAATTCGGGAAATATTTTGATTCCTCTGCTGTGTCGACCGCCATCTTCTTCAAAATATTACTCACGTTCAAATGGACCCCATGGCTTAGTGAAAATGCGTGCATTGTGCTGTGATTACGAATTTCATTTTGGTTTCTCACTGGAATAAATCTGCCCATTTAAGAAAAATAATACGATTTAAAGGGTGATTTCAAGTGTACAACATGCAAAAAATAGAATAAACCTTTCCCAATAATCCATACTTGATGTTTTATATTGGATATTTACAAGAAAGCTAGAGGGCATTTTGGTGAGTAAAAATGGCAGCCTCCATGATGGCTTGATATACCTGTCAAAACAAATACGCTTGTCAACGTGAATTTCGTCGTACTTTGACAAACAATGGAAGCAAGAAAGGTTACAAGGGTGTTCTTCCCCTACAGTTGCTTGCCTTCAGGTGACGGGGTTATGATCGGTTGGCGGGACCAAAAAAGGAAAGTGGTTTGTGTAGTTGGTATTATCACGCGACCGCTTGATAAACAGAATGTTAAATCGTATTTGAGAAAAATAACTCTCGCACGGAAGACTAACTTTGCAATAAGCGTTCTCGGTACTTGGGAGAAAGGATGTAACGTAGCAGCAAACCGTAAATATGATTTTATACGAGAAGAGGGAAGCTGGGTTGAGATGCAGACTTTCACCAACAATCAAGACCCTCCTTCGTGTACGCTGAAAGGTCAATGCCTGAATGAACCCTCGTTGTTAATATTGTACGACCAAACCAAACTTTTAAATTCAAGGCTAGAAAACACCAAAGAAAAAAATGGTCTGTTGAACGGGAAATCTAAGAGTGTTGACGGTACACTGTCTGATGTGGATTGTATATTTGATGTGGTGAACTCAATCAAAACAACTGTACTGTGTAATGACTATGCAGACAATCTCCACATTGTACATAGTCAGACATACCATGGCAACGGTTTGACTTTATGGACATTGCCAGTACTGATATTCTATTCAGTGTTGCTGATGATATTTTCTATGTTTCTGAGATTATCAGAATTTATTTTTCAAAACAGGTGTGTACAACAATACATATAACAGTTGCTAGTTAAACTTAAAAAGTACATCTGATCGTGGGTTATACTTCCGTGAGTTGATGCTTTCAACCATTATATATGATCTTTTTATTTTATTCTAGAACTGTTATATTCTAGTGTGTATGTTTTGCTAGTTAAACTTAAAAAGTACATTTGATCGTGGGTTATACTTCCGTGAGTTGATGCTTTCAACCATTATATATGATCTTTTTATTTTATTCTAGAACTGTTATATTCTAGTATGTTTTTCATTCCAGATATTACACATATATGTCTAAGCACAACACAATATATATTTCGTTGTTGTCTTATTTGAAAATCATGTTCTTTGAGAGAGATAGGTTTCATTTACATGTCATGGAACACACCATGACAGTGTAACTTTGTGGGTTTTGTTGAAATAATTTGATGTGTTTTTCCCATTTACTAAAATATAAGTTGCTGGGGAGAAATCTGTTGGTTTAATTCTTAGTACAAATTATTATTAGAGCCTAGTTTGTTTTATTAGTTTAAAGAATCATCATACATTTTGTAAGTGAGATGTGAAAAATGAAAAAAACTACTAAACTTACCAACATGATTATTTTTCTGTTGTATGTCTTTCAGAGTACTACAAAGTAAAGCAGTGCAGTCAATGATAAGACTACCAGCTACTGGATGTCAGCTGATAGAAAGATATTGTCATTTACGTTACATTGTCACAGTGGACAAACAACTCAGAGACGGACAGCAGTCTCAACACAAGACATATCCTAAACTCTTCATCAGGTAAACTTTCAAAGTGTTGTAATAGACAGTCTTCAATGATAGAGTCGAAATGAGGATCGAAAAGACAAGTGTTAGGAATTGTAGCTAAAGCAGCCATCTATTTTATGTTGAAAGTACATACCCATGCAATATGTGAAGTTTGAGCAACACATGGCAGCAGTTTGTGGTATGCAATACTGCTGTTCAGGCAATACTGGTGTCGGCTGTGGCATTATAGTCACATTAGAGCTCAAGATTAGGATTTGGATACCCTACTTGTAGACATGAAGAAATAACACACCTCCGGTGAACGAAAATTCGAAACATCAAAATGTCAGTTAGGATAGCAGAAATATAGTAGTGTTAGTCCTTCACGTCTACATATACATAAAATGTAGGCTAGCAGATGGGAGGTCATGAGTTCAAATCCCACTGGAGACAGGATTTTTCTGTGACCAACCCAAAGCCAGGGTGAGTGTTCTACAGACTTGACGGGTAGGCTGTATCACTCAGCTGTGTCTCACTTGCAAGACGAGTGTGGATTTGGGGGGACTCCTGGAGTAATGACTCGAACAGATTACTCACACAGAGCCCACAGGTGCTACATGTATATTTGCCGGGTCTGGGTGACTCCAGGATAGCCTGTAGACTGACTGGGAAAGCCTTGACAGTTCCACAGTAACGTGATATGGATAATGCAATATAGTCCCAAACCTGGATGGAGTTCTGTAGAAATGTGTGCTTGTGTTTTTGTGTGTACATTTGTATATGTCTGCATAAAAAGAAAATCACTGGGACTAGAGTGGGAGCCATTCCCAGCACAAAATATACAAAAAAAGTGGGTAATCGGTGGTGCATGCATAGACAGACAGACAGACAAACAGACAGATGGGGTCATAAATGAGGACTTGACTGTCTCTTAGTGATAAACCAGTCAAGTTCAAGTTTGTGTAAGAGTTTTTTGACATCCAATATAAATGCGTTCACAAAAATGGTGAGTATGCATCAAACTTTCATCACCAAGCTAGGTGTATTTCAAATAAAGACTTTATTACAACTTTGATAAATAATATGCACGTATGTGACGATTTCTTAGCAATGAACTTTATCACTCATGAACCATATTGTCATGTTTTACTTGCAGTAAAGGCAATTTGTTTTGTTCCATTATACTTGATGTCATCCTTGGTGTTATGGTGATGCTGTGGTTATTCCATAACGACTATCCAGAACGTCTAGCCTGCCAACTTCTACATAGTCTAGATGTAAGTACTTCTAGCCTGTCAACTTCAATCCATACTCAAGTTTCGCTTTTACTTGATTGGATCAAATGGTACATTGTGATTGTACCATTACTAATTAAACTTAAAAGATGATTTTATTGTAAACTATTGCAGGTTGTCGGAGCTGAACTACAGAAATTATTAGAGTGGTTGATGGGTGTGCCTGCTGGTCTCAAACTTAACAGTCAGCTGGATGAATTCCTTGGCAAGTTTTTCCTCTACCATGTGTATCTATGGATTGGTAAGTACAAGTACAGTACTTATTTGCTGTATATTCAAAAGTACAGGTCCTGTTAAACATTGTAAATTACCCTTTCAATTATACAGTGTATTATACAATGCACAAACCAATTTGAACAAAAAGTATGGAATTTATACCCTGGTAAATAACATCACAACAACATGCATTGATGTCACAACAATGCGTGTCTCCATAACTGGTTCTGTCGTTTGAAATAAGAGTCAAAACATTTAAAATTGTCATTACTTTCACTGATATTTCTTTGATATAATTGGCGCTGGTATAATTATGTTATTCTCCAATATTTTTCTTCATTCAGCCACAAAATACTTGTGACCTTGCGGTTTTGCCACTACTCGTCTAGCAACTCGTGGTGACAAAACCCCCCAGGTCACTTGTATTTTCCTTGGCTGAACAATAGTAGAATATTGGGGAATAATATCAGATTGTAGCGTAATGTTGAAATATCAGTGGGAGGTAGATCGCTTTGTACTAACTTAAACAGTACATCACATTTCATTACAGGTTATCTAAACATCTTGAGACCATTCATGGCAACTATACTATGGAGCATAGGGTTATCTGGATGTCTTGGACTGTCCATCTTCCTCTCACTTGTCGAGGACTTCCTATCAATGTTGACACTCCATATCTATTGCTTTTATGTCTATGCAGCTAGGTAAGTAGAAAACAGTTATTATGGTATGGTGTTTATTTCTGTGCAATTAGGTGAGTAGAAAACAGTTATTATGGTGTAGTGTTTATGTGTATTCAGCTAGGTAAGTAGAAAACCATTATTTTACGGTATAGTGTTCTTGTCTGTGCAGCTAGGTAAGTAGAAAAAACGTTATTACAGTGAAGTGTTTATGTCTGTGCAGCTACGTAAGTAGAAAACAGTTATAACCATGTAAGTTATTTGGTTCCTGTATATTTTCATCAATCATGATAAAGTTATTTTTTACATCGTATTTGTAGGTTATACAACTTACAGCTGTCAGGATTGTCTTCCTGTTGGAGATTATTCCGGGGAAAGAAATGGAATGTTTTGAGACAGCGTGTTGATTCCTGTCAATATGATGTGGATCAGTTGTTTTTAGGAACAATACTTTTCACTGTTCTTCTTTTCCTGTTACCAACTACAGCACTGTACTACATTGTGTTTACATCAGTAAGTACATTAATTTTATATACCAACTATAGCTGTGTACTACATTGTGTTTACATCTGTAAGTAAATTTACATACCAACTACAGCACTGTACGATGTTGTGTTTACATCTGTACGTACATTAATTTTATATACCAACTACAGCTGTGTACTATGTTGTGTTTACATCTGTACCTACATTTACATACCAACTACAGCACTGTACTATGTTGTGTTTACATCAGTTACATTTACCTTCCATTCAATATCCTTACATTTGTTCTTTTTCCATAGTTTCGTCTACTGGTTCTACTTCTAGACAGTCTATTAGCCAACACGGTGATAACACTCAACACATTCCCAGTCTTCTCTCTACTATTAAGACTATTCCATTCTGACATGTTAGCTGGGGGTGTCAGGTTTACAGTCATAGACAGAATTCAGGGACATCCACTGTGTCTAAGTATGCAGGTATGTATATTTTGTATTATGTAGATGGTATGTCTGGCATGTTATTGCTACAAGCTCTAGCAACCTTGGTAATGAGGGGTGGAGAGGGGGGGGGGGATGTTTGGTTACATCTGTGAGATGTGGGGGGGGGGGGGGTGCATGCCTGGTTTCACCTGGTAAGACTTTCATGAGAGGATGTCTCTAGTACCTGGCAATCCCATGTAGATTTTAGATTAACAACACGCTGTGCTGACAGGCTTGAGTGCCAAAAACAAATGCAGTATCACAGGATTTAACTTTATTTGTATAAACTACTTTGAAGCATGTTTTTTTCTGCCTAAACATTTAATGTGATGAACACATTCTACGTTGAACAGTTTGAACACTTTTCAAATTTTGGACAGTTTTCAGAAATGTTGATTTTCAAACCACATTGTATCAGTAATGTAGTAAATGTTTCTTGTCTGTCGTTATACAGGTGGAACCAGCACCATATTCTATTGTCCTGAAAGAAGGTCAAATGAAGAGACTTGATACATGGAGAGATCTACAGACTAACTCTGAAAGTATAGGTGGTGTCAGTAGGAGACTGCTTCTTGGCCATCTTGTTTATCCTTGGGGTGGAGACAAAAAGAAATGAAACAGGGGGTGTCAGTATACTTCTTAGCCACCTTGTTTTAATCCTTGGTATGTGGATGAAAAAAATGAAACCGAGGTGTTTGCAGGAGACTGCTATTTAGCCATCTTGTTTATCCTTGGGGTGGAGACAAAAAGAAATGATACATCCACAGGATTCAATGCCACCAGTGAAAAAAATGTGTCCAGCTGTCATTTTTATTATAAACTTGACAGCATTTTTTGGATAAGAGATCACCAATAGCTTGACTTTGGGAAAATTTAGTTAAAATATCTATTTCCAAAATGTCATATGCAAATTAGTTGATCTGAATATTTATGCAAATCAAGGTATTTATATACAAGTACATGTAGCTTGAACTGAGATTATTTTTATGTACCGGTACATGTATTTAGCAAGTGATAAAAACTGACAATTTTTAATAATTATGTAATTTGTAATTTAAATATGTTACTACTCAATGGCCATCAGAAGGATCAAATAAATACCAGTGATAAACAGCACAATAATAAAATAGCAAATAATTTGAATAATTTTGCAGTCAAATTGTGTTTTGCATAACTTAACATGATTTTACTATATATTTAATTTAATCCGTGAAGATGAAGCAAGAAGAGATCATACAAGGAGGAATAAATTTTGAGAGAAAGAAAACTGACTTTTCCTCAGTGATACAAATTTCCATATTTCTTTGAGCTAAAGGCCAATAATTACTTGATATTGGCATATATATATTTTTTATACTATTGCCGCTTGTTGTGGGGGGAAGGGGAGGGGGAATGGGGAAGTTTTGTAGTTATCCTGTGTTGTCTATTATTTCCTTAAAAAAAGCTTGCTCAATGCAAACAAATGTGATACACACTAATTGTGGCAATGGCTAGAACTTATATTTTTGGGGAGATCTGTGGCAGGTAATTGGCATATGCGATGTTCAATTAGTTGGTTTTGTGTTAGATATCCCTGTGCAAACATAAAATAGACCATATATCCACACTCTCACCATTGATGGCGCTCTTTACAACTATACATATAATGTATTTTATGGGAGGCATAGTATTCCGATCAAATCTGGTTGTTCTGTATTATCTTTTATCTTAATAAAAGTCAAGGGCTCATCATAAAGCTTGTGAGGAAATCTATCAACTGTAGCTGTATGTTTGACATTCATTTCTATAATAGTGCATGCACATGCAGTGAATAGCTTAAATCTTAAATCTTGAATGGACATTTATTAAGTGTGCCTAATAGATGTCTCTCACGTGTCCACAATTTAATAACCATATCTACAAAATACATACAATCCACACAAAATTGTTTGTAAATCCTTGTTATGAATGAGATTGTTCAATTCTCAAAGAGTTTGATGACAATGGATAAACACTGAATTCCACATTGATAAGAATAACTTCACATTAGTGCTTTGATTGGATTTGATTGGATGTTTGCATCTTTACACTTTACAAGTATCACTGTTACTCTTCTGAAACAGAAAGAGGGGCAGATCTTGTGAAATAGAATACATGGAATGATGGACTCAATCTTTGATGCGGCTTTAGAAGAGGACTGAACCAGTAGTCTTGGAAATTTGATTAGAACCAATGTCACCTTGACGATGTAAATTACAAAAAAAAGTACCATGGCAACTTGAGTAGGTCAGTTCTCACACATACACACACTGAATTGCTGTCATCATAGGCAGGTAATTACAAAAAAGACATTTATTGAAAGGTGTACTTTATTCAATGGCTTAGTTTCAGTGAAAAATTACATCAGTATGCACCACTGGAAACTTTCAGTATTAAACAGAATACAAAATAATCCAATACTTTCATCACCATTGTTTTATACTATTGATTATTTATACAAACAATACAAAGATTATATCTATTATATCACATAACATTGTTTTCATACACCCTTCAGTGATTGGTTTAGACAGTGTCACATGGTATGGACTAGTGACCCACAGTGACCTCACTTTGCATTTCGAGGGCACTATTTTTTCTACTTCCATAGGGCACTATTACAGGAGTTTGACTTCCTATGCTTTTGGAAAGAATACATGCCTGAGAATGCAATGTGTTATACATCACTTATGGCCTGGCCTTGTTGGAGCACTATAGTAGATGTCATATTACCCCTTGTGTTGTTATGTAGAAACTATTTTCCTCAGCTTTCAGCCTCAGGTAATAGTTGCTGCACAACAGCCCTCGTGTAATAGTTGCCTACTAGTGTCCTCATAGTCAGGCAATAAATGTGTGATAGTAAATATGAAGACACATGGAATATCAGAATATGAATGTTTTCATTTTAAGGGGAAAAGAAGTAGAGGATATATCAGAATGAGGTGGTTTGATTACATCAAGGAAGTAACCAACGTGAGACTGAAAGATCTTAGCACTGGTTGCCTGAAGCAGTGATGAAATGTGTGTGAAAGAACTCTGAATGTTCTTAAAAGAGTAAGACAGTTATAGTGGTTAGGCATGTTTTGACTAGTGGTAGTCCCTTATAAAATACAGTCTAGTATTGTGGGAACAACACAGAGAATGAGCAGTGGTAACTTCATGTCTGTGGTCATTATGTTACAATACTCCATTATTCTGGCCCTCATTTTCTGCCATCAAATGGCTTGTGAACAGCACTCCTAGTGGCCAAACCATGAAATCTTTTGTCTTTTCTATAACTGGAATATGTCATATTGGTAGCCATAAAACAAATCGCATGATATTAATGCAGTACTAAATTATGGTGGCATGTCATCTCAAATGGACTAAATGTACTTGACCAAAACTTACTATGTAAGAACTATAAATAAACCTTGTTATATCTGTACTAAAATCTATGAACACAAAACTATAATTGGATAAAACTTATTACAAAATCAAAAATCTTACAAGTTAGAATAGTCTATGAAAAGTGCTCCGTTACAAATGTGTTACCATAGATACAGGTATATTTTTGTCATTGTTCATTATGTTACATGTACTTGAGTACAATGTGGATAGCACGTACTGCTTTGTAATGTCATATATACTCTAGATCATACTTTGAATTTTCAAAATACAAAATGCAATGATCATAAATTTTTGGTATATTTATGACATGTCTCCTGTAAGTTTGAATTGGAACAAATTATATTTGTCACAGCACAGTCTTGGACTGTTACTGCTTGACGGTAAACAGGAGTCTGGTGCCTCATTTTAATTTTTACGGTTGGTAAAAAGTACTCAACTTTTGAGTTCTTACAACAAGTAACACTGAAGTACATGTAAAGCACTTTCTCTATGTGCTACACTCATTTATAACATTCATATCAAGTGTGAAAGTATACTGTTTCAATTAGTTTATTTACAAGCCTAGCATGTGTCCTTTCTAATATGGTCAATTAGAAAATGAAACAGTATACTTTTACACTTCATATGGATGCTATAAACGATTGTGGTACACACACAAAACGCTTTACTTTGGTATTGTGGGTTGTATATATGTTATGTACCAGTAATTACTTGTATTACTTGTATTGGAGTACACACACATACTATATCGGCATTTGCACTGCACTGATTGCAATCTGACAGCAATGCTGAAAACATTGTTGCATACCTGTATGTAAGGAGCACATGATCATTCAATGTTGTACATGAAAACATGAGAACGCATGATAGCATTTTTGGTTTTTGGACAAACATAACAGAACCTCATGACACATTAATGCCAGTGTGGATATACATGTACTCATGGGTATTTTCATTTGTTCTTGTAGTGTTTTCTGCTACACTTTCACTCACTACTCTCATGAAACTACTATCTCAGAGAGTAATGCAAGTACTCATGCAAATACTCAGAATATGCCACACTTGCACTCCCATGTCATGCAGTGCTGTCATATTATGTATATAACAGGAAAATGGCACAATAAACTATAACATGGGGACACACAGAGATGATTTGTTTTATTGAAAAAAAATTTGCCCTCAGTTACTATGATTTGAAAGTATGTATTTAGAAACTATACAGCTTTCTTATCTAAAACAGCCTTGTTGCTTCTTTACAATGTCACTGACATGTTATCTACATAAAAACACCCTGATTATTTCAATACAATGCCCTTAACATCTATATACATCTTAGTAAACAACATCTAAGCTGGCTTATGATTGGTCAAATCTTATCATGCTACTCGGAGAAGCCAATAAGAGTCCTCCTTTGTACTAAATGGTATGCAACTATTAAAGTTGGCTTATGATTGGTCAAAGATAATTTGTCTACTCAGAGAGGCTAATAAGAGTTATCCTTACAAACTGGTAGGACTAGATCTCTGTATTTCTACATCCATGCCTCCCAGCCAGTGTAAACCGTTTTTCTGTATGTCTACACCCATGCCTCCCACCCAAGGTAAACTCTTCCGAGTAGATTAGGATCCTTAGCTTGGTCTACAAGACACATGATTTGTTTCTCTACTGATAATCCATGGCCTGGTTCTCTGGCACGTGGAGATCTTGGATCACCCATGGTTACCTCTACAAACTGACGGAAACATTCATGTCTGCTTTGTCCAAGTTTTAGCTCCTCCCTGAAAGTGGACAAGATGATAGATATTATCAGTAACCACATAATAAAAATAATATATATTAAGTACACATTATTGCTGTAATCCACAATCCTGCAGCTCTTGAGTATTATATAATTATATGCCTTAGATCAATTTAATACTTAAGATTATCTTTTGGGTTACTTTATAATTAAAAAAGAATTTCTGAACAGTTTGAAACCATTTTCCAGTTGACAAAATAGATTCTATGATGAAATCCCTGGAAACATTTTCTCATGACTTACACTAGTATTTATAAAGATACAAACAACATTTTCAAGAGATTTTCTCTATTCAAGCCTTTAGTTTTACCTGGTAATGTGGTATGGCATTTTCATTTCTATTTTCCAAAGTTAGACTTTTTGTTTTACTTGAATTATGTGGCATGGCTTTCTGTTTTCTTTACAAAATGTAGGACTTTTTATTTTAATACCTTGTGATGTGGCATGATTTTCATTTCTAGTTTCATAAGTTACTCAGTTGATATGGCAGGGCTTTCTTTTCTCTTTTCAAAATGTAGGACTCTTTTTTATTTTACCTGGTGATGTGGCATGGATTGGCACCCTTTAGTTTCTTCTTGGCCAGTCCAATCCTATGTTTGGCATAAACAACTGACAACTCGTCAGCATCCTCCTTGTACTTACTGGCATCTGATTTGGCTCTCTTCTGCAAAGAAGCCATGGAACAACAAGCAAATAGTATTATAAGATGGAGATATTGGACTTCTGCCCAAATAGTTTGTGTTGAGGAGCCAGAATGACTATAGGTGTGTGCGGGGGGTGGTGTGATGAGAAACGGGACAGATAAAACATAACAAACATGGAAGTTGTAAGACTGACATCCTTTATGTATAACCTGGAGATGAGTAGACTTACTGGGGTAATTGATTTTGAGATGGATATTACATTCTGGTGCCACCTGGTGCTTTCATTTCTTCCACAGCTAATATTACAAATAAATTCTCTAATAATTTTCCTTACTCATTAAAACATGGGAGTTTATAAGTAACTGTCAAGTCATGGACCTAGCAAACAAAATTCTACATGGTTGAAATCGTAGTGGGTACTGTACAATAAGTTGAAATGTGAGATGTGGCTGACTAAGTCATTTTAACAGTGTATGATTTATGTGAAATGTGGCTGACCAAGTCATTTTAACAGTGTATGGTGTACGTGAGATGTGGCTGACTAAGTCATTTTAACAGTGCATGATTTAGATGAGATGTGGCTGACTAAGTCATCTTAACAGTGCATTATTTACATGCAATGTAGCTAGCTAAGTCATCTTTAAATGACATTTATAACCAAGTCACTTACCTCCCAATCTAGATGTGGTTCTTTTACAAACACATCCATTGTATTAAGTAACAAATCTGGATTATTTCGTAGTGATCTCAGACAATGAGCCATGTTACTTAGTATCAGTCCCTCTTCTTTCATTGGCATCATCAAATTAAGAATTTGTCTGGTCAGTCTTATAGGCATTAACTCTGGTACTGGTAATATCTGTAAAAAGGTAATAAAAGACACTGATAGCATTAAATTGGTTACGAAGGCATGCTATGTCAGACGACATAGTGCATCACTTTATTGTATATCATGCTACTAAATAAAGTATGGATTGTAAATTGTACATACACATGCACATGTATGTGTATCATTTGAGTGTGTGTATACAATGTGTTTGTGCGTGTATGTATGTGCACATGTATGTGTATAGTGTGTACATTTGTATAGTGTGTTTGTACGTGTACGTGTACGTGTGTGTGTATGTGTATTTGCATGTGCGTGTGTATGTGTATGCACATGTTCATGTGTATGTATGTGTGTGTGTGTGTGTGTGTGTGTGAGTCACACATACATGCGTGTACATACATGAAAAATGAGAATTTTGGCTAGATTGGGTTATTTAACTTTTATTTTCTCAGTGAGTGCACATTTTGCATAGTACAGTCCAGGAAATGTTCTATATTTTTCAAATCTTATTAGGTGTGTTTTGACAGTAATAATAGACTTTTAGTGATAGCTTTCATATATACTGTTAACTTCTCACCTCTGTAGCTGATCCAAATGCATGTCCAAAGTCAATGCCAACCATACCACCATTGTCTAGACACACCATAAAGTTTGACAGATGTCTGTCTCCTATACCCAGGATGTATTGACAAATACTGATTATAGCATGACTTGTAGCAAAGTGGGAACGTAACATCAAAAATGCCTCTGGTGAAGAACTCAACTTCAAGAAAGCTCGTCTGTAATGAGAATTAAGACAAATCATTAGAGGGTTGCTAGTATGTCAGGAACCATTCACAGGAAAGTCATGCATATACAGTATCACCTGTGTTTTGTTTTGCCGCATAGATGAATCAGAAACAGGTAGGTACATGTAAATTAACAAACACATTGCCCATTGATGTCAATTATGTGCAGCAATATGTTAAGATATCTTGAAAATGACAAATATTTTCTTCTAGACCAAAATGGCCAAGAAAATAGAATGATTAAAAATTCAATGATACCTTTCTGAACATTACTTCCAGTTTTGTATACCCAGGAAATCTAATCAGACTAATGATTTAATATACTTCTATATTCATATGTCAAAATATCTCTTTGAAAGTTTCTGCACGTACATGAAAGTTTTACTTATATCAGAATGTGCAAGCAGAGGTTTTGAATTTGTAGTACTTTCTAAAAGCCCTTGCAAAGTGCTTCAAATCAATTGTCTGGGACAGGTAAAATGTCCTTATTTTGAGCCCTGTCTACTCTCTCACCTTAGTAAATCCCACGGCACTTTACCCTGGAATTCATGAAATGCTTTGATAACTTCTGTACGACTGGCTTTCTTATAGAGTTCACCATACCGAATACGATGGGATTCATTACACCTGGAACCAGCAAGTCTATTAACCCATGCATTGTGACTAAGACGTGCACCATTCCTATCAAATCAAACGACAGAATTCATTACATATGTTAAACACTTTGGAGGGATACCCAAGTAATATATGGCATTGTTGTACATGTAAAAACAATATCACCATACAGTTAGTACATCTAGAATACTGCCATTTTTGATGCCCTAAAATTCAAGATTAATTTCGGAAAATTGCGATAACTTTTGGAAAATTTCTGTTTTTTTCACATTTCAAATTAAGCAAAGCAAAATGTATATGTCCTAATATTACATAATCTTTACATTCATCTTTTATTTTGTTGAAATTGATCAACGTTTAAAATTCAACTTTGACCAAAATAATGGCCAAAATAATGGTCAATATTTTTCCAGTGGCCAAAATCCAGGCCATTTTTGGATGAATTAAATTCCAATGATCAAAATTATATTAAATTAACATTAAGTAATATTAGGACATTTACATTCTGTATGTTTAATGCTTGCTTTGCTTTCAAATGTGAAAAAACAACCGTTGTCTGAAAGCCATTGGAATTTCCGAAATTAATCAGCAAATTACCTTGAAAAATAAAACTTCTTTTCTTCTTCTGTTAAAGCACTCTCAATGAATGACTTGACAGGTACACAATTATCAACCCATTCTATCAATCCAATCCTGTATACAAAACAAAACATGGTGTAATGTTGTCAAATAATAAACTGACATTCAACAACCAAACTCTAGTAATAATCCTCTTTATCAAACTGACTTGACTGCCCCCCCCACCCTCCCCCTCCCCAGTTAGACAAATACAAAAATCATGCATACTTGATACAAAGGAGCATGTGAGCATTCCATACTCAATTTAAGTTATGAACACATTTTTGTTTCTCACTAAAATTGACTCTTTCTGATACTCACGTAATAACGACAGATACCAATGATTTCTATTCAAACTTACTGTGCTTTTTTCATTTGACAGAAAAAAGTCTTTTTGGCTGCTGATCATGGATCAACAGATTATACCCTGTGTAGTAGTAACATGCATGCTGTTACTGTTTATATCATTAACTAAATACAGAGCCCACACAGTGTAAGTGATGTTTGTGTGTTATCTTTATGGTGTCTATCTCGACATGAAACCTTGTGATCAGGCTCACTGATCTTCATAGTTCATTTAATAGCTTTGACTCACTTTTGGAAAAAGCACTGTACATACCCCAAGTACATCAAACAGATATTCTGCCTGCATGGTGTTCTGTACTACAATATTACATACCTTGGAGTCATAGGAATAACTTGATAGGTAACCAGTTTTAAATTTCTCTGACTACACGCTGGATCCTGGGCCATAATATCATTCATAATACCAAATAACTGTTCAATTCTTTGATCCAATCTCAAATCTTCTCCTCCTTTCACCAGAAATCTGTACTCCTTTTCATCATTTCCACGGATAGTTAAACGTTTGGGTTTTCTCAACGATGCCAACACCAAAACCTACAAATTATGATGATGTCATATCATAATGAAGTTTGAGCAATAACAGGTCAAGGGTCAGCCTATATACCAGTGTTAAACCTTGCATTGGAATTAAGAGAAGTGTCCATAAAATTGACATGCTACATTTCAAGATATTTCAAAACAACTAGATGGCAGTACACTCCTGATGGTACTGATGAGATGTCAGCAAAAAATTTGAGGTTCATTTCCATGAGCTTTTTTGGCTGTGAGTGGCAATTTTTTACCAGTAACTATGAACCCAGAGTCCATTTATTCTGGAACTAGAAAGTAGTGCAAAATTATCATGAAGCAAATTCTCCGAAAAATGCAGCAATACAGAGTTTCAAAAATTAAATTTAAAAGTTTGAAATTTAAAATTTGAAAGTTTGTTTTGTTGTAGATTGGAATATTAATATTACGACTCCAAGTATAAATACACGTTGATTCATGTCTAAGAACTGCAATTTCTCTTACTAATAATTCTGATATGGTCTGGAAATCACAATTAATTTACCTACTAAAATATTCAACAAGTCAGATTATATTACCAGATCTCTTTGTACATATTTATAACCACCTAAATTTATACTGTCAACCAAGATTTGTTTTTTTTAAATAAGCTTAAATTCAGTATGTACTGTAATGTTATTTGCTGATCAAAGTGTTGTATGTGGACCTATCGAAACACAACTATAGTTCATAGTACAGTATACAAAGAAAGAGCCATATCCAGCCATCTGGTTTATAAGACACAAAGAATACAATAACATGTACTACAGGAGGCACTGAAATCACTAAGGTGCATATTTCATTTTATAAACAATTAATTCTGAAATAAGTCTTGAATTTGAAAATATGCCTTGCTCCCAAGTCAGTGAGTCAACAATGATGCAGAGTATGGAAACCATCATAACAAATGAACACTGGATTGTAGTCATATAGTCAAACCTTTTCATCAAAGCCAGCAATCTTGACATGGTATTCTGGTAATGGTTTACTACTTCCTTTGTACTGTCCTGCAATCATAAATCAAGTGAAAATTGCAATAAGTCATTTTTGTTACGTATAAAGGCCTGGGTTTCAATCCCAGGTTCAATCTTGTATTACATGTAGTGTTACTTTTATCAGTGGAGCCATCAGGATTGACATAGAATCATTCTTTTGTTATACTAACCATTTTTATAATTCTGCCAGGCAACTGTTTTTCACACAAATTTTTTTTTTAGTTTTGTTGAGACCATTGAGCTCTCACTTGTGTTTTAATGCATACACATACAAATACACATACAAATACACATACACATACACATACACACACACATACACATACACATACACACACACACATACACACACACATACACATACAAATACACATACACACACATTATACACATATGTATACACATACATAACACAGGCAAATATACATGCATACACACATATACATACAATACATAGACATACATTTTTTGTATACTACATATACATGTATACATATACATAATTATACATAATATACATATACATAATATACATATACATTATACATATACATGGTATACTAACTTTTTTTTTTACAAAACAATACATATCCAAATCTATACTTTGTAGATGTCAGGTTTCAAATTATCAATGTACTGAAAGGTAATACTGGTCATCTTTACTGATTTAATTCTCTTTTGCTTCATTCATTGACAATATGATGCTTTATTACAGTAACACAAAGTTCCACTATAACTCACCAGGTATCTCAAGTTCTCTGTCATAATTGATTGGTTGAAATTCAGACAACCATGGACTATATTCCTTGAGGTTTCCTGGGGCATCTTTTTTCTTCCCCTCAACCGTTCTGGATACATCGTCAAAATGTTTCTTAAATTCCTGCCAAATAAGTAGTATGCATGTACAGTGCAAAATGTACGGTTTCATAATATGAAAGTTATCCATGTAATATTCTACTAGAAAGCATAATTATACTCTTAGTAATAGGCAAGGACTTGCAGACATTAATACAGTCACAAGTTTGTTCATGGGGGGGGGGGGGGGATCTGGCATCAATGTGATTGCTGAACTTCATTTTCACACTTCGAACCAAATATTGAAAACTTTCATGCCTTCAATGATAAAAGATTCTGCACTTATTAAGTTAATGAAAATAATGTACTTCTAATGTGATATACAATGCTGGATTTTGGGTAGTATTTGAATGTATTTACTATGTTTTTAAATTGTATTGATAATAGTGGTGTGACCGCTACATTTTCACCATGGTTATACACCATATATTAACGTATTGATGTCGCACTTGTGAACATTCATGTAGGGGAGGGGCTTTTGGCCTAAATAAACAAAGTTCTTTTATTGAGCTTGTATGATATTGTGCGATTGTCCCTTTAATAGGTGATAACAATTTTCTACATAAAAAAGTTTTTAGAATGTAAATTATTGTGTACATTTTTTACATCCTTTTTTTTGTGTGTGCAATATATAACATTTTCTCTAGTCATTACTACTACATCACTACAAAAAGCTACTATTCAATTTCAGTCAACACATTTTAAAAAGTAACAAAATTCTGATGTAACTTTTCTACTTTTTTCAAAACTTATCAGCAAATTTTACATTTCATCTGTAATCTTCTTGTTTATAATTTTGTGATTTCTATCTTGTGAACTATTGGGCTACTTTTTGATTTGGAAAAAACAACAACCTGAATATTATTTCCATATATCATGATTTATTCTGAATAGCTTGTAATATTGTATTGAAGAGAGCCATGTTTGAGTTATTAGTAAGAAACACAAGTTAGAGTTTATATAATTTATCCTAAATCAAAAACTTTACCTTGAACTGCATGTTACTGATTTTGCTGCCATTCAGTCCAAACCTGCTGTTCATGGTCTTCTCAAACTCCTACCCATAAAGTAAAAAAAACAGTACATTTTGTTTGTGAAAGTGATCTAATTTTTACAATGAATTACTGTTTCTGGTGAAATGAGCTAAACTAAATATGTTAACTGAAAGACTATTGTCTTCTGCACACATATCTGATTCACTGTAATCGTTAATTGTTGTGTCTGTTCGACATGCACATTTTTACCTGAGCAAATCTTCTTCTATAAGCTCCAAATGGAAGGACCTGGGTTCCAACCTCAGAATCCAGTGAATACAGAGAATCATCAGACTGGCTCTTATAATCAAATAGTTTAGAATACATGTCTTTGACAGCCGAGGCTACAGCTGTACGGTCACGTTTGGTAGCTCTAAGTAATGGATACATGACATCACCGGCCCAGTCCTGAAAGCATTGAAAATAGTACATGTACAACAATAAACACATTTTTAATATTGTGATATTGTTTGTACAGTCCGATAGAAAGAAAATATCACTATGATAAGAATATATTTAATACCAGTAATATTTACACCACTACCACCACCACCACCACCACCACACCATCATGTCCTCCTCCTTGTCGTCGTCGTTGTCGTTGTCGCCGTCGTTGTCATCGTCATCGTCATCGTCATCATCATCATCGTCGTCGTCGTCATCATCACCATCATCGTAACTGTTACCATAACAGAGTGTGATATCAAAATAAAAGTACAAATGAAGCAACTCATGACACATTTCCCTGCGGATACAATTGTTGTAAGTATCTTACTGAGATGGTGATAAATAAAACTTACTGACCTTCAAGACATGTTCAGGATTTGTGAGTTGTTCCAAAGCACCAATGAAGGAATTGACCAATGGTATATCATCTAGAAGAGATGCTAATCTGTCACATATCTCCTTGTTTTTCTTTCCATCAACAGTTTTCTCAAATGAGAAACTTTCACTGCTAATTTTAAAAGGGTACACCAAGGCCTACAAAATGAAAAAACTTTCATTACTATTTTTCACACTCTGACTTCAAACAAGCCTATTTTCCATTTTCATTTCTTCTGTTTATATTTTAATGATCATCTTGGAAAACATGCAAAAGCACTGTGACACAGTAGAAGTCTCATACATAAATTAATAACCAGTTTACAACGAGATTTGACTATACTGCAAACATCCACAGTACTGCAACATCTTTGAACTTTAACTGAAATAACAAGTTACCGTCCCTCCTTACCAGTGGATATGGCTATGTCCAGTAGAATTCCTTACCTGTGGATTAGCTATGTCCAGTAGAATTCCTTACCTGTGGATTAGCTATGTCCAGTCGAATTCCTTACCTGTGGATTAGCTATGTCCAGTCGAATTCCTTACCTGTGGATTAGCTATGTCCAGTAGAATACCTTACCTGTGGATATACATTAACTATGTCCAGTAGAATTCCTTACCTGTGGATATACATTAACTATGTCCAGTAGAATACCTTACCTGTGGATATACATTAGCTATGTCCAGTAGAATACCTTACCTGTGGATATACATTAACTATGTCCAGTAGAATACCTTACCTGTGGATATACATTAACTATGTCCAGTAGAATACCTTACCTGTGGATATACATTTACTATGTCCAGTAGAATACCTTACCTGTGGATATACATTAACTATGTCCAGTAGAATACCTTACCTGTGGATATACATTAACTATGTCCAGTAGAATACCTTACCTGGGGATATACATTAACTATGTCCAGTAGAATACCTTACCTGTGGATATACATTAACTATGTCCAGTAGAATACCTTACCTGTGGATATACATTAACTAAGTCCAGTAGAATACCTTACCTGTGGATATACATTAACTAAGTCCAGTAGAATACCTTACCTGTGGATATACATTTACTATGTCCAGTAGAATACCTTACCTGTGGATATACATTAACTATGTCCAGTAGAATACCTTACCTGTGGATATACATTAACTATGTCCAGTAGAATACCTTACCTGTGGATATACATTAACTATGTCCAGTAGAATACCTTACCTGTGGATATACATTAACTATGTCCAGTAGAATACCTTACCTGTGGATATACATTAACTATGTCCAGTAGAATACCTTACCTGTGGATACACATTAACTATGTCCACTAGAATACCTAACCTGTGGATATACATTAACTATGTCCAGTAGAATACCTTACCTGTGGATACACATTAGCTATGTCCAGTAGAATACCTTACCTGTGGATATACATTAACTATGTCCAGTAGAATTCCTTACCTGTGGATATACATTAACTATGTCCAGTAGAATTCCTTACCTGTGGATATACATTAACTATGTCCAGTAGAATTCCTTACCTGTGGATATACATTTACTATGTCCAGTACAATACCTTACCTGTGGATATACATTAACTATGTCCAGTAGAATTCCTTACCTGTGGATATACATTAACTATGTCCAGTAGAATTCCTTACCTGTGGATATACATTAACTATGTCCAGTAGAATTCCTTACCTGTGGATATACATTAACTATGTCCAGTAGAATTCCTTACCTGTGGATATACATTAACTATGTCCAGTAGAATACCTTACCTGTGGATATACATTAACTATGTCCAGTAGAATACCTTACCTGTGGATATACATTAACTATGTCCAGTAGAATACCTTACCTGTGGATATACATTAACTATATGTCCACTAGAATACCTAACCTGTGGATATACATTAGCTATGTCCAGTAGAATTCCTTACCTGTGGATATACATTAACTATGTCCAGTAGAATACCGTACCTGTGGATATACATTAGCTATGTCCAGTAGAATACCTTACCTGTGGATATACATTAGCTATGTCCAGTAGAATACCTTACCTGTGGATATACATTTAACTATGTCCAGTAGAATACCTTACCTGTGGATATACATTTAACTATGTCCAGTAGAATACCTTACCTGTAGATACACATTAGCTATGTCCACTAGAATACCTTACCTATGGATACACATTAGCTATGTCCACTAGAATACCTTACCTGTGGATATACATTAACTATGTCCAGTAGAATTCCTTACCTGTGGATATACATTAACTATGTCCAGTAGAATACCTTACCTGTGGATATACATTAACTATGTCCAGTAGAATACCTTACCTGTGGATATACATTAACTATGTCCAGTAGAATACCTTACCTGTGGATATACATTAACTATGTCCAGTAGAATTCCTTACCTGTGGATATACATTAACTATGTCCAGTAGAATTCCTTACCTGTGGATATACATTAACTATGTCCAGTAGAATACCTTACCTGTGGATATACATTAACTATGTCCAGTAGAATTCCTTACCTGTGGATATACATTAACTATGTCCAGTAGAATTCCTTACCTGTGGATATACATTAACTATGTCCAGTAGAATTCCTTACCTGTGGATATACATTAACTATGTCCAGTACAATACCTTACCTGTGGATATACATTAACTATGTCCAGTAGAATTCCTTACCTGTGGATATACATTAACTATGTCCAGTAGAATTCCTTGTACAGCTGGAGACTCTGGTTTGTCCAGTAATGCAAACATTTGACTGATCCAGCCAAGGAACATCCAACATGGAATTTCTGATGTCTGACCAAAAAAAGATTGGTAAAATGTCAAATTCAACATACATTACATGAAAAGTAACAATTTTGTAAAAACAGGTCGCCATACCAACTTGTGAAACTATCATATTTATTGAAGACTATCACCCTAGACATTTTGTTGCAGATTTTCATTGGTTGCAGATTTTCATTGGTTGCATGTTATATGCTACTTTTTTGATGTCACACTTTATACCACGCCCTCAAAGGCCATAAATTGCCATTATCCTTTAATTTACGGACCAATTGAAATTCAAGCTTAGCTATTTTGGAGAAACTACAACTTTTAACATGTCAGCATACCCATTTGAAAAATGTAACTTAGCCATTCATGTAAAGAATTATTCCATTTAGTACTGCATGTATGTAATGTGGGTTGCGACCAAACAGACTTTACTTTTTTCTGTTGTTCAACATTTTACAAAATTTGTACACAGTCAAGCAATCTAATTTTATACCAGAAAAACAGTGGTACATGATGAATGAACTATGACATACAGCCATATTAACATAACTTACAATTTGAACAAATGAATCCATAGTGTCTGGGTATGACTCCACAAGTTGTAAGAGACGTGGAAATCGTTGCATCGCTTCCACAGAGTTCAGTTTGAGTGCTTTCAACAGATGAATAACTACTGACTTAGGGAACAACTCTGTCACATGATCACTAGCAGCATCTTCCTCTTCTGAAAATATAATGCAGTAAATAACTTGGATTACTATTTACTAGCTGAACAATTGATTTGTTACATTTTACTACCTGAATTAGAAATTATTTGTCAAAATCATCATCATTTGTTACATTTTACTAACTCGTACCTTACAGACTAACGTTACGGTGGAATGTATGACAATACTGTGCAAGTTTTATCAGCTTCCCACTCTTAACACTGGGTTCTCAAACCTTAACATAAGTACTGTATATACCATTCTCCTTCTAATATCAATTTGATGACATTATCTTCACACTCACCTTCTTCTTGTTGTCTTAGAGTTTTATCACAGAATGTTGCCATAGTAATATAAGCATCAATGATGCCCTCATTGTCCATATGGCTGTCGTCATAGCGATGAATCTCTTCTTCATCAGAGGCAGATCTGACAGCTTTTTTGAAGAACGCATAGGCTTTGGTGAGCAAACTATTTACAATCTAGGAGGGGAGATGAAAACTACAGGATTTAGTCTCTGGTTGCGTTATGCGTGATCTTACATTATCATAGAATCAAGTTTATCAATAGCAAACTGTATACCATATTATGTTGACTAACTCTATAAAAAACATTTGATGATATGATATGATATTTTATGTGTTTTATTGTCATATATATACTGATACATATATAATGAAATGTGCATTGATTTTGCGTGTAATGAAAAATTTACAAAAACAATATTCTGTAGAGGACTCCTAACACGAAATTGATGCGTCAATAGAGAACTTAAATTGATTCATTAAGAGTGCGGACTGCAGTTGGGTAAAAGCTAAACAATGTGCGATTAGAACCTGATTTGATCGAACGGTACCGCTCGCCTGAGCGCATAAGTTGGAATAAATTACATGCTGGATGGAAATCGTCTTTTACAATTGACTGAGCTCTTTTCTTTACTTAAGCGTTGTACAACTCATTAAGAGAAGGAAGTTGGCATCCAATGATGCTACTGGCAGTGACACATTTTTTTGACACATTTGCGCATCAATTTTTGAGCGATGCTATGGTAATCAAAAAGTCATATTGTAAAACATAGCATGAGACTGGTTTACTTTCAGTTGGAGATACAGACATATTGTCAATTTTCAGGACCCCAGACAATCAGCCACAACTACTTACCTCATCCTCAGAATGCATAGATGAACTCCCTGCCAGGGATCTCAGGCACTTTTTTCTAGTTTCATTCAAGTTATCAATAGTTCCTGAATCTGTGTGTGTTATTATAAAGGCATGACAGGAAAACAGTCAATGTACAAAATTATATATTGTTGGTATAAAGAAAATTATGTTGTCTAGTTTTTTGACAATACAAGTACATGTAAGTAGCAGTTTGCATAGTGTTTATCTATAAAAACACATTTGATACTATTGTCCATTATTATGTTAGGATTACGCTCTTTCCATTTTTGCATTTCTTTAGATTAGTTATTATTAGCCTGATGGGTTGGATGAAGTATAACTTTCTGTTCTTTTTATTGTCGATTTGTAACAGTATATTCACATGTCACTATAATAAATGAACTCTTACGACTATCCATTTCAATAATGTGTACCGGGTAATATGCACAGTGTTTGTCTAAACACACTTGATACAAGTATCCATTTCAGTAATCTCTAGTTTGTGGACTTGCACTTATTTGTCTTTAAAATTGAACACTTACCTGTTTGTTTCAGGGCCTCTGCAACAATGTAACAAGAACGACCACTGAGAATAGCATGTTTCCTGGCTAATGAAACATCAGCATTTAATACATCATTATCAGCATACTTCTCTGTAAATATATCACAAATCATCACAGGTAATTTATCTGTATATCATAATAATTATAAACAAAAAAATTCATGTATTATTTTAGCCTGTCATATTTACCCATGCCCTATTGACAAACTAACATCAAAATGCCATGTGCTATACACCTGTATACACAGTTGTCATTTTTAAAGTTATGCTTCTGTCTGTCTGTCTATCTGTCTGTCTGTCTGTCTGTCTGTCTGTCTATATGTCTGTCGATCAATATGTGTGTGTGTGTGTGTGTGTGTGTGTGTTCGTGTGTCTGACAACAATATCTCAAAAACTACTGCATCCATTCTAATGAAACTAGCTACTTTCACATGGTAATTGCAAGAACTGATTAGATTTTGGTAAACATCTAATGAATATTAAGTAGTTATTTGCATAATTGGTGGCTTTTAGTAATTAAGGCTACATTGTACAAAAATGTATATCTTGAAAATGCATACATGTACTTCAAATTCAATATAATTTGGTACCACATAAAATACCTGTGTCCTATAAAGTTTATTGATTTATGGCCTAATACTTCACAAAGGTATACAATATGAAATTATCAATTGTAATAATCAAAGTCTACAAATATCTCCAACTTACCTAACTGTTCAACAGCTGTGAGTACATTGGCAACTTGTTTGGCTGCTGGTAAACTGTTACTCTTCTCATGATGCAGTCTAGTGTAACTATGTATCCATAGCAACCGTGTCATTTCATCATCAATCTCCTCATTGGCAACTTTCAAGTATTTCTCTGTCACTCCAAAGTTACTCTACAAGAAAATTGATTAGAGTATTAACCAATTGACTAATCAAAGTGGCCATATGGATGAGGATTGGGGTATTCATTTTGGATTTATAAGACAATAAGACAATTTTATCATGACTTCCGACTTGAAAAATCAATGTGAAACTTTGCTTTGGTTTATAATGCTTTGATGTCTTTCACCATCAGAATACAACTGTATATTATATTCATTTGTGTGTGATGACATTGCCAATATTTGATAAATGTGCTCCCTAAGTCTCAGACATTGGATCTAGCTATATTAAAACTATCTTCAGATTCAGAGTCTGTCTATTGATTCACAGACAAAGTGAATACTAACCTGTTGTAGAGCACTGTCACCTAACTTGAGTTGCATGGCTATCTTTTCTCTACTACATCTATCAAACAGCGAAATATCCTCATCTACTTCCATAGACTCTGAGTCAGTCTGGGTTACATCGGCTTTCTCTAACACCTTCTCTAGATAAAAACATCTATTGGAAAAATGAACAGAACATAAACTTAAAATAAAATTAATAATCATTTCCTTGGACTTGAGTAGAGTTTTTGCTAAGATTTGAAAACATTAAATGTCCCTGGCATTAAAAAGAAAGAGAAAAATTACATATTTCCCCAAAAACAACCAACAACCAACTACAGTCATAATCTAAGTTACACATTCTCACCTGTTTGTGACTACATCATCCCATATCTTAATACTATCTTTCTTCACATCTGGCAATCTCTTTGACCATTTATCTATCAACTCTGTAACTAGCCTCTGATCATCGAAGTCTCCTGCAACAAAAGTACATGTAGTAGAATTCTCACCAAAAGTCCTCAGTAAGGTTAGAGTGATACATGTGTATGTAAACCATGCCTGATATCAGCCATAGTAAGCCTAAAAGCTTATTTTCATACCCTGCACAGTTTTGTACATGTCAGTTGTCAGTTAAAGTTATCATTTGGATTATTCATGACCCATTGAGAGGTTGTGTGTGTGTGTGTGTGTGTGTGTGTGTGTGTGTGTGTGTGTGTGCGTGCGTGCATGTGTGTGTACGCACACATATGTGTTTACATGCATGTCTGTGTGCGCACATGCGTGCATGTCTGTGTGTGTGTGCGTGCATGCATGCGCGCGTGTGTATGTGTTTACATGCATGCATGTGTGCGCACATGCGTGCATGTGTGTGTGTTTGTGCGTGTGTGTGCGTGTGTGCGTGCACGCGTGTGTGTATGTGTTAAATCAGTGTTTTTTAAGGTCTAAGATCACCAGTAACAGAAGGGGAAATCAAGCATGGATCACAATACCTCATATCCAAATTTTGGTATTGATTCCTGGGAAAATACCTGGTAAACTTTGATAGATTGGACCTCCGTATACACTGGTTAATATATGCTATTCTTCACTTATTGACTTCATAGAACATAGAGTATAATATTCATGAGATGGAAGTCCTACTGAAAAGAAGGTAAATATATTTAAAAGGACTTACTCTCTTTGGTGATAAAACTTAGGAATTCCTGCATTTCAGCTAACTTTTGCAGACTCTGAAGTTTAGATGAACGAATGGATGCCAGTAGAGTATCTGTACCTGACCAGTCCTACATTGAAAATAGAAAATACAACACAAATCAGATATTGGTTTAAGTATATTACCAATAACATTAAACATCTAATGTATGATTGTCATTAACACTTGATTAGGTGATAGGTGGAAGACACTCTTCCCACATACCTCTGCATGCAGTATCTGTAACATACATTAAATCAACCAAGTAAACCCAACAAATGACATGCGACAGCTAAATCGCACATGTTATCACCAGGCTGCCAGACCGGATGTGTAATTACAGAAAACAAAATGAATGTGAAGTATTGCCATCGTAATAACAATATATTTTAGCACAACATAGGAAAGGGTCATAAAATAAATACTATTTCTTTTACCTCCAGGAAAGTTTGAATACAGTTAGCTGTGTAATACTTGGCTCTGTCATGGTCATCCTGACGTAGATACAACATTGCTAACTCTTCACAATAACGATTCTGAAAAAAAAAGAGAGACAAAGTTGAGCCCATGAATCGATGATGGTGGTCATTGCAAATAGTTTGTTTTATGAAACATTCCTGAAATGGTAATAAATTTAAATACATTCTTGTACCATATGACCAAGAGTTCTTATTACTTACAAGTAAGACCTGTTCTGGGTGACAGGCTTTGTCAAAACTGTCTGTTTGCTGGCCTTACCGCTAGGCAGTGTGAACTGCTCACCTGAACTGCTGAAACATTACTCGTACGTAATAAGAACCTTGGTCGTAGTACAAGAATGTGTTATTACTGTAACAGTGTTTTACCGACCTGAAGGCCATGTTTAAGGATATTCCCGAAATGAATCGACTACATGTGTATAACCTAGAAACGGCGACCCATTTTTTGAATTTCAACATTGAGCAAATGTACAACATATAATTTACATGAAACTTTATATTGAGAAGGAAATTTGAGTCAATCCAGTGTGAGCAAGGTGGACATGTACATTTTGTACATAGAGGATGGAAACCTAAAAATGTGGTTACCAGTATTTCTAATTCATTGCCACCACCAAAATATCATGTCATAAGTGTTTATGTACAATGATTTACTTACCTCAAGTAGTGCTTTTCTTTCCCTATGCCGAATAGAATTATCAATAAATGTCAGCAAGTCTTGATTATCTTCACCTTCTAACAATAATTTCAATTTGCTTCTGATAACATATGGTAAATAGTGCTCCTGAAAACAGAGAGTAAATTCTTGTTACATTGATAGATAGGGTTCAAAATTAACAGTAGTCCAGTGTCCAAAGACTACAAATTCTTGTCATGCAGGTGGTAGCCGACTCAGGCTACCACTGATTATGGGTGTGTATGTGTGTGCACACGTGCATGTGTGCATGTGTGTATGTGTGTGTATATATGTGTGTGTTTGAACAGGACAACTGTCAAACCTGATAATAGGTATCACTCCAGATCTTCTCTAAATCAGCTGGACTGTTGTCATCTATATTCACTGTAGCACATTCTTCTAATTTGTTCCAGTTGGTCAGCTGCTCATAACACTGAAATGAACAAGATAATATATTAAGTATTCAAGCATGAATCATCTTGATACTTAGTTATCATTTCTGAGATACAAGGGGCAATGTAGATAGTACAATATTTGCTTTTTACAAAAGTTTGTGTTTTTCTGTATAATTTTGGGTGGGTGGGGGTGGGGGGGGGGGGAGGGGAGAGAATATCTCCTTAAAATTATGTACCTGACTTTATTGAATTGATGTGACCATGTTATTTTACTGGTAATAGGTAAACACACTAACTAATTAACAGTTAACATTTTGATACACTGGATTAAAGACTGACAATCTACCAAATTGAACAAAACTGTTAGCAACGATAACAATAATAAAGAAGATTTATAGAGAGACTAATCTCTGCAAGCAGAGCTCAAGGTGCAGAAATAAATGGAAAGAAAATTACTGTATGGTAAGAGGAAATATGGCTTCACAGACACTGGATACTAGGTGATTGAAGAAGGCTGAGACTAATGTTTAAAGAGATAGGTGTTGAGAGAACAGTGGAAGGATGTAAGAGACTTGGAGTGACGGAGATCGAAAGGAAGATTGTTCCATGATGTAGGGATAATGTGAGAGAAAGATCTCTTGCCATAAGTCTTTGTAAATACCCTAATAACAATATCCCAAATAATGAAGTTAAACCATAGACAGTGGAGGGGACCCTCCGATGTCTATGGTTAAAGTGAATGTGTTGTTTGTATGAATATTACACTGGTAGTTGAGCCTTCAGTTTTCAATAAGATAGACACAAACTAAAACTATTGTGGCAACATGTTGATACAACAGTGATTAGCTATTGGATGGCCGTTGGTTTAATTATAGTCTCAGTAGGGAGGTGTCTCTGAAAACTAGTTTATTTAGAGTTCCATGAACTGGAAGTGCTGTTTTGGGACTGCCAATGTTTACACTGTTGATCACAGGGTAATTAGAATTGCACAACAGAGGAACCGCTATCACCCACTTGGGTAATCTACCCCACTGAAGAAGGATATATTTAGTTTGCGTCCAACTTAGTAAAACGAAGGCTGGATTACCAGTGTTGAAACTGTAATACATTATAATTACCTGTAGTCTACAGTCATCCCATAAATCTTCTTCAATTTGTTCAGGTCTGTTATCTTGCCATTCAGTAGTCCCTAATGCCTAAGACAAATAACAACAAAATTAACGTACATATACATCATATAAATAGCTACTTTATGCAGGCTTGACACTACCGACAGTCACTTGCCATGGAATGTTTTTTATTTCTTAGTATTTATTCAACAAGATTTCTTGATGGTAGTATATTAGGCATTTATTGCAATTATTTGCTTTGTTACTCATTTCAGAAAAGTCAAGTAGAATTGTTAGACTTTGGGACAATATTTTAGCCTTCAATGCTGATGGTGGATAACATTAAGCTTCTAATGTAATAGCTACTGGTTGTCAATACTTTCTTACATTTGTATCATATGTGTAACCTTTATTTATATTGTACAATGTACCTGATTTTAGATATTTTTTTGCATAATAATTTATATCATTTGCATACCATCTGTGTTTTTCCTGACCATCATGATTTATTTTCAATTTGCATATTCATGACCTCTTTTGCATACTATCCATCTTTGGTTTACCTGATCATACAGTTTAGCAGCTTTCTGAAAATCTCCACTGGCTTCTGCTTCCAAGGCTTCCCTAGTGATACTCTGTGTTCCAATCTTGCCACTAAATATCCCACACAGAACATCGAAGTTGTCAAGATTTTTGTATATCCTGTAGGTACATATATCAAACATTTAAAATTAAAATACACACGAAAGACCTACAATGTCAACAAGTTAATACAAAGTAAGTATGTACTTGTATATTTTATTCATAGTCCAGTGATTCAGTCACTCACAATGAAATAGGGAACTTGCAATCCAGACTGAGCATGCTCAGATGCAAAGGACTATGGGATTACCAGTGGTTATAGTTAATACCTAATCTGGAGCTACCGATAAAACAAACCTCCCACAATGGTCAGGGTAGCTATGAATTGATCATTTGTGGTTGTAAAGAATGTAACAGTATTGTTTACAATATAATTCATTAGTTTTTATTATCACATTTCCCAGGATGCAACATTCAACATGGCGGGTTTGCAAGTTCCCTATTGAAATTGCCTTTTGCTTTTGCAGTAGTTTGTCAAGGGTGGTATAAAGTATTTAAAATCTTCCCAAGTTCCAAAGATTTTTAAGCCCCCACCCCCACCACCCCCCTCCATTACCAGGACCCCTCAACCTCAGAAAGACACTGTTAAGTAATATACATCTGAACTATATATTGTTGTGTCTTACCTTGCCAATTCAATCCATGTACTGATTTCTTGAGATACAGGTGTAGAAGCTCCCCTGGCTCTTTTACGACTCCTTTCTTCATCTCCAGATTTCTGTACTAAGTACTCTTCAAGTAACAACACACCTGTAATGATTTTGAAACCTTCAAGTACACGTTTTTCTCTCTCTATTAAAACAAAGCTATTAGTTATACATCACTACTTATAGTCTGTAAATCTTGTCTGACATAGGTAGTGTAGTGGCATATCAACAGGGTCAGTTTACATACATTTTGAGATGTATAGATGCCATCTTTACTGAATAGCAGGTTTAGTCATTTGCACAGCAGTCATTTACCATCATGGTGTTACAAACTTAAAGTCAGATTAGGATGACACTCATTATACCCCCTCCACTGTCTATGATTATACCATGCATATAAGGCAAACATGTAATATATACTCTGGTCGTTCTACATCACAACAACTCTATGTCACTGGTTCGTGTTCGAAATATTAACGTTAAAAATTGCCATTAGTTTCCCTGATTTTTCTTTGATATCACTGGTGGTGGTATAATTATGTAATTCTCCAATATTTTTCCTCATTCAGTCAGAAAATACTTGTGACCTAAGGGTTGTCACTACTTGTCTAGAAACTCGTAGTGACAAAGGCTCCTTAGGTCACTCGTATTTTCCTTGGCTGAATGAAGGAATATATTGGGGAATAACATCTAAATATGCAACATGACTTCGACTGAACACATTTACAGAGTACTTATGAAACTGTCACTTTGAAGACTGAGTATTACATATTTTTGATCTCCTAATGTTGGACTACAGTATTATGAATATTCAGGAAAAAATCTGTCACTGTATTTTTGAAATTGATTTTTGGGGACTGTATTAGTGACAATGTGGCTTTATACACATTGGAAGTGTCGAGACACTCACCAGGGATTGAAAATTAGCCCTGATCTTGAATATTCCTTACCGGTTCACTCACAATATTGCAGCCTACCCCCCAATGAAGACACATTGAAACAAATTGAGGATACACTGATGACCACCCCTCAGTCTTTCACCCTACTCTATGTTTCAACTGATGTTGGCAGTTGGGTGATAAAACAAGAGGACCCCACCATATTTAAGTGCAGAAAGGGGAGATGGGTCAAGACTCTTACCAAGGGGCTGTTGTTGGCTGATAAGAGCTGTTGTACTGATATTCTGGGCATCCAGTGAAATACGTTTACAGTTCCGATAAGCAATATCCTACAGATACAAATCAATATGGTAAGTATCAAAGTCAAGTTTGAAATATTACTGCTACAATGAACGTAAACAAAGAAATGGTCCAAAACTTTGCTACAAGCTGACAGTTAAAATAGACAAAGGTTACATTGTACCTAACTTGTGTATTCGTATGATCTAATTCATCAATTATTTGAAGTATTTCAGTTTTACATATCTGATTAAAGGCCAACGGCTCTCATATATCAAGCTTGGAGTATATGGTTCAATTGCATTGTAAAGAGTATATGCCAATAAAGGAATTATGTGAAATTCTCAAAGACATTTTAAGTTAACGCAAGGGTCATACAAATAGTTCATAGGCGACTGCTTGAATATAGCAACTATCTGGGAAAGGGTCATGGGTCACAGTTCAAAGGTGACAACTTAGTTACCTGAATACAGCCAATGAATGGAGAGAAATACTGGGTAGAATTACTAAACATAAGATTGAGATGTTTGTTGATATCTTCAATCATCTCCTGACTTTCTCTCTCTGTCTTCACTTCCTCTATTTGATCAAAGACGGCACAGAACAAGGAACTAAACAACTGACGTGCTACAGTAGAATCTCTCTGAAATGAGGAGAGAAAAATATACTTAATGGTGAAATACACACTCATACATTACAAGATATCAAAATATTAACAGTTGTTATGATAAAAAAAACAACAACCAATGACTAAAAACTCTATGTACTTGTCTTGACAGACTTTAAATGTAAAACTCAATAGGCACTTGTCTTGATAAACTTTTCACGCAAAATGCGATGTGTATTTGTCATGACAAAAGTATGTCATCCTCAGATCATCTATTACAAGTCAAAAGTTTATTTCACAATCTTTGCATCCTAATGGACACTCAAACTATCCGTTGAACAACTACAGACTACAAACTAAATATTGTAATATATAAGCTGTAATATAGGCCCAGTTTAGATTACGATAAAAATTTAGATGTGAAACAGTTGTCTAATAAAGCTTTAGAAAAATTACAGAACCGAGAATAATCCTTATCTAATCCTTATGACTTCACTGATAAGATAAGCACTGCTGTGAGAACCTGGGATTGAAATTTGGGCCTTTAAAACTTGAGTCTGTGTGTATGTTGTGATATCAACCAAATTCAGTATATACTGTTCACCTTGAGTTAGTTGTGGGTGTAAATTATGCATTTGTTGATACAAAATTATGAATTCAAAGTATTGAAACGTGTTTTGATATATAAATTACAACACTGGGATGGGCTTGCTAGAAACATATTAACCATCTATCAAAGCTATGGAGCAGATGGTGTGTTTGCGAATCAATCAAAACATGAATTTGAGGAAAAAAATATCAAAAGTTCATTTAACATTTGTACAAAGTTGTTCATTTACTTCTGCTTAATAAGGCATACAATGACCATTACCTGGGCTAGAGCCTGTAGTGGTGCTATCAGATACATATGTTTGATCTGGATATCAGGCAGGTCACCTTGACGATAGCTTCTGTACAAAGTCACCATATTGTGTCTTCTCAATTTTTGTTCTTTTTGTATATCCTGTCAAAAAGTAAAATTTAGAGTCATGATTTCTGCTGCTATTAATATTACATCTATTGAAAAGTATATATATAGTATATATTAGACAACAAGTAACACTGAAGTAAAGTAGTTTTTTCTCTATGTGCTACACTTATTTATAGCATTCATATCAAGTGTACATTCAGTATACTACTTCCATTGGTTTATTTACAAGCTTACAAACATGTGGTCTTTCTAAAGTGGTCAATTAGCAAATGAAAAAGTATACTTTTACACTTGATATGGATGTTATAAACAATTGTGGTACATACATAAAATGCTTTACTTTGGTGTTAAGGGTTGTAGTTACTGTACAGTAGTAAAACTCATATACAAGAGAGTTGAAAATAACTTTTACCGTAACCCTAAAATCTTGAATACTGATGTTGTGGTAATTTGATTCTGAAAAAAAGACTTCTGCCTAGATCAAGCTGGAAAGTGTCTCTGCTATATTAAAGCAATTCAGAAAAATGTATTACTTCTATATCTAGAGTAATACAATTGGAGGATTCAGAAAATAAGCAAAGTTTTTCAAAACATGTATCCTTAAATGTGGTCATCAGGTTGGTAAAAATAATTATAATAATTAGTTCTTGTATCGCTTGGACCTCTGCAAATATCATCAACACAGAATGGGATAGGTTATCCTGGCAAACTTGAGACTTGCCACATCAGAAGACAAGGGTGGGCAACACCATGAACAGGGATGAGTGGGTGTACCAATAACGTCACCTCTATAACTATGTCATTGTCACTATCCTGCCTAGTGGTAAAGACAGCAAACAGACAGTCTTGACAAAGCCTGTTGATCTGAACAAGTGAAACATTACCAGTACTAGTAAGTAATAAGATCTTCAAACCTTTGGTTGTGTTACAAGAACTAATTATTACTGTTACACAGTAACTTTCAAATCTTATCGCTGACAGTACTTTTCTGTAAAACTGATATAAATCATTGTAGATACAATCTCTGACACTATCAAACTTTATCACAGTCTCAGAATTACCCCTTTATTTACCTCTCTCATCTTCTTCAGTCTTGCTTCTCTCTTTGCAAAGAAAGATCTTGAAGCTTCTTGGTCTTTCAGAAATCTTCTCTTTAATCTCAAGATTTCTTTGTCTGCTTGGCTGCTACTATCTGCTTTAAAATGTTGATAATGGAATGTTGTTTAACAGCGAAATATAAAATGGGACATTTATGGTCTAATTTATACAAAAAAAATGATAAAATTTTAGTTACTATCAGTAATGTATTCTTAATCCAAGTTGACTGTATTCAACATTTTTTAACTTTTGCTTACAGTCTTTTTAGTTTCAGATTTAGCATCCCGTTAACAGACAGTGGGACACCTGGTAAAATTTGCAGATATTTCTTATTTCTTGTAAAATAAATGAATCAGATGATTTGGGTTCAGAATTCAAAAATGACTGTGGTAGTCAGGTTGATTGCAACAACTTTTTCAGACAACTTTGCATCATGTGACACCTGGAAATATTTTGAACCAAAGAAATATTGTTTTACTTAAGAACGGGTTGACAAATTAAGATGAAGCACTTAGCACATTATCTTCTTTCTAGTGAACAAGGTATGAGTACAAAATGTACGTCAGTCACATCAACCAATTGGACGACACATAAAGGGACAATCGCACAATGTCACACAAACTCAATAAACAAACTTTGTTTGTTTTATAGGAGAGGAAGGGGGTCTGGCGTCAATGTTATTGCTGAACTTCATTTTCGCACTTCTAACCAAATTTCAAAAACTTTCATGCCTTCAATGATAACAGGTTCTGTGTTTACTACAGAGATGTTGATATCAAGTAAATTATACTTTACTACTAATGTGATATACAGTGCTGGGTTTCAGACAGTGTTACCACCATGTTTTTACATTGCATCGCTTGTAGTGGTGTGACCACTACAATTTTCATCATGGTCTACATCATATATTAAAGTATCGATGTCGCACTTGTGAATTTTTGTTAGGGGGGGGGGGGGGTTTGTCCTAAGTTTGTGCGACATTGTGCGATAGTCCCTAAATTCATTCATCAGTCATGCATGCCATAATTATTTTTCATATTTCTGACATCATTTTCATTCAAAGTCATCCAAACCGACTAAGTATACAATGACTATACCTTCAGCACTATCAGTCTGGTCTTTACCACCACCCATTTTATCTTTACCAAATCCTGGTCCTACAGGTCTGCCTGGTTTCTTAGTCAGTGTTTTCTTTTTAGATGTCCCCACAGTGAACAACAGAGATGACTGGGTTTCAGTGCCAGAAGTGGCCGAGAATTCAGCAAACGTGTCCTGACTACCTGTCAACCAATTGTAGGCACTCTTCCTGCTGGCTGCAGCATCTACAGGTTTAATACAGAGAGGAAAGACACAATATTGTGAAATTAGTCATTTGACATTACAACGTGAATGTTTTATCTGTCATTTGGAAATGATGGAGATGTTGCCCCAAAGGCGTTTTGGAATGAACCTGTGGGGATGTAGTCCATGATAGACCGTCCTCACATGTTGGTCAACACAAGACATCTTATAGTCTAACTGCAATGCTGGAAGAACAGTATTCTGTCAATTCCCAATTTAAAATGAAGTATTACAATGCATGACTTATTATTTGATATTAAGTTCTAAAGGAGTTGTACAGTGATGTATGTATTCATCTGCTGTTATGAAAGATGTTGCAGTGAACTGTTCTACATCTTGCATAGCTTGGACTCTATATACACCTACCTACATCCTGTGTTGCCGTGAACTCTTGTACATCTTGCATGGTCCTGACTGTAGATACACTTACCTACATCCTGTGTTGCAGTGAACTGTTGTCCATCTTTCATGGTCCTGACTACAAATACACTTACCTTCATCCTGTGTTGCAGTGAACTGTTGTACATCTTGCATGGTCCTGACTGTAGATACACTTACCTACATCCTGTGTTGCAGTGAACTGTTGTACATCTTGCGTAGCTCTGACTTGGTGAGACATATTGTCGCCAACACTCTGTGATGACATTCCAGTAGGTGACTGAGTAGCCTGAGTGTCTACAAACATAGGTGTAGAGATGGCTGCATGACGACGCTGCCAGGAATGGTCTACCCTATAGTCCTAAACCAGAAAACAGAAATTATAATCATGGCAATAAAAGGAGTTAAAATTGAAGGTTAACAATGTATTTCTTCAAACACTAATTCTCTTACTAGTTACCTGATGATTTTACTTTATGCCATCTAATGAACTGAAATATCATCAAAAATGTCTTTGTTGTCATAGTTTCTGTGTATCATGATCAAAATAAATGATTGTACTCAGAAATCTTAGTAAGGTATATCAATAGTCAGTCAGTGCTCAATTCACACTTGTACCAAATTACTACATTTTCACAACTTTTCCTAACTCTAAAAGTGTACTACTTACTTCAAATTTACACTCAGATAGTGGATGTTCAAAGACTTCTCTCTTGTAATCTGGACTTTTAGACGTCATTTCTAGAAGCAGACTGGTGGAGTAACTGAGGAAGTTGTTCTCAGTACTACTAGAGTACATACAGCCTAACATAGAAACCATTCTGTCCAGGGTACCAGTTGGTAAACGTGTCTCGTGACTCCAGAAATTACTAACGCGAAGACGTAGGTAAGACTCGTCATCGGATAAACCCTGTAGAAGGCACTCTTTGGTCATACTCAGGATTTCAGCAGCTGTGTCTGATTCCTCTTCCCTGTAAAAGTGATATTAAATAATCTCCAAACAAGTAATGACACACTTTATTCATTTAGGCCAACCTCCGCACCCCATCCCACCCCGCCCCTATATGAACATTCAAAAGTATGACATTGACACATCTATATGTGGTGTAAACCATGCAAAAATTGTAGCAGTCACACCACCACAATTGATGCTATGTAAAAAATATAGTATTTGGGTTGTCGGTGGACGAGTGGTTAAACCACTTGCCTCTTACCACTGCGGTCGGGGTTCGAACCCCCATTCAGGGTTCGATTAAATTTACGTAAGTAAGTTTAACTCTACCGAACAACGCAGGTTTTCCCCGGGTACTCCGGTTTCCTCCTGCATTAACACTGAACCCACGAGGGATGGTCCTCACTGGACTTCTTGGGAGACAAGTGTTATATGCTTAAAGAACTATCCAGTATAAATAAAGATTATTATTATTATTATAGTACACACATTCAAGTACTAATGGAAAACTCGGCACGGTATATCACATTAATTTAGTAATAAACTTTAATCAACTTACTTGTAATTATCATAAATCCACATTAGAATATCATACATAGTTTCTCTACATACAGGACTAGGGTTGGTGATAACAGCTGTCACTCCAGGCATTAAGTACAACAGTTCCGCCTCTTTTAGTTTCTTCAACATTTCATTGACAATCTTCAAAGACATATGTTGTATGGACTCATCTCTGTAATAAGAGTAAAGATCACGGCTGTATCAGAAATTGCTACACTTACATTATTCGTTCTTGTACTACACACCAAAATATAGTACTAAATTTTATATTTCCTTCAGAGATTACACTGAATTAAAAACCCTATATGCATGTACTATAATATTAGCAGTCATGTTTTTACTTTGTACACTATAGGTTATATGTTTGGCTCAAATGAAGGTGTACCGTAACAGCTGTAATTCTCAATTTCATGCATACCAAGTTTACCAAGAATTTGGAAGTCTCAATGCATATCAAGTACCAATTACAAGGGTTGTAATAAAGACATACTAAAGTGGTCTCCATCTTGTGCTTCGAGAGCCAGGTTTTGGATGTCCCATGCTAATGTTTCAAGTCTCAAGCTGACTAACTAAGGGGTCTTAATGTCAAGCAAACACTGTAAGGTCTTAATATCAAGCATAAAGTTAGGAGTTTTATTACAAGGTACAAACTAAGAGTGTCAAGTACAGACTAAAGAGTCTTACAATCAAACATAAATTAAGGGGTCTTACAATCAAACATAAACTAAGGAGTCCTACAATCAAAGATAATTAAATTAAGGAGTCTTACCTGTGTCTGAGCAGTTCCAGTATTCCTTTGTTCTTCATTTCAAGGAAGACATTGTCAGTATGATCAACTCTACTTAGAAGGACCTCCAAGGCATTACTTTTAGGTTGACCATGCAGCTTTGGTAACATAAAGAACAGCTTGTTCACAAACCTATCAACAATGGAAATGCAGAACTAAAGATTTCAGACGTGACGTTTCAACAAAACAATTGTTTTGAGTATGTTGCTTAAATTGATAGATATGTGGTCATGTCTTGTCATTTATGTTTTAAGCATTTTAAGAATCTTACACATCCAAAGTAAAACAGCCTAAATCTACTCCATAATGTTGGGTAAAAGATGAAAGCTAAATATACAGACAATTCAACCAGTCTTAGGCTGAGAATATCAACACAAGATATACATTTGTATCAAGCTCAGGACTTACGGTTTGGGTTAGGTTATGGATGGGAACATGGTTATCACCCCCCAACCCCCAACCCCCATCCGCTATCCATCCCTGACAACCTGATTTCTAATTTGTATTGTCAACTACAAATAACCACTGTACATCCTATACTTAGTTTATTCACATTTCCAATTTAGCAAAATGAAACAGTAGATAATTACAAGAATTATCCAAGTTGTCAACTTGTAAATCTTTGCAACCATGCATGAAGTCACTAATACCTTTGAGATACACAGAATTATGATTGAAAAACAAACAAGGCAGCAGTGAAGAAATCCTACCTGTCAGCAAATGATGGGTAGTGTAACTGTATTTTGTAAATATCTGTAATAAACACTTCAGGTCTTGAGGCATGCAGCACGGCTATTTCTTTCTCGACTACATTATGGAAAGTACCCTCTGTAACCTTGGTGATAAAACACATATCAAACAATGTAGTGTCTGTCTTTTCTAAATTTGCACTCTGTAAAGCAGTGATGTGCATGTGACCTATGTAGAATGTCACTTTTGTGCCAGGTTTGAAAGAAATTGGTGATTGCATGTCAGCAATATGGCTGCACCAGGAAGTATGTATGGCAGTATGCCAAGAGCAAATTGTATTAATTTAGCCTTTCCCCCTCAAGCACTTCCCGAAGGGGGCTAAATATGCATCAAGAATAGAAACTATTTCAACCATATCTTTTCATGAATACAGTAATTTTAGATACTAATGATTTGTTTCAATTTTTTTGCCAAAAGTTTTACTGTACAGAGATAATTCATTAATCTCCTGATTTCCGTTCTGATGGTTAACATTTCTATCACAATCAGATATCACGATGTTAAAAGTGGCCATATGGATGAGGATTTGGTATTTATTTTAGATTTTTAATTTATGAAACAATTTTATCATGGCTTCCTACTTGAAAAATCAACGTCAAACATCATATGCTAAGTCCTTGATTGTAAGTTAAAAGATTTATAAGTGTGTTAAAATGTTTGTTATTGTATGTACAATAACAATTTTTTTTTTTTACACATTTGAAAACTTTTTTGCAATGTATTGAGTTACAAACACAGACTAAAGACTTACTTTTTCTTTGTCTGCCATGTACTTCATAATCATCCCTACAACCTCAGCTGCTGCAGCATATACATCTTTGTACTTGAATGCCAAGTTAGTACTGAGTGTAGTGTAGAATCTAGAATAGACATTTGAATGCCAAGTTAGTACTGAGTGTAGTATAGAACCTAGAATAGACATTTGAATGCCAAGTTTATAGTACTGAGTGTAGTGTAGAACCTAGAATAGACATTTGAATGACAAGTTAGTACTGAGTGTAGTGTAGAACCTAGAATAGACATTTGAATGCCAAGTTAGTACTGAGTGTAGTGTAGAACCTAGAATAGACATTTGAATACCAAGTTAGTACCGAGTGTAGTATAGAACCTAGAATAGACATTTGAATACCAAGTTAGTACCGAGTGTAGTGTAGAACCTAGAATAGACATTTGAATGCCAACTTAGTACTGCGTGTAGTGTAGAACCTAGAATAGACATTTGAATGCCAAGTTAATACTAAGTGTTTTGTAGTATGTGCAATTTATTTATTAATTATTCTAAATTAAAAATAATTCCAGAAAATGTTGAAACCATTACAAACTATCACTGTGACAAATGTTTTAAGATAGATAATTTTAATTAATAACATACGTTAATAAATATTTAATTGTATAAATAGTCAAGGGTACTTGTATATTGAATAAAAAAGATACGCACCTGATTTTATCAATTCCACATGATTCTCTGTACGGTGGTAGTTTATTGGCAAGAATCACACCCAGTAACTGAATACCAGTGGAATTCTCTTTACCCTTGGCATCATCTTTGCATGAGAAATATTCAAAGATAACCCTGTAAAATAAATGCAAATACTTGATCAAAGTTTACTGATTTTTACAGTCACCATTACATTATAAAATCACAAAATAATAGCTGCCATACATATAGAAACTATAGAACATTATATAAAACACACGTGTTAGAGAGTATGTAATTTTTTTCCTATCAAATTTATTGGTGAACGATTTTCAAAAAGCCTTTTAACCAAATTATGGAACATACCATGAAGGTTAATGAGTAAAAAAAAAAAAAATAAAAAGCAAAAATTCTCAAATGAACATGCATCTCATCCTTAAATGGTTTATTTCAGTCAGACTAAATGTAGCTATAAATTGCAATTGTGCTATTAAAGTGCAGCATGTGTAGTTTATTATTGATTTCTGAGTGGTTATATCAAACAGAACTGGTGAATGGTACACCCCATAACACCAAAGTAAAGTGTTTTTGGAAAGTGAATGTACCACGATCATTTATAGCACCCATTTATAACTTTCATATCAAGTGTAAAAGTATACTGTTTCATTTGCTAATTGAACACATTAGAAAGGCCACATGCTACTATTGCTAGGCTTGTAAATAAACCAATTGAAACAGTATACTTTTACACTTGATATGAATGTTATAAATGAGTGTTACTGTAGCATATAGAGAAAGTGCTTTACTTCAGTGTTACAACTTTGTATTACAAATCCACTGTAACTAACAAACATACCTGGATGGGACTTCAATACAATCTTTCCACAGTTCTACCACGGTCTTTACCAACTCCAGATTATTACGAAGTACCTGTCTATTGTTATGGTGTGTATTATGCATCAAGAATTCCATCACTCGACTTGCTAACATCCTCTCTCCTTCCTGTATTATTAAATAGAAATATTAGCTTAGAGTCGATATCTGAGAATGTCATATATCTGACTGAGTATTAAAATAAATGCATATTTGAGCAAGACCTGAATTTTTTTAGAAAACAACATTCAGGGAGTTGTAATGCCTTGAAGTATGACGAGCTGAATATCAATGTATATATGGGTATAACACTATATGCAGACTCCATGAATGATTAAGGAGAGCCTGATTATTCATTTCACTAGTCTTACTTTTACTGGTTTTCTCCATTTCTTATCTATTTGAACATTACACTCTCCCCTCCCATATTATACACTACAATGTCTTACCTGTGATGTGGCCACTGTACCCCAAATCAAAATGGCTACTATATCTTACCTGTCGTGTGGCCATTGTACCCCAAATCAAAATGGCTACCATATCTTACCTGTGGTGTGGCCACTGTACCCCAAATCAAAATGGCTACCATATCTTACCTGTGGTGTGGCCACTGTACCCCACATCAACATGGCTACCATAGCATCTCTAACCATGTAATGTATACCTTCACCACCAGTCTTTCCACCAATAATCCATTCCATGATTGGCGTGAACCAAAACCTTGCATACGGACGGAAAACCTACAACAAATAGCAGTGAATTTTCCAACTTTATTCTTACACACATCGTGTCATGGAATACTTTAAATTAGCAGTCAATTTTAGGCAAATATACAGATATTGCATTATTCAATATACAGATTCTATGACAACAAATTGGTGAAGATTTCATTTTACATCTATCAGCTGGTAGAAAATCCCTGACATTGGAATTTATCATTCACAGATTTACATAGATAAATGTCACGAATGTACGAATAAAAACAAACAAACAAACAAACAAACAATTTTTACATATTTCATTTCTTACCTCCTCTGTATTGGTGATCAGTTTAATAATAAACAATTTGACATTTGTGTGTGTAGAGGAACTTGACAACTTCTTATGTAGTGATGACATCCATCCTGGCATCTCAGTTGGTTTGGTTCCCTGTATGACACCACACCAAGAAGCATGACATACATTGTACATATATACAAATACACCTTCAGTTGTTTACACTTCAATGTATTTATTACAACAGGATAAAAAAATTGTTCAAGGTTTCAGCTCTAGTCAGTTTCTATCGAATCAGGTACATAACGTACGTGCTGGTAACTTACTAGCTGACGCAATGCCATGTCCAATGTTATATTTTGCTTACGTAAAAAATAAAAAGACTGTACCTTTTCCACCTGTGGTGTGATTTTATTTCTATTCATGTGTTTAAGCAGTGCTGTCATAGTGGCCATACATTCATGTTGATTTAATTCATCCATTTCCATCTCAAGGTAATCTCCTTTAATTATGGCTGATGGTTCCTAGTAAAGTAATCAAACAAATACCAATATCACAAATACGACTATCGTTTTGTTTTGGTAAATAAGGTGTCATTTAGTACTCTTAGTAGTGGCTGCTTGGAAGAGGGACATACATAAAAAAAGTGTTCCATTAATCAACCAATTCCCATCAGTATAGAAAGCAAGATGGGTGGACAGGAGATAACTATCTTCACAGTATAGGTTAGGTGTTACTTGCACAGCTAGACTGTGACTTGCAGGTATATTCTTTGGGGGTGGTGTACATTTGTACCGAAGCCTCAAATTTTGGGTGATACAGGTCTCACAGTTGCAGTCTATGATTGTAAGGGGAGAGGGGGCACCTACCCTTGGTGAGTCTGGTCTCACTAATGCAGACTGTGTTGGGGAAGGGGGGGGGGGGGGTGGTGGTGTACATTTATACCTAGCCTCAAAGCCTGGGTGATACAGGGCTCATGGTTGCAGTCTATGACTCTAAGGGGAGAGGGGGCACCTACCCTTGGTGAGTCTGATCTCACTAATGCAGACTTTATTGGGGAGGGGTGTACATTTGTATCTAGCCTCAAAGTATGGGTGATACAGGGCTCATGGTTGCAGTCTATGACTCTAAGGGGAGAGGGGGCACCTACCCTTGGTGAGTCTGGTCTCACTAATGCAGACTGTACACTGGATGATGATGACGCTCTATCTCTTTCAATAGTACTGGCAAAGGCTCCACTATTCAAATCAAACTGACTGATTGCCTCACTGAGACTACTGTCAGCTAGATACTGTGATGACAAGTATCGTACTCCTGAAATAAATCAATACACCAATATTTCAAATTCAATACTTTGTTTTCACCCACAACTTTAATATTCATTATCTGTAATCATTTATCTTCAGTACTGAAATCTGAATTTATTTGTTGTGTATTTATTCGTATCTTTTCAATGAAAAAGGAGTGTTTTCCATTTTGAGAAGGAAACAGCTTTTTTTCTCATATTACTATGTGTGTATTGAGAGTATTATACAAAGTGAAGCAGTTGAGATAAAAACAAAGTAAATGGGAAGCACACCTGTGGTGGTGCCATACACACTGTAACCATAATCCTCAGAATCTTCATCTCTATTGGCATCCCTAACTTCTTTACGAATTGCAACAAATTTCTTCTTTCTTTGCATGGGAGATTCCAGTTCAATCTCAAAGCGGTACGGTTTGTCTTGGTCCACAAAGTTGTCCAGACAAAACTGGCCCTACAAACATTCAAATAGTTGACACCAGTATTAGTTAATTATGAAAATGCAACACAAACAAATGGCCTTGCCTAGCCTGTATTATACCGATACAGAATATCTGTCATGTCATTGTATTTAGAACGGTACAGTCATGTGACTTCCGACAACTATTGACAGAAGTATGGCTTTGATAGTTTGAAAGGGGCATTTGAGGTTCATGACTTTGCCATGATATAATTGTCATCAAGCCAGGTTATAATGGTTATACATCATAATCAAACCTGTATCAAATAGCTTTGAAGACAGTTGAAGACTATTTACATTACATATTAAATGATTGAATACTTTGTTCCTGATCCCATGGACATAAGACCACTCTTCTTAGTCCACTGGCAAAGCCAAATTGTCATTATTTCATATCTGCTTGGACAAAGTAGCATAGCTGTGAATTCAGAAAATGTTCCAATCCCACTTTCATGATGTACTTTCAATGATATACATAAGACTTATAACTACTCACTGTTACAGAGCTGACTGTGGACCATCTAGATAATATCTTTGAAATGATTTCTACAAGGAAGTTTTGTACTGTTGTTTTGAAAACATGAAGTCCAGTTTTATGGCTGAAATCTATCCAAGACAATTACTGTAACTGTTACAATAGTCTGACTAGTAACACCAGGGCTTCCACACAGTTACCTGTCTGTGGCTGTAACTGACATCACAGTAAGTGATCACCTACCTTAGCTAGGTTTTCTGAAAATAAAAAGCCATTGTAAAACTTGATTTCATTCTGTGTACTTGATATGACAGCAATCAAAGTATTGTAAGCTGCACAGTGATATTGACGTCTTAACTCAACTAGGACTGTCTCTCCACGAATGTCTTCACCCTTAGATGCATGAGCTGCCCTGTAAACATATGATGATGGTTGTATATATATCAGATAGGTATTACTCAGTGTTTTTTTAAAGGTGGTAAGTAGGTAAAATCTACCGCGGTTCCCATATCATTTTTACCGAGGTTCTTCACCAAATTTTGATAGATTCTATGGGAAACACAGCCAGTTTAACCTCTTTACCCCTTTCTGTTACCCGGGTTCAGCAACCTTAGCAAAAGCACTGATTGATTTAGGGAAGTACTATGCATTTTGCAGATGAAAATACCAAACGATATTCATCAACTTTTGTAGACCAAATGGACTACAAAGGCTACCACATACAAGTAGTTCAACTTTGTAAATAGCACGAGCTCTTGTTCTATTCTGGTCAATGATCTCCATCAGAATGATAAATGCCATAGTTACAGGTGACCTCTAGGTGGCGGTATAACTGACAAGCTACTCTATTTCTGTTGATCTTAGGGTTTATATATCTACACATTCCCTTATTTTAGGTAGTATAAACTATAAATCAAGAAATGTGTGATTGCTGGTTTCTGATATCGTCATAGGGATTAAGATCTGGCAATAATTTTTAAGGATATGATACTGCAGTTGCTTACCTCGTTAGATTGGTTGTCATTTCTTTGCCACTTTTCACTGAGTCTTTACAGTAAATCTTGTTAATTTGAGAGTCTGTTGTGTTGAGTTCTTCCTTTGTTAGTCTGGAGTAAATAACTTCCATTAACTCCAAACAACCGATCTTTGAGATCAGCTGTGTTTCAAATGCACTCTCTGGAACCTATGTGAGAGTAGGTGGTTAATATATATAGTTGTGAGAAAAGGTATGACAATGTCAAATTATTAAATTTTATTGTGTGCATGCCAAGTTGGATGAAGGGATGGATGGGTTTGTGTGTGTGTGTGTGTGTGTGTGTGTGTGTGTGTGTGTGTGTGTGTGTGTGTGTGTGTGTGTGTGTGTGTGTGTTGTGTGTGTTTGTGAGTGTGTTTGTTTGTGTGTGTTTGTCTGTCTGTCTGTCTGTCTGTATGTCTGTGTCTGTCTGTCTGTCTGACTGACTGATTGACTGACTGACTGACTGAATGAGTCTACTTGCAACTAAGAGAAATGGGTTACTTATAGACACGATTTGTCACAGTGTAGTATTACCATGTTATTACTTGATTTGGAGGAAGGGAGGGACGGCTGTGGGTTAAGTTACAAAAACTGAAAACCTAAAGTTACTATAACAAAATTATGTACAAGAATGACACTTCATTTTTCTAAATATTCAAATATTTCATAAATGAATGTTTATTGAGCTTTTTACAAAATAAGTTACTTATTATAATTACTGTCAGCCAAACCAAATTTATCATAGATTTAAAGGGTATATGCACATAGCTGAAATTGACATACATGGACTGAGGTTGTTTTATATGTAAAACAGGTTGCATTTTTGGGCAGACAACAGTAAAGTAAGCGAAGCCCTGTCTTGACACTTATTTGTATATCTACTGACATTTCCTTTAAAACACCCTGACAGTTCCAGTGACACTATGACAGACCAGGAGGACTCATGACATCATTTACCCTCTTCCTCTTACCTTAGTCTGCTTGGCTTCAATACATGCCATGATTTCAGTCACATGACTAAGACAGAACTCCTTCAAAGCTGATGTCTCTGTTAGTCTCAGTAAAGATAATCCAACTCTTTCTAGAGCAGCACGACGTATGTCATTAGGATAGCTGTTATCTTTGATGAAAATATTGTATGCTACTTCAATGGCATTCTTCTGCCTGTCCACTGGTAGACTATAGTCAAAAGACAATGAAACCATCTTGGGATGTTATTGCGATACTTAGGTACAGGTATAGTGTATGTACTGAATAAGACAAATGTTATAATTCAATATTCTGAAATTATTGTAAGTCACTATTTATCAACAACTCTCTTTCTACAGTTCTAGTCATCTAAGTTGTACTTTTATCATGCTGTAAGTAAGAAGAGTGTCATTCAGTTTGACTCTACCGAACAACGTAGGTTTTCCCCCGGGTACTCTGGTTTCCTCCTGCATAAACACTGAACCCATGAGGGATGGCCCTCACTGGACTTCTTGGGAGACAAGTGTTTATATGCTTACAGAACTATCCAGTATAAATAAAGATTATTATTATTATTATTATTATTTATACTGATTTGCCTCAATGCTTACACTGACATATCTTCTACAAATATCACTGTATCATCCACCAATTTGACATTTTCAAAAAGTAATCAAGAAATAAAGTGACCTTGACAACTTCACTCTTGATGAATTCTCATTTGATGGCATGCATTCAAACTATTCAAAGTCAAGTCAATGTTGGTTAAAACAACACCCCCCCACCCCACCCCACCCCACCTCACCCACCATGTAGAAAGGTACTACAACACATGGCAAAAAAATAGTTTTGAAGTTGAAATAATACAAATAACAATGTTCATAGAGTTCAGTATCAATTTCTATTCTACTATCAATGTCCATCATGGATTATAGAATGTACTATTAGGCGAGATCAATAGTTCAATGTATAAAAATCTACTGGTAAATTCTTTTAGTTAAGCCCAGACCCCCCCCCCCCTTCTAACATACTTAGTCAAAATTTATAATTGTCTCAGAGAGCACAATCAATTTCAAAATCAGTATGTAGTAGTATGTAAGTACTATGAATTCAAAGCCAGTATGTAGTGAGAAAAATTGACACTTTGTTTAATGTATTTCAGTGCCATACATTTACTACAGTGAAAATTAATCTTGCCCCTTATAAAGTGCAATAAGCTCCCAATTCTTTTTATAACAGGTTTGCTACTAAAATATCATATATAAAAAAATCCTAGAAATAATTCAGAACTTTTACATACTGTTTGATGAAGGTAACTAGTGATGTCTGTATTTGATCTTCACATGCATGTCTTGACTCTCTACACATTATGCTAATTAGGAACTCTAGTAACATCAGACTGCCAGACAACACCAAGGCTGATAGAATCTGAAATATAAGATATATCGTACTCACTAAGTTCACAGGATGGATCGAAATATCACATTGTTTACATTTTACTAACATGTTTTATACAATGAAGGTATTTAGACAATATTCAAGTGCTGACTAAATCTATACAGTAGCTAAAGAGGGATACCGATCAAGGAAAAGATGTTTTCATAAACTTTGAGTTCTAGAGAGCCATTTCATGATTTCACATCACATAAATTTCACTTGTTGGACAACACCAAATTGAAAGTCTTTTTCACTTCTATTGTTTTACCAGTATACTATTGCCTCATGGTCTTAACAGACATGAATATGCATTGGATGAACAATGAATATTCATGACTCCTAATTGCTTATTACCTTAATATAAGTAGTCATGAAATGACTTGCTAAAACCCAAAGTTCATGAAAATTTCCTGGAGTAGTGTTCCTCTTTAATTTCACATTGTGCATATCAAACAAAAGTTCACGCTGATTCAGAAGTTGAGGGCGCCCCACTCAAATTAATGTGCATGCAACCGTGACTAGTTTGAACTAACATTTCTCACAGTAATATGTGTGTGTTCTATATATGTGTTGACACAGAATGTAGTTATTTGAAACAAAGTAGACTGATGAATTGTAAATGCTTACGATAGGATAAGTTCCTAAAACAGACAAGATTTAAGCACTTCAAATTACAGTGACCAAGAAAAACATCAAATATCAAGTTAACTTTACCTTGCCAATAGCTCCTACATAGTCATTATACTTAGGGCTACCCTCAATAAATTCAGACGACTTCAATGGAAAATTATCAGCCACCATTCGATCTAAACGACTCCTGAAATAACAATGTCAGACACAATCATTGAATTTTCATTTTCATTTTTTTTTTTTTGGTGTTATCAAATCTTTGGTTGAAACGTGTGTATTCTTACAGTTTCAAAGTGCAGGTAGGGGTTTTCCCTCATATCCCTCCTCTACCCTTTCCAACTTGATGCATAATTTGATGACAATATAAAAGCTATCTTACAGCAGCTGATCATCCTTCCCCCTCCCGTCACTTCCTCTACCCCTGTAAAAGTTGACATTACTAGGTAACTTGATATCAATACAAAAGCTATCTCACAGCAGCTGATCACCCCTCCCCTCCCCTCACTTCCCCAACTCCTCCAAAGTTGACACATAGTAATTTGATACTATCTTACTGCAGCTGATCAATCTGTGGTTCTGGAAGTCTGGAGAAGAAGTAGAGGATATCAAGAACACGACTCTTGAAAGCCAGTGATGTGTTAGTGTCTGTCAGCATATACAGGTACATGTCAAATACTGGCTTGAAGGCTGCATGCTTAGGGTCAGATACAAACTGTAAATAAAACACAGTATGAACAATCAACTACAAACTGAAAGCAAAACATAGTATAATGTTTTTACAAAAGTTATAACGCACAAGCAGTTCAAAGTTTTTAGTATTCAGCTTTCGATCTGTCTTGGTCGATGATCATAATCAGAATGACAAATTTCATAGTTACAGCTGACCACTAGGTGGCGGTATGATCAGCTGATTGCAGATGTTAGGTAGGTCAATGCCCTCTTCTCTGTTGATCCTGGAATAGTAGCATCTAATGTTGACAGCCTTTCTGGACTTCCTTGAGAAATCTATGGAATTTGTCATTCTGATGAGGATCATCGATCAAGACAAATCGAAAGTTTAGTGCTAAAAACTTTAAACTGCTTTTTGCATCTTTGTAAAATCATTTGCTCTACCAAAACTGATGAACATTTTTGGTCATAGTATAATGTATTTACAACCAGCTATAAACTGAAAACAAAACATCTTGACAGTATCAAAATAAAGCGTAAAATGTAAAACATAAATTCAATACTATTAATTGAAAATATAAAGCTTAAAACAACTCAAGTAATGGAGGATGCAAAGTTAATAGCCTTTGGTAAGGAGATAGGGAAAGATCAATACATACTTAGCACTGCATCAATTATTAACTGTATTGTTGTTTTACTGTCTATAACACTGAGTATATTTGCATAAAAAAATATAAATATTTGTGACATTACCTTGGAATCAATCTGTAGAAATTTCTTGAGAAGAATAAGAATGGATGTCCTCTGGTCATGTGTAGCGCCCTCACTCCACCATGGTTTTAATAAATTCCAATTAGACAGTACAGCAGAATGTACTACCATACCTTGTCTGTGAAGATTAACAATTATTTAGTGTTGGTATATCATAAGGCTACTTTATGTCTTTTCCTGTTTATGGGGCTCTTCATCCTTGTCATTATTTGACTTTTTTTTTGAGAATCTTGACCGCTTGAATCACATCATAATTGGATAAATTTGGTAGTTTTTGGTGAAAGCTATTTAATTTAAGGTCATCTTTTCAAAGTGTTACACAATGAGTAATAGGCAGAATACGTCAGTCATGAAATTTAACTGACCTACCAGTGTACCAGTCTAAGGACAAACTCATATCTGAATTGACCACTGGACAAATAAATACAGCTTGATGTTTCATGCTAATTTTAAAGCCCCTTAACACAGTGGGAAAATCCACACAAGCTTTGAATACTTACAAATTACATGTGATTACCAAAATGACATCTTAAGTCTACAAAAAAGTTGACTTTATTTTTTTCAATTTATAACACATACAAAATGCAAGTTAGATAGAGTACTTTATGAGTACTTTTCCATAATTCAACATTGTTTTTATTCAAAAGTACACACACTTACTTTTTTCTAAGTTCTCTGTTGTTAGCGATATGATCCAGTAACCCATTGAGTATAGTACTGACTATGATAGACTCAGATGATGCATATTTCAGTAATGTGGGTATCACGTCCTGACTATGTTGTGCTAGCTGGGTGTTGATTGGTGATTTGAATTGACTATAGAAAGTCAACCCATAGTACCCGGCACTGCTTTCAATACTACCTGATTTGACGGCTGTTTTGTTCAGTAAACAGGTCAACAGTTCCTTGGACTATGCAGGAAAAATTGAAAAATTCATTAAATTGATGATTACAGCTAAAACAGCAAGCATTACTATCAAAGTCGTAATATTTTGGAAGTTGAGAACACAACATAATTGTTATTGAGGAGAATCCTAAAAAAGCTGATTAATGTCGACAAAATTATCATTTTCTTCTGCTGCGCCTCGTCTGTGGAATGAACTACCAATTGAAATTCGCGAACAAGTTACAATTAGCACATTTAAAAAACACTTAAAGGTGATTCAAAATGCTCACATTCACTATCGCTAATTTGCTAGACGACATGTTTGTGAAATGCATGTTCTATCTGGAATACCCTTACCCAATTGGTCAGTAGGAAAGCTGTATATCTGCATGTTAACAACTGGAATGTTTTTACCTGATTGGTCAATAGGAAAGCTGTATAATATTGCATGTTAACAACTGGAATATTTTTACCTGATTGGTCAATAGGCATGTTACCAACTGTGATATTCTTACCTGATTGGTCAATAGGAAATCTGCATATTTGCATGTTACCAACTGGGATATTCTTACCTGATTGATCAATAGGAAAGCTAGGTCAAGTAGCCTGGTGGCTAATTCGTGTGATGTAGGTGCCAGGTGAGATACAATCAAAGTATGGCCTTTCTTGGTGGCAATACTCTCAAACACAGCAGTCAATAAATTGTGAGATAACTTGTCTCCTGTAATACCTCCCTGGAAAAAGAAATATTAAATTTGTGCAATTAACAAAATTTAACACCTTCAAAATTTATGAGACACTACACACAATTGATATTTAGTGAAAGTAAAAACTGAAGCTTTCGTCCACACCTGTGAACTTGTCCTGATCAACAGTCTGATGTTCTGGGTTGGTCACATGACTCATCACTGGAATGAGATGTGTGAATGTTTAAAATGACCCCATCCCAGTTGTGATTAGGTATAGACTTCCTGATATAGATGGCTTCCATTACATGATGTTAAAACCAACACTGGTCCTTGTCAAGTACTTCGACATTATCCTATTTGCTGATAACCTGCATCATTTTGACAACAAAGTGGCGAAGTCTCCTCCCCTGTACATACACCATCAAAGTTGACTCCACTATCAGGCTAACTGTAGCAATGCACATTCCATTATTGACTTATGGTTTTCCATTCTGGGTTGTTCATTTACGTATGAGTCTCAAATTGATGATGTGCTCTCATCATTTCACAGTTTGATGTATCATTTGATGTAAAACTTACCTTGAGTTGTAGTGCTGGTAGTAGTAATTTAGTCTTGTGTAGTTGTTCATATCCTGATACCATGTGAGTTAATTTCACAAAGTCTATGTCTTTATCACTGCCTTTTAGAATCATTGGTGAGATGTTGAGAATGTCTGCAGGTCTGCAAAAGTAAACAGGAATGTAACTCAACACAATGCCAATGTAATGATGGTGGTGGTGGTGGTGGTGGTGATGGTGATGATGAATGCCAATATGATGGTGGTGGTGGCGGTGGTAGTGGTGGTGATGATGATGATGATGATGATGAATGCCAATATGATGGTGAAGGTGGTGGTGGTGGTGGTGGTGGTGGTGAGTGTGGTGGTGGTGGCAGCGGTGGCAGTGATCATTATACTGATAATGATGACAATAATGACAACACGATGATGGTGTGGTATTTATGGACTAATGAGTCAATTTTGTTTTTTGAAAAAAACTGTTATCTATTCTGATATTAATACACATAAAAATGCATCTGATACAACATGGTGTTATTACACCACCACAGTTATTGTGTTTTATCCCCATAAAAACACTTAGCAATATAGAAATTATCTGAATTCTTACCCTTTCTGAGTAATTCTCTTCTGAATACATTTCTTTAAATCAGCTGACACATTAGTTGGAGCCTTCTGACCAATCAGCATCAATAACTGACCAGTCTGTGGATTCAAAATATCAATATTAAAATCTTTACCATTATCTTGTGACCAGATGAGAGTTCTATCGTGGGATATAATATGGTTTACATGTATTTGAAAGTGTTCAACATTTTAGTTTAGAACATTTAGTTACCGACCCTGGTTGGTAGATTATTGTGTGATTTGCATATTTACACTGGTTGGTAGATTATTGTCTGATTTGCATACCTACCCTGGTTGGTAGATTATTGTGTGATTTGCATACCTACCCTGGTTGGTAGATTATTGTCTGATTTGCATACCTACCCTGGTTGGTAGATTATTGATAACTTCAACGTCAGCCATATCAAATCCTACAGTGGTTGGATCCAATACACAGCTTAGGAGAAGATCATGTAGATGACTGCCCCATAGAGTACTGGGTATGGCCTAAACAAAATACAGGCAAAGAATTCTCAATTTATTTCCATGTTTAAAGAAGTTATTAATAGACATAAATTATGCTAAATGTGAGCGAATCAGCATGTCACTGCACTTAAAAATCTAATGTGTTCCTTTATAAACTTGTCAATGAGTGGATTTTTCATAGCCCTTGGGTGTATGAGGCCAATTAGTGGGCCTAGGAAGTCATACAGTGCAAGACATAAAACTTATAGTGTTTTCGCTACGGTTGGGTAACCCTGGTAACAGAAATGAGGAAAGGAGAAAGTTGCAGTTTCCCGTACACTCTACCTTAATTTTGTTTGGGAACGCCGGTCAAATTACTGGGGAACCCCACTAGATTTTACCGGCTTACCACCCCTTAACAAAAAACACTGACTTAAATATGTTTATACTAAATGTCATAATGCAAGTAAACATATTTTCCTCTCACCTTACTGAGTTCTTGGGAGTGAAATGCCAACAATACAGTCAAGAAATCCATGACTCTGACGATGACAGTACATTTGATTCTGTTGTAATCTTCCATTTCTCTAGGTGTATACACCATCCCAGCTGGAGTTGTTTTTACACACTTGGAAGCAGCATAGATATCCTCTGCAGCAAGTTTTGTCATGAAGAAATCTAATGCTTTGAATAGCTGGGTGGGTCTTTTGGCTTTACCTGAACAAAAACCAAACATAGAATTATGTTTATTTGTATAAGTTGTCATAAAATGAAATCTCATCATAGTTTTTAAATCCTCTAGGCGTGCATTAAAACTTTTAAGTTCATTTTGTAAGTTTGTCTGCAAGAATTGTTGACATCTTCTTCACAGTATGACGTCTGAGATTGATATCGGTTATGTTGCTAAATTTGAAATTATGAAAGCAAGTATGTTGGAACATTTTAAAGGCCCATGTAAGATCTGGTTAATATTAAAATTTTGAGAAAATTGATTGTTTGTATAAATATATCTAAGCCATGCATGTGAAAGGCCACATTTCAGGATTTCAATCTCTCACCAAGGGTGTGTGTGTGTGGGGGGGGGGGGGGGAGTGAGGGGGGCATGAACAAGTATCATACTCATCTGTAAATATTATCAGTTGGTTCTAGTAATTTTTCATAATGCTGCTAATAACAAGCCTTCATAGAAGACATAGCCCTCCCCCACACTGGTGTGCTGTATAGAGAAGTTATTGTGTAAAATGTGAATGGTGTCTCTATAGATACAAAATAGGACATATGAAGGTGAACGGACATATGGACAGATGGAGGGAACACAATGTAATAGCTCACTCCAGACAGTGCGCACTGGGGCCTAACAAGTCATACCAATTAGTAGCAACTATGACTGTCAATGTCTGGTCTATGGTGTCTGATGTGATCTAATCACCCTCAACAACTGGGGTGTGTGTGTGTGTGTGGGGGGGGGGGGGGGGGGGGGGCTACACATGTCATATACCTACTTGTGAATATGTCAGTTGGTCCTAGTAGTTTTTCTCCAATGATCCATGTATAGCAGTCTAGTGCAGCTAACAACAAGTCATACCAATTAGTAGCAACTTTGACAGTAAATGTCTGGTCCATGGTGTCTAATGTGGGATGTTTAGATATACCAGTCCTATGACCTATTTTACTACCTCCACCTTCAAACCTACAAATAAACAAATACAAAGATCAGCATAAACAGTTGACAGATGGATGCACGAGAGTGCCTAACTTGTAATTTAGTCTGATCTGATTCCAAAGGTTTAGCGACTGACATTTTGATTTCGCGGTCCTTTTCTTGTCTACGATGATAGCTGTGTTCCACTGGTCTAAAAGCCATGCCCCACTACACACATAACATGTGCAAGGCATATTAGCATAAATTTGAATAGAATATAACATAAATTATGTAATGACCAGAGTGAGGTTGAAGAGTCAGATTTCCATGACAACACCTAATTGTGGATTCATCATGTGACCTGATGGCATGAGTTATGTACTGGACCAATCACATTCTATACAGGAGTGTCATTGCGAGACCAGTGGAACACACCTATGATCGTAGACAAGAAAAGGATAGCGAAATTCAAAATCAAAATGTCAGATAGGATAGCAAATAATGTAGGAGTTTCGAGTCTACAAGTACACTGAAACATATTGTAATAAAAACAGAACCCTATGCCATGTGAGTGGCAGTATGTGCACATGAAAATACGACAGCTGAGAACACTGCAAGAACTCCTGCAAATACCCTGAGTACATTTGCACTCAGGCATCATGGGATTCTGTCATATTATCTCTTATTTCAGACATAACTATATCATATTACCAACACCTGGATGTTTCTTGATAGTTACCTAGAGATGTAGTAATCCACTCCTTTCTCCTTCAAGGTATTCTTCATCCATACAGCTGGACTGTTGTTACCTGTATGATAACATTACATTATGATAACTCATACAAGTATCTTCATTTATATCTTAAACTTAGTACAAATTGACCTTTGAAAGACATAAATCATATATGATAAATATATTAAATATTATACATATATATAGTAGGAACTCAAAGTGACTGAAAAGAGAAAATCTCTCTAATAATTCTGGTTGGTTCAAGTATATAATATTAAACTAATGCAATAATAGTCTCTGAGACTGTAAACTGTAAATTTAAGTGGTACTTTCGCCACTGAGAGTTTTATTTCTGATATGATATCGAAAAGGGAGAATGCATCCCAAGAATAAACAAAGTCTACATAGATGAGAACATAAAAACTATGTGAAAAAGATTATTATAATAAGTTAATTCTAACATCAAGGACCTACCTGGTAGAAGTGGTACTATTTTACACAGTAACACCATACATTGGTGTCTACATTCAGTCTGTGGACGTCCACATTGCTTGACTAACCAGGTTACCATGTGACTCAATGTAGGACACTGGTCTCGGTTGAAATCTCTACAAGTCAAATAAAAATAAAATATAAATTTTTAAACTCAAATTACTTCACTTTGTTATTTTGCTGTTCACTCTACCATAGCACTCAAAATCCAAAATATAGTCAGCTGTTTTCATATATTGAACAAAACATTTGGGTATAAGCATTACTGTAACAGTAAACTATTAATCGCTGTCAACTCTAAACTGCGCTTATTTTTTATTCTTGAAGTTTTCAATCTTGCCGCTACATAGGAGCATGAAATGTAACATCTACAACATTTCTTAAAGACTGTGACAGTTTCTGTTGATAAGCATACTGTTTCTAGTATGTATGGGTACTTAAAGATATCTTACCTTGGTACTCTCCTGTTCTTGGTTTCTTTATTTAGCAAATTGGCTTTGACTCTAAGAATTCGTTCTAAATGTGTGATCACTTGAACACATTGCTGCTGAGTACCTATATATATATATATCAATAAATAGTTAGCAAACTGAAATACATGATATCACAGTATTTTAAGTTTAACAAAGAAATCACTGAGATAAGGCATAGATAGTCTTCTTGGGCTAAAAATTTAAACTATTTGTGTTTGCCAACAGTATCAAAGAATTAAACCTAAAAAGAGCAAATTCAATCCAAATGCCATATTGTATATGAGCCTCTGAAATTGTACAAGTATCAACTTGAAGGTTTTTTATTTCATGGTTTTCCTGGGTAAAATTTCACAGTGTACATCATGGCCCTCCATCATCATTTTCAGGAACGCTCAATTTTTTCACAATATCATCATCAAAATTTTGAAAATGGTGACATTGACATGCATGCATACGTGTTCTGGTTTTCAGTTGATTATAATTTTTAAAGGACTGAAACTATGAGTATAATTTATACTACTTAACTTACCCAATGATTTGTCATCTGCATGTGCAATAGCTAGACTGTTGATGAAAGTTACTAAGATTTCCAAAGTAAACTGGTCAACTAGGGATTCTTCTTCCCTTTGATGCAAAGTAAACAGTCAAATAATTACCTTCTGATGGATTTCCAGATTTCAACAAATGAGGTAGTTTTGTATGGATCCAATACACAACATATGGGAGTGATAAATGGGGGTGGAGGGTGGGTGGGTCTTGGTGAAATGAATAAATGCATGTACTGGGAATAATAGTGAGAAAACAAATCTGAATTCAGCAACTTTAAAGCCTGCTGGCTTTATCATACACTATATGTTATAGTTCACTGTGATGAAGGCTCTGTTCTGGTTTACTATAAGGTCTAAAGTATGCAGAAATATACATTCAATCTTTAATATATCTTTCACATGTTTCACATCTCACATCAGCCCCTTTTCTACAAAATATTTGTTTCTTTTTCTAGACACTTAATCTTGTAACAGGTTCCATTGGTAGATCAGAAATGGTGTCAGTATGTATATGAAAGATTAATAAAAAAAAAACACCCAAAAACTCCAACAACAACAACAACAACAACAACAACAACATAAATCAAAGTTGTGGGAATGCCATACTGATACAACCCAGTGCGTTTGCTTCAAGCAAAGACAAAATTAGGTAAAAACAATGATACAACAATGGGTGCATTGGACATAGGTTCGTGCAATGCTCTTATCAGTTTGTTTACATCCGTGGAAGTTATAATGTAACAGTTGTACTCAATGTTATAACTGTAGTGTTCTATCAGTAACAGAGTTCCTGTTGCTTTGATAACTTACCAGTGATTTACCATCTATACTACAACCGACACTTTACATAAACCTTGTCTTTTTCCTGCTTACCACAAGCAAGTAAATATACCAGTCTTTTCTTGCGGGTTGTACAAACTTACCTAAAAACTGTGTAAATTTTGTTAAAGGCTAACGCTGCACCAACTCTCTTGAAAGCATTTGGATGTAATGCCATACTGTACAGTCGCTTTAACAATGACTTGGTATTAATTGGACTCTTCTCTTGTTGCTATGACAACAAAACAAAGAATACATATAATCCTTAGTAAAATATTCAAGATTTGTCAAAATTTGAAGAACCACTTCAATTAATTTACTCAAATATACATACAAATTATTTCAATTAACTTTTTAATTAATTTTTTTAATCTTCTCTATTCTAATTGTTCATGTTTTTTTTGGGGTTTTTTTACCTTCTTTGAGGTCTGTTTGATTGACCAATACAGGAATTCCTTGGTACATTTAGCACTGAAATCTCTCAAAGCTGTATCAGTGGGGTGGCATATACCATCCTGTATATGAAAATAAATGTTATCTGTGTTATTGTAGGTTTTGGTATTAGTGAAGAGAAACAATCAACCTCATGCACAGTATACTGTAGAATACAATAGTTGAGCTCACTTATCTTTAGTTAAGTGATATGGGGGGGGGGGGGGGGGGGGGGAATGACACCATAGTTCCATGACAAATTTCTTAGTTTATTTGAACAAATTTCCCAAGTTATTGTATTGAATAAAGATTATTATTATTATATTATTATATTGTATTTTAGCATTACAGGAAATGAGCCTTGTGCTATGGGAATACATGAATTTCAGGCACTGGGATATTGATGTTCCATGTAGATACCAGAATAGTTCACATGAAGTGGTCAATGTCATAACTTCCAGAAGTAACTGTAACAGTAACTGTTAATTAGTACATGTGCATATGGTTCTGAAGTCTCAAATGCAATGACAAAAAACATTCTCTATTAACTAATAGTACAATTGACTGAAAGAGATTCATTTTATTTGTTTGTCTTACCAATATTGCATCCAGCATCGTCATTGTTTCTGGGCTTTCAAATTTCTTGTTACAAGTAAACCAGTGAATTAACTGCATAACTAGGGGTTCAAATAATTGTCTGGCAACCTAGGGAGACAAATTTACATGATTATAGTACACAGCACTACAACCCTTAACAGTGAAGTAAAGCACTTTGCCTATTTGCCTCACTCACTCATAACGTTTCATATCAACATTGTTTACAGATTATTTACAGATTGATTAATACATTGATCAAGAGACACCACATACTGGGCTGCTGAAAGCAATTGAAACCATATACCCTTTACACTTAATGTGGATGCTATAAATGAGTGTGGCAATTAAATCATGCAACTGTTTTACTTGTGTGTTACAAGTTGTACAAAGCATTATCCATTTCCTTTCTATTTTCTTTTCCTCATTAAGTATTTACTACAATCTTTTATCATCTTTTCATTTTCTATGAAAATAAATAAAATAACGGTGTAACAGCATATTTCAAATAACTTGTTATCAGATAAAGTTTCCATTTTAATAATTACTACTAACTGTATTAAACTGTTTTTTTTTAAAACCTCAAAGCATGTACTATTCCACATGTTACACTAATTTATACATAAACATGATATATTCAAGTCAAAATAGCAAACAGATTCCATGTATTTGAATCGGTTGATCTCACTACTATACCTGTTCCACATCACAAGCCAACTGTAGTAACACTGGTAATACTTTCTTATAAAGTTTCTCCATTGGTGCCTACAGGTAACCATGGAAATGAAACAAAAACTTTACATTAAACATACAAAGGAATTCACTCAACACATTAAGTTAGTAGACACTACAGGGAGTCACTGAAAACATTAAAGGACGAATCAATCCTGGGTCAGAGTCACGACATTTTCAAAAGTGTATCAAGCCAACATTTTTGTGAATACAGTCCCCACAACGCAACTACTTTCAAAAATACAGTGACAGAGTTCTTTCATGTATATTCATAATAACATAGTACAACATTAGGGATTATATTATAGCATTACCAATTCCAGTGAATTTTGTGACGTCATCGCTGTACATTATTACTGATAATGTACTCCGCTATTGGGCATCGCGGCCCCGGAACGAGCATAACAATACAAGCTTATTTGTTCTGTTTCTTCATACGACTATGTATTTTTTCGAAATGTATGTTGTTACTTATGATTGTCATTTCCACCTTTTAAAAATACAACGCATTCATGAAACAAATTTGTGTTCACAGCAGTTCATTGAAGTGTATATGTGTGAGTACGTGTACGTACACGTGTCGTATTCAGCTTCCGGGCCAAACATGGCCGACGATGTTCAGCGCTGTGTATATTATACGTTGTTTTGCGTTTCTCGGTCTACAAATTCACTGGAATTGGCAAAACTATAAAATAATAACAATAATGTACGCCCTCCCAGTCCATAATGGACTCAAGCAAACTTTGCACTCCATAATGGGCTCGGCTGTCGCCTCGCCCATTATGTCGTTCAAAGTTTGCTTTCGTCCATTATGGGCTGGGAGGGCGAACATTATTGTTTAAATGAAAAATTGGTAATACTATAAAATGTAAAACAGCAGTGACAGGGGTTCGATGAGCTCTATCAGCACGTTATACTGTCAAAGTCATCTAGCCATAATGAACATCATCTTAATACAACCCTATTTATATGCAGATCAGGTCTTTAAGCTGTAAATGTTTGTTTGTCCTCAACAACACATTCAAGCAAATGATAGTAATTCATTTCCGTTTCTAGATAAAATTGTGTGAGAGATTGATTTGACAACTTTTAATAAATAATATGACTAAGGTTATTTAGTATTCATATACATTTATCTTATAACACATTGCTATGTTCAAATTCAGTGATCTTAATGTTTATCACAAAATGTTCATTGGCCTTGTTTTCAGTTTTCATGCCATTCTGGGTGTATTTTTTGTCCATTGACGCTATTTTTTTCTTCTGGTTGTCATTATCTGAACATCTCAAATTTTAAACTCCGAAATCAAAATATTTTGTTTTTGCCTGCCTCTAATATTTTGCAGAACAGTGCCCTCTCTATCAAGAATAACCGAGTGTCTGAACTGTTGATGTCATCTACAGTCATTTGGCAGCATCAACGCTTGTTCAAGAACAGAAAATGTTTGGACTGTCGACATCATCTACAGTCATGGCGGCAGCATTGACACTTGTTCAAGAACAGAACATTTCTATTATGACGAAAGTTATTCAAGTAAGGAGGAGACTTTTAGAGAAGCAATGGCTTTGTGGTTTAATTCAATAATTTGAAATTTATAATTAAAGTAATTTGAGAAAGAGAGAAACATGAACTTGAAGAATATAACTTTTTTTACCTTTTTTTTAATCGCACGACCAAATCATAGTTGCTTTGAAAAAGTAAAGAGAAACAAAAAACAAACAGGGCCACCCTTATGTATACAATGTTGTATATTTTTTTCTGAAATCACTAAAGATAGCTTACTAATCTAGAGAGACTAATATTGACTTTACTCACCTTGTCTTGTTTCCTATCTGGTTGCTGTGCTCCTCTACCCACCATGTATAATACTAGTGAATGTAATAGTTCACATGCAGCTACCTAGAATATAGAGCATGACGCAATGTCAGAAGTCAAACAATTACATGTAAATAATTATATTTACAGGAGAAATAAAGATGTCTTGGTGTTTCACTCATAAGACACAACATTTTCACACACATACATGCACACACACACACACACACACACACACACACACATTCACATACACACACACATTCACACATATACGCATACACACATTCACACACACACACACACATTCACACATTCACACACACACATACACACACATATAAACATATACACACATACACACACACCTTCAACAGCAGAAGAAACAATTAGAGGTGCTGCACACAGTGGGGATGTAGAAGCAGACAAGTTAACATGTTGATTATCAGTTGGAAAGTAAACAATTGAACCCATTAAAATCATATCCAATTTTTTTTCAGCAGAAACCTGTTTTTACTGCACTGTGAAAGAATAGCAATGCTTTATCAATGTTCAATGTGATTGGGCACAGGATCCTGCTGTATGGTGTCTCTGTTATTGTTAGTCTAGAATTGTAATGTGTCTATCTTTTTGTTAAACACCATGTCTCATGAGTGAAACACCACTGTGACAGCAACTTCATTTCTCCTGTACTGACTGGTAGAATTAAATACATATATTATAGATAAACAAGTTTCCACAGGTGAATTTCAATCAAATTTATACACTGACCAAAGTTTATGACTGAATTAGTTGTCCAAATGACATTTACTAACAAGTTACAAATACAGCTATTCCAGGACCTATATTTTATTAAAACTATTACCGATATGTACATACATGCATGGACAGACTGAAATGTATAAATATGTGAAATGAAAGCATGAAAACTTTTTGAAAACATTTTTGGACACAAGATATGGCTGCATAGAATATTGTGAATTGTTCATTTGAAATATTCAGACAAACATAATATCTACCTTTGTTTGTCTGTCACTAGAAGTCTTGGCCAGTTCTACAACTCTTGGAAGGAAAGGATCTGAAAAATGATTATATGGAATTAATTTATGAATACTGTTGCACTGAGAGACTCTCAGGGTAGCTCACGGGCCGGCTAGGGTGGGACTCCAGTGGGAAAGACCACACCAAATACACTGAGTATGTTCACTACATCTTTTACTGTCTAGCTGCTAGGGTGGAACTAACTATACATGAATTAGCAACACCCACCTAGGAATTATATTTACATATAATGTACATAGATTACAGATTTATGGTTTGCACATGTGTGTTCCACATGATCGCACTTCTTACAAATACAAATTGGTCTAAACACACATGATCACAATATTGTCATCAACTTTATTTGTCATTTCATACATAACCATTATTTTGTACTCCATAAATGACTACTTCACTCATATGATCTATTTATGATAGTTAACTTACCCAGAGCAATGACAGGTTTGATGTCCATAAAAGGCATTGCGAATTGTAACCTCTCCTCGGTATCCCAGGCAACAGCTTTCTTAGCAACCTCTTTGTTGCTACTTTCCAACAAGTATGAATTGATGGAGCCTCCAAGGGAACCTAGTAACCGTACAATTTTAAACTTGACAGCTACCAATGGAGATTCTTCACTCTAAACATAACAAAAGACAGTAAGTTGAATATCTTTGGAATAGGAAATGACTCATTTGCAGATTTGACGTGGGTCTTCTTCTAATATCTACTATATTGATAAAATCATGCAAAACAATTATTGTATTAATAGACAGACATGTATTGTGAATCTGGGTGTACAATTTTGAATCTCATATAGAGATACTGGGCCCTTGTAAGTAACTGCATCCTTGCTCGAGTGAGGGCGCTAACACAGTCTATAAGTATGGCAATATAGCCAGGAGTGTGGTACCACTTGCAACCTGGCATTTTCCATCACCCGAAAATGATTTCTGATAAAAAAAAAGGAAATCCTACTGGTTGAAAACAATCAAATCTAACCTCTCCTGCAGCTTCAGCAGCTTTCAGTACTTTTACAGGTATTTTCCTTGTTCCTCTTCCGCTCTGGGTTGTCAAACTGACAGTCTGAGATGTATTACCATTGTTGCTATCACTACCTGTACATACAATCATGTATTACATAGTTTAGTACTGTAAACACGTTCAAGATTACATTCGGAAAATCCACTGGCTTTCGGAAAACATCTGTTTTTTTTTTCACATTTCAAAGCAAAGCATGCATTAAACACAGAATGCATATGTCCTGACATTACATTTTAGTAAAAGTCATGGAGCCAAATATGTATGTTTTGTAAAACCACATCCATTCTGTAATTCTAGAAAAAAGGAGACAGACATTTTGGTGTGGATGTGCGGTGTATGGGGCCAGGTAGATATCATGTTATTGGTTGCATAACTTGATGTTAGGGAACAGTATATATTATCACCAGAGCTGGATATAGCAGACACTGACCATGCAAATCTTTCTCTTTTGTCATTGCGTCAGTGCAATAAGACCATATCTGCTATACAATATTATAGCAGCACTGACCCAATACGTTGTGTGCCTATATACATGAAGGATATCAAGAGAATTTTGAAGCTAGAGTCAATAAAAGAGACTTCGCAAAATAAACCTACTTTTATCAGCAGCAGTCTTAAGATAATCATCCAGCCATGGTAGTAATTCTTTGTAATATGGTTGGAAAGCATGACGTGGTAATTTGAAAGCCCACACTTCTATGGCTTCTAGTCCAGCATGGGCCAGGGGTAAGTAACTTAACCCAATCTTAAATGTCATCTGTAAACAAAACATAGGTATGAATTACCTATAAGCCTAACTAGTCTTTTTTATTCTACATGCATTTATTTTAAAGCTACAAATAATAATTCTCAGCAAAGACAATACAGCCAAGTTATTTAAATGTTTGAAATTTGTACAAAATAATGTATTATGGACTCTACAACAGAAATTGCGCTACAACAGAAATCCAAGAAAACAAACCTGCTAGGCTGGTACAACAGTGGCAACATCAGATGCTACAATCTCATGCAGTAAAGCTAATGCAAGGAAACTAACCTGCAATGCTGGTACAACAGTAGCAACATCAGATGCAACGATCTCATGGGGTAAAGCTAACACAAGGAAACTAACCTGCAATGCTGGTACAACAGTAGCAACATCAGATGCTACGATCTCATGCAGTAAAGCTAACACAAGGAAACTAACCTGCAATGCTGGTACAACAGTAGCAACATCAGATGCTACAATCTCATGTGGTAAAGCTAACACAAGGAATAAACATGATGCCAATAAATCATCTTTAAACTGCTTCAAATGAATCAAAACTTCTTTGATAAACTTCTTGAATAGATGGAAAGCTGCATTCTTATCAGCAGTGACAGCACCCATCTTTGTAACAACCTTTTCCTTAGAATCAGACTTCATGCCTGCATTGATACCAACACTCTGTAATGACAAAACAAATACATACAGTTGATATTACACATATAAAAACAATGTTGAGATCATTATCCATGTATTGATGAATCAAAACACAGACCACAGGGGATTGGGATTGGCCATATTCATTTACAAACATTTATTTGTTGGTTTGTTTATTCTTACATATTTTCCCTACCATGTAATACAGGTAATGATTTGAAAAGCTGGTGCTGTGGGTTTTTTTTAATCACTTTTAACTGACAGTGTTCTTTGTTGGTGTAATAAACCAGCTTTCCTATGACTACCTTCTTAGTTATTTATGAGTTAGTTCTACGAAGTGCCCTCAACCTGTGACCCTTCCAACTGATGACCCTTCCTCATCCCCACTCACCACGTAAAAAGGTCCTTTTTTAAAAGTGATTTAGAAAAAAACCCCACAACACCAGCTTTTCAAATCATTACTTTATTACATGGTAGGGAAAAAGATATTTAAAAAAACAATATGTAAGAGTAAACAATAAACAAAATATAAATATTATTTGTAAACAAATATGGCCAATCCCAAGCCCCTGTGCACAGACAATAGATATGACTATTCAAACTAGTTAAATAGAAGGACTATAAATGTCACCTTTTAGACAACCTTGTTAGTTTCTTGTCACCAAACTTTTCAAAAATATTCTTCAAGATTTGTACTTTTTTAATCATGGGTTAAAACAGGGGGTGACTGTACTAGTTTCCACAGCCCAAAAACAATGTACACTACCTGAAAATATCCTATTTTCTGACAAATCTTCATACAGACAGCCAATAACTTGTAGAAACCACTAACAAATGGCAGCTGAGTGGACAGAACTATCACTTCATGTCCAAAGGTATAGGCCCACCTTTCAAAGTAATATGGACTGTGATTCGGTAGTAAATCCCTGCAAAAGAAGTTCAGTACAAGTTACACATCAGTTTATCTCACCACAGATACTTGTGATTCTACAGTACATTGGTGCAAATTCATGTATAAGACCATTTTGAATGCTGATGGTAAGAAATCGAGAGAGAGAAAGAGAGAAAGAGAGAGAGCGAGAGAGAGAGAGAAAGAGACACAGACAGTGAGAGAAAGAGAGACAGAGAGAGACACAGACACAGACAGAGAGAGAGACAGAGAGAGACACAGACACAGAGAGAGACAGAGAGACACACAGACACATAGAGAGAGAGATAGAGAGAGAGAGATAGATAGAGAGAGAGAGATAGAGAGAGAGAGAGAGAGAGAGAGAGAGAGAGAGAGAGAGAGAGAGAGAGAGAGAGAGAGAGAGAGAGAGAGAGAGAGAGAGAGAGAGAGAGAGAGAGAGAGAGAGAGAGAGAGAGAGGGGGGGGGGGAGGGAGAGAGAGAGAGGGGGAGGGAGGCATTATATTTTGTCTTACCTACAAAAGTCAACCAAATTGATGAATATTTGAAAATCTTTAGGTTTGACAGGTTTCAGACTAGCAGCAGGATCAGATGCGACATCACTAGAGGTTGACACATCTACACTTGTACTTGTACTTGGATCGCTGAATATCTAGTAAACATTACATCAACAACATGCATTAAATTTGTATTACAACGAAAAATAGTTACATGGTTGCATGAGATTAATCTGTTGTGACTGCATGTTGTTTGAAACTTCAGTTTCAAAATGCTGCACCAAACATAAGCACATTACAGTTTAAACTTATTATAAAAAAAATACTAAAAATGATGAAATTTACATTGTTGAATAAAAACAAAAATAAAGTTTATTGAGAAAGAAGGTGATGAAAAAACACAACAAAAACACAATCATGTAGTACACATAAATCTTAGAAACAACACAGTATATAAATATCCATCTTCAGTAATGAAAATTTCTTCTCACAGATTCAAAAAATTTTCACTGACGTCTCGTCAGCATCATCAGGGGTGTACTACAAAGAGCTATTGTCACCCCTGTAGTACACCCTGATGATGCCAATGAATTTCGTACTTACTTACAAGAAATTTTTGACTCGGTGAGTAGAAACTTCCATCACTAAGGATGAACCCAGAGTCCATGAACATTCATTCTTAGATCTATCTTCAGATTTGTAAGTCCAACTACAGTATTCGACTACCACCAGTTGTTGTACATTTTAACAGACTGGATCTTGGGGGAATAGGGAACTTGCAAAGCCGCCATGTTGAATGTTGCATCATGGGAAATGTGATAATAAATACTAATCAAATAGTATTGTAAACAATATTTTTACACTGTTTGTAACCACAAATAATCAATTCATAGTCACCCTGACCAGTGTGGGAAGTTTATTTTATCAGTAGCTCCAGATTAGGTATTACAATAACCAGAGATATCCATCTTTGATATAAACCAGAAATGTTATATTACCTGGTCATCTTCTGCAGTATTGGAGGATAAATCCAGTTTACTGAGAATTCTGAGAATTGAGCTGATTAATTCATCATAAATAATATTATGTAGGGCTTTCTTCTCTGCAGGCAGTAGGTCAATATCTGATTCCTGAAAAGAGTAAATAATCTCAGTCATTAATTCCTTAAAATAAAACTATAACAATCAATCATCTACTTTACAATTTAGGAAATAATTTTGTTTTATTAAGGTACATATGTACCAGTGATTACTTGCTCTGGTGAGCATGCATACTAATGGTATTTTCACTGCAGTGCAATACTGAAAACATGATTGCATACATGTATGCAAATGATATGCAAATGAGGGCATTACCTGACACAAGAAATCATGTGATCGCACAGAATGAATTTTACAGAAAATTCCTGTTTCTGATAAACATTATGTATTAATAACAGAACCCCATGACGTGTGAGTACCACTGTGGGTATTCAGGGTATTCAGAGTTCACTTCAAGCACTTATGCATTGCAAGTACACCAAGTCAGCCACATGTTCCATAAAGATGTTTGATTAACTCTCACAGACACAGCTCAAGTATGCATTAGTGGATTTAAATCATCCAAAGTGAGCACCCACCCTGTTTGGCAAGCTTAGTGTATGAGTTTGATGGATATTGGTGTTATACACTCAAATACATGTACCATGCAAATCAAGTCTTTAACTTCTACACATATAAATAAGGTCTGCAGTGATACACCTGCTACGACATTTACTATTGACTGTATTGAGACCATATTTGAGTAATAATATGTATTTGCATAGTGATAGAATTAGATTAGCATGTATACTGTAAAACTGAGTACCCAATATCTAGCTTGGACACTGTATGCTATACAATGTTACCTTGAGATGTGAACTGTCCAGTAAATGAATCCATAAATCTAAATAATCCTTGTAAGTTACTCTTCTTGCATCCGTCAACACATCTTCATTGGTTTCATCCACTTCAACTCCAGCAATTTCATAAGTTTCCTGTCGAGTCAAGCAGTATATGCATTATTATATCTACTAATAAAAGTGTTGTGTCTTCCATGTATGACTTTGTGTATTCACTTCAATCACATTAGCCTCGTTTTGCTCTCTACTCTGACATGGTTAATAGGAAAAAAACCACTGTGTTTCCGATAATGTTGCCTTTATAAAGGTATTTTCATAAACTTTGGGTTCTGAAGAGTTATTTCGTGATTGCTTGGTTGCCAGGAAACACCAAATTGACATTTTATTTTCACTTCTAATTGTTCTTTACTAGTTCTTTTAGTGATACAACATTGCATAGTGGTCTTAGCAGACGAATATTTTACTGTCAGTGTTATCATATCAATATCAATTAGAGAGATTCAAAGCCCAAGGTTAATGTCAATGTGTCATAATTTTAATTTTAGTTTGTTTTAGCTTGTCAAATGCAATCTTGCCAGAGTACAGTAATATATTGGTACCTACCCCTTCTAAGACCACTGGATGTGAACAAGTTATATTGATACCTACCCCTTCTAAGACCCCTGGATGTGAACAAGTTATATTGATACCTACCCCTTCTAAGACCACTGGATGTGAACAAGTTATATTGATACCTACCCCTTCTAAGACCACTGGATGTGAACAAGTTATATTGATACCTACCCCTTCTAAGACCACTGGATGTGAACAAGTTATATTGATACCTACCCCTTCTAAGACCACTGGATGTGAACAAGTTATATTGATACCTACCCCTTCTAAGACCACTGGATGTGAACAAGTTATATTGATACCTACCCCTTCTAAGACCACTGGATGTGAACAAGTTATACTGATACCTACCCCTTCTAAGACCACTGGATGTGAACAAGTTATATTGATACCTACCCCTTCTAAGACCACTGGATGTGAACAAGTTATATTGATACCTACCCCTTCTAAGACCACTGGATGTGAACAAGTTATATTGATACCTACCCCTTCTAAGACCACTGGATGTGAACAAGTTATATTGATACCTACCCCTTCTAAGACCACTGGATGTGAACAAGTTCGTATCAATCCTTGGAAGACTGAAAGATAAGACATGAAAAATCTTAGAGCTGCTTACAACCAGTGTGCAGTCTAAGACAATTTGACACACCACTGATGCACACAATTTCTAGTGACGCAACAAAATTTGGTGTTCCCCTATCTCTTACAATGTAGTTTGTGGTGACTCACAAGAAACTCATTTTGACTCACTACAGCAAAATTTGGCTATCATTAGAGGGCACACTGCTTACAACAATGCTTTCTGTATTCTTACAGGTTACTCACGAGACTATACTAGTGTAGAGCAAGCACAATGTTTGTTCAACACACAAGTTTGAGGCATTTAGACGTAAACTAGTGTACCATTTCTTGAACATTTGAGAAATAGTTGTAATGGTCTTATTTTAGCTGTGCTCAATTCTGATACGATCCTCTGCTTTTATTTTAAAACTATATAGAGATTTACTCTATTTTTCAATACTTGTAACCAGCACATGAGTTGTATTATCAGTTTGTTTTTTGTGATCAACTATTACTTTATTTGTTTGAGTGTTTGTTTCCTTTCTAGCTTTTAAGTTATTGGATGTACTGACCACTGTTGTGTTTTTCCTCCTGAATAAAGTTTAATAACAATAATTATAAAATGACTTTTGATGACTCACCAACTCTTGAAATAAAGTTCCTCAGAGTTGCTCCTTTGGGTGAGAGTGCCACCATTACAGCTGTGACAGACTTATAACAAACATAGTGTAGTGATCTCCCAAGTCTTGGAAAATTCTCAAACAGTATGACTACCATCTTCTCCAGAGAGCTCAGGAAAGTGTCTGAAACCTAAAAAATAATGTCAAACATTACATATCTTGTATTATGCGTTTTTATTGGTTGAGTGAATTCACTCAGTGCTCTCGTGTGGCATAGGAAAACCTATGGTATTGTATCAGATGTATGTAACGAGCACTCACAAAAGAACAAGCGACAGTAAATGTAACAGCCCAAAAGAAATTATGAGTGTACACTACATCGGATTTTAATCAGTGAATATATGCCCAACCTGTCCAAGTTTAACATTACTTGTATCAACATCCTAGAAATACATATTGAGTTGATAAATCTAGCACATTTGAAAATAAGAATTCTTTACTGTCTATTTATCTTTGGTCTTTATTTCCTCTCTTTACTTTGAGTCCTGAGTAAAGTACATACTACATTTGTAGGAGAGTTATCTATAAGTCCCCTCACCTCATCTAACTCCCTGACAATGCTGGCTAAAGCTTGTAGAAAACTAGGTAAGTATGGGATCTTATCATCCACCAAGTCACTTTGACTGTACACAGAAAAGAAAGAACAGAGAATGCATTAACAGGATTACTATCAAGATATGACATGGTTGTTGACGTTTGAACTGTACAAAGTCAGGTGATACAAGTCAGGTGATACAAAGTCAGGTGATACAAAGTCAGGTGGTACAAAGCTAGTACACAGTCAGGGGATACACTTTCTGTATGCAAATACTGTCATTTGTGTTGTTCTTGCGTAGATATAGAAAAAAGTGACTAAAACCAGCAAGAAAAATACTACATTTTGACAACTGAATGACTTGTGGATACCTACTTGAAGTACAGCTGTTCACTTCTTTGAATCATCTCATTGAACATGAACTTGACATCATCCTCTGATAAAAATAACTTACAAGGCTGTCAAAAAAAGATGGGATTTTTACAAGAAAAATTAAAACATTCATCAAAATTTATGACCAGGAATAATTGCTTATTCATAGAAACCATTTAAATACTGCCATTTTACCTTGTCAAGCCCAATCACAACATGCTGGTTACAGTCACCTATGTGGTTTTTTGTTTGTTTGTTTGTTTGTTTTTTTGTTCAGGAAAGTAATTACTTTGTATGATTTCATTGTCAAACAATTACAATTTATTCACTCTGATGCTATGGTATATTTAGATATTATTCCTTAATATTTTTCTTTGTTCGGCCAAGGTAAATATGAGTGGTCTAAGGGGACTTGTCACTACGAGTCATTAGACAAGTAGTGACAAAACTCTTAGGTCACATGTATTTTCTGGCTGAATGAAGTAAAATATGGGACAATAATATAATTATATCTCTTGAGCATAATTGATAAAAAAAATCAGGGAAAATAATGAAGATTTAGAACGTTTTGACTCATTTTTTGAGCGCCGCAAAACCAGTGATGTAGACACAGCTTGCCATGACATAGATCAACCTGGGTATTTAATCCATAATTTCTGTTCAAAGACAATAACCTGGCTTGAGTATGGTATAATGCTGATTTATAGAAAGATAACAGATAAATATGGAGACACAAATTCATGTATACTTACTCCTGCAAAGAGACCATATCCCTTGATTGCTATGGAGATTTCTTTGGTGTTACTGTTTGGATTATCAATGATGCTGTGAAATTTTTTGATAAAGTTCTATTTATTGAAAAGTAAAGACAGAATCACTAAAATGTTAACAATGAAAAAACACAGTATTGAAATAAAAATAACTAACAAAACTATTCAATCACAGTTCAGAGGTGGCCACTATATGAGCAAGTGGATACTCTGTAAAGGCGGCTGTTTGTGCACGTTTGACTGTATAATTATATACAATATTTATATTTGATCATTTAGCCAGTCTTTGACTTTAAGTAACAAGACCCCCAGGATTATTCATATTTTGGGAAATAATACAAGATAAAGTGTATACACTTGTCTCTATTGATAACAGTACATACCTTGAAGATGGCGGCTTTGTTTCGTTTATCTGTACTGCTAGTCGTAACCAGCATTGTGGCCACTTCTTTCAGGAAAGCTTCCAGGGCAATGTAACCAAGTCTTTTCATCTCTCTATTGTGGTGTTGACACCAGTTGTACAGCTTGTCATACACTTCCTGTATAAGAATGTTGCCATCAATCAGTATATTCCACAACATATTGTTTACTTGATATTTCAGAAGACACAATATTTAAGACAAATAAAATGGTTAACGGTCTTTCAGTGACACAGTCTGTAATCGGGTGTCTAATTTAAACTTTTTAATAGCATACATCAAAGTTGATTGACAATCTAACTGACCAAACAGTAGGCATAATGATTAATACATCTAAGTATGTAAGTCAACACAGTTATAGTTTGGTGGTATGGTAATGAAACTGAGATGGTTATGTTTGGTCTATACTCTATGTCAATTGTCTATATTCAAAGCGACTACATTAAGTCATTGATAGACATGATGCATGATGGGAGAGACATGGACTCAACTCAGTAGCTCGTCAATCTTGCTAACTGAACTACGAACCATAGCAAATAATCTCAACAAGTGTCTGATAATGTCAGAAGATTCGTCATCCAGAATGGAAGACTTTGCACTCTCTCTGCCGTGACAACAGAAGCAGATACCTATTTGTTCAGGCTGCAAAAAGCCAGTGAAAGGGCATCAGCATTTTGGGCTTCAACTGGGCCCCAAACTGCAATGGCCATACGTTGATTTTGGCAACAAATAAAATAAAAAGTTACAGACTGTGCCCTTTATAGTGATCTAATCAACTATCACAAATCAATATTACCTCATGATCATCTAGTAGATACTTGTTGAACTGCGGTGCATGTTTACCCAGCAGCGACAGTCCTGCCCTGGGGACATCAAATCTTGTATAATCTTGTTTGGATATTGTCATACGTGAATACTTATAGATATCATAGGAATACTTGGCTCCTACCAATAGAAGGGATAAAAATATTACAATGTTATATTTGAAAGACACTGACAGAGACCTTTCGTGAGAGATCAATAAAAGACAAAAACACAAGATACATATTTGGAGTCATAACGGGTGAATGGTTAGAGTGGCCGGCTTGGAATCTGCAGGTTCGAGCCCCATCGATGCCATTTTTTTGTTGAGTGGCTTAATTCCTTGGGCAAGACTTGAACCACAACTGTACCTTAGTCAACCCAGCTGTGTAATTAGGGACCTGGTAGGATAGAGGTTGCAATGTGAATGATATAATCCTACGCGATTATAATGGCTGCAATGGATCGGATGCTCCCCAGGGAGTTGAGGAAGTATAAAGGGCTGTTGTGGCCAGTATAGATCCACACCAGGGGTATAGTGCTTTGAGCAACCAGACTGGGTGGGAAAGTGCTATATAAGAACCAACAGTAAATACACATTGTAATCCAAGTATCACACCTACCTTCTTCTACAGACTGTGTGAAATGGACCAAATAGTGACTCAATCCCATAAGGCAGCCTGCGATGACTAGGAAGTCTGGTTGTTTGGTTTTTGACGTCATCTGATGATTACAATGTGACAAAAGATTTATTAGTACACATGTACCAGAGATTACTTGCACCACTGCACACACACATATACTACTGGTATTTTCACTGCAGTGCAACACTGAAAACATTATTACATACCTGTACGAAAATGATCTGCAAATGACAGCATGATCTTGTTGTTCACAAAAGCATGTGATTGTATATCGTGTAATAATAATGGAACCACATTCTATGTGAGTTCCAGTGTATGTACTCAGGGGTATTTGCACTTTGTGGTACAATGTCTTCTGCTGCACTTTCACTAACTACGCTCATGAAAGTATGGCCACAGAGAACACTGCAAGCACTTGTGCAAAACACCCCTTATAGTATATCATATTTGCACTTGCATGCTCATCATGGGGTGCTGTCATGTTATCTATTAGGGTGTTACAGATATATATCACATAGTGTTTCGTGACCAACATGTATCTATTCAGAGTACTAGTAATTCATGAATATTCCACATAAGAACCGATAAAAACAATTATGACTCTGGCATTCGAAGCTTCAGTTTGGGAGGGCAGGGGTAGTGCTGTGAAACAAATTCTGACCAAATTATTCTCCCCTCCCTTTTCCCTATCTTCCCTACCATAAATTCTGTTTATTCCCTTACCTGGTCCTTCAATGATTTCATATACGCATTGAGTAGTCTATCCGATGTATCCATCATTAAATCTGGATAGTACTCTGTCAACACTCCAAGGATATGATATATACCATGTTTTACTGTAATATGCAAACATAAGACACAAATTCATCTCAAACAACTCACTTAATCCCATATAATCTGGCTGTTTTCCACAAAAAATTGTCTAAATAAGTATAAGTAGGTACACATCAAGTAATAGGTTCTGCAGGGTGTTTACGCTTAAAACTACTTAAAAAGGGAACACCACTCCAGGAAATAATGATATTTCCATAAGCTATGGCTTCTGGAGAGTAGTTTCATGATTTATATCACCTACTATTATTTGCAATTTCAGAGAAACATCAAGTTGATCTTGTGCCTTTATAGGGTATCTTTGCTGTGGGCTAATGCATCATGGGAGTCACCTGAAATAATATATTCATGGTTGAACAATGAATATTCATGACTCCTAAGTGCTCTTTCTTGTCAGTGTAAAATATTTCTCATGAACATTCATTGTCTAACCATGAATAATCTTCAAGTACTTGAGGGTGTTAGTACTAGCTAGGCTGCCAAAGTGATGGTTAACCCCAGTGATTTTCTTACCTGTTGCTGAAACTTTACTTGGCTGCATCAATTCAGAAAAATATTTGTCTTTCAACTTCAAGATGTCTAGCTGTTTACTGACTGGTGTACCAGCTGTCAAGCCAAACAGCTAGAAAGACAAGATGTACATCATATGTATCAAACAATGCTATTGGTTGTCAACTCAAACAGCTTGAAAGAAAGACAAAAACGCCATTGGTTGTAAACTCAAAGAGCTCGAGACACACACAAAATGTACCAGGCAATGTTATTGGCTATCATCTCAAACAGCTAGAGTGAGACACAAAATGTACCAGGCAATGTTACTGGTTGTCAAGACAGTTACAAGTTGACAAATTGTATCAGGCAATGTTATTGGCTATCATCTCAAACAGCTAGAGTGAGACACAAAATGTACCAGGCAATCTTATTGCTTGTTATCTCAACCAGAGAGTGACAAAATGTACCAGGCAATGTTACTGGTTGTCAACGCAAACAGCTACCACGAGACACAAAATGTACCAGACAATGTTATTGGTTGCATACACAATTCTGGGCTGGTTTATACAAGAATTTATACTGATCATGTAGAATAATTAAATTGTTTTTCAACAACAAATATTAAAACCACCATATGAGGTATTGTTATGTGAAACAGTTACTAATACAGCATATTTATTTCTTACCCTCCTTTATAAATTCAAAGACATTAGCATAAAACATAGCCACTTACTTTGATCAGGATGGGGAATGTTTTGGATTTCACTTTGGCACTTTTGTCTCGACTGAAGAGGGAGAAGCAAACATCTTTGATGTCCACTGCATATGTGACAACTTTCTTATTTGCTTTGAACAAGAAATTATACAGGAATTCAAGGATCCGTTCCTTGCATGACAAGTACTGCGAAATGAAAATAACATGATTGATTATTTTAGCCTTCTTACAGTATAGCAATTTAGTATCACTTCATGCATTGCTGATATATGGAAAACGTCTTTTATCATGATTCAGTCTAGTTCAGAAATTTGACTTGCTCAAGTCTCTCGGCTTTTTTCATTCTTAATTTGTCGTGTTTTATGTGGAAAAAAAATGATCAGGGTTCATGATTGCAAAACAGTGGGATGAATGCATAGTGTCTACTAGTAGCTGGGAATAATTGTTTTTTGAAAAGAAGAGGAAATTTTCCTTTTCAAGTAAAAATGAAGAACTTCACTCGAAAAACTTCAAGAATATGACACACACACACACACACACAAATTCCCAACGTGGAACTGGTGCAGTCTATTCAGCAATATAAATGATAAACACATACATTGTCCAAGTACATGTACCCCTAGTAAGTCAGAAAAAGTGTTAATTTACTATATGTAAGCAATATTAAGAGCTGTCGTCAGTGGCAGTCATCCACAGATCATGGATGTAGTCCTTCCTACCTCCATGTACATATATTGAATTTATAATAAATCTTTACCTGTTCAAGTGTGATTGTTTTCTTCAAGAAAACCAGAATACCAGTTTCCTTGTGAAACAGTACTGAACAGGAATATGCTATAAAAACAGAAATTCAAAGAATTTATATATGTCCATGTAGTTTATTTACATAAACATCAACCTCAGGGTGTGTGTGTGTGTGTGTGTGTGTGTGTGTGTGTGTGTGTGTGTGTGTGTGTGTGTGTGTGTGTATGTGTATGTGCATGTATGTATGTATGTATGTATGTATGTATGTATGGATGTATGTATGTATGTATGCATGTATTTATGTATGTATGTATGTATGCGTATGTATGTATGTGTGTATATGCATGTATGTACATGTATGTATGTATGTATGTATGTATGCGTATGTATGCATGTATTTATTTATGTATGTATGTTTGTATGTATGTATGTATGTATGTATGTATGTATGTATGTATGTATGTATGTATGTATGTATGTATGTATGTATGTATGTATGTATGCGTGTGTCACACTGTGTGTGCATGTGTTTGTGTTTGTCAGTTTCAAAGTGTCTCACGGGCAATCTATGTGTCAGTGTCTGTATGTGTCTATATGTCTGTGTGTTGACAATCAGAATGTCAATTTTGTATTTAAATCTTCCTTGAATAGATAGCTCAAGGGTTGCTATGGAAATTATTACCAAAGTTGTATCACTGAAAATATATCCCATACGTGCTACAACCCCCCCCCCCCATTAATACGCTACGCTCGTGAAAGTACAGGTGCAGAGAACATATGTACCAGAGATTACTTGCACTGTTACTTAGTATTTTCACTACAGTGCAATATCGAAAACATTACTGCATACCTGCATGCAAATGATATGCAAATCAGGAGGTGATCGTTTGCTATACACAAGATTGCATGATCATATCATAGGATTTTTATAATTTTTATGATTTTTATGGAAATTTGCCGTTTCAGATAAACACATGTAATAATAACAGAACCCCATGCCATGTGAGTTCCAGTGTGGGTACTCAGGGGTATTTGGACTCATGCTTGCAGTGTTTTCTGATGCACATTTGCACTATGCTCGTGAAAGTACAAGTGCAGAGAACACTGCAAGCAAGTCCTGCGCAAATATGCCGAGTACGCCACACATGCATCATGGGGTTCTGTCATATATCACCAATTTATAAGCAACGTAGATTAACAGATTCCATTTGCCTTGTGTTATAACAAGTGGTTTAGTGGTCAAAACAAGATCTGTCAACTGTCAGTGGGTCAGTGTTTGCATGACTAATCATTGATAGAAATACAACTTTATATCTGAAAACTCTAAGACAGTGTTTGGACATAGCTTTGTACTTTACATGTAAAAGTATGCATCGGACTTCTAAATAATAGCCAGCTTTGTGCTTGACATAATTACATGTAAGTCAAGAGTGAGCTACCCCTACTTTTACATGTCATGCGCATGCTCATGGTATACTTCACACTACAGTAGAATACGTGTAGAGTCTATGTGTAAACAAACTACACGATACACTACACTAGCCCTGTCAGTGTCTATACAGACAGTGCAGTGCCTGTGCTGGCATATCGTGTTACAATGTAGCTGCATACGAAGTAATTCGTCAAAATTATACGGGTTTACTGATGAAAATGACCAAGTTCAAATCATTACATATCAAACACAAGCCAAACTCCGCCAAAATATAAGAACTGCACCCCAACCCCAGATTCAGTTTCTTACCGAGTTCATTTTCTGACGTTGTACGGAAGCAGATTTGTTGAATTTCTCCGATTAGATTTTGCACTTTTTCGACTGTGTGTTGGGATGCTGTTTCTTGCAATAAATCTAACAACTCAGAAAGTTTGCTCTGCAGCTCAGACCCCGTCATCTTCGCTGTCTTCGTCTATCGACGCGTTGCCGACAGTCAATGCTGCATGCCCGCCACGTTTGGAACCCCTAACTCAGCAGAAAACAAGCTTCGTCATGACAGATCAGGTCATGAGGTCACATACGCTGTTGTTGTGACCTGATTGTTGTGTTGTGTATAAAACCATAGACAGGGGACAATTCGTATCACAACCGGGGGAATTTAAGGCACCACATGAAAATTACAAATGCATGGGGAGGGGAGTTGCACTAAAAATATATGAATAAGGCGTGGGGTGGAGTGGATGTTGTATTTTACTGTATGGAAGACCGGTGAGGACCGACAGCGTCTGCGACTTCCAAACTGTGAGCTGCGACTTGCAACTACCACTTCTAAAATATCCCGAAGTAAAAATATAACAATTAAGTCGTAGTCGCTGTACGTCCTCACCGGTCTTCCATATTAGCATTTTGACATTTGCTATTCACGGCTTCCTCTACCCCCTGGTATTACAACTGTACATAAGGTAGTGAAATCTGGAAGTTGTATATTTATCATCGAAGTACATTGTTAGTTGTGTATATTTATGTCTTTTTGTGAATGTAAATCCAGGGTCATCGGTGTAGGCGGTCATAATTCTTCATTCAAATTTGAATTTTATTTCAAGAGATGTTAGCTTATAAAATATTGGCTTATTAAAAGGGATCATGATGTCCTCGTAGTTGTTATACTGAAAATACTTCTCAATAGAAAAACATTTATTAATTTAGGTTTTCCAAGTAAAAAAATCATTACGTCTATAAAAAAATTGTGGTGGTTCCGATTACGCTCAATTTTAGAATATGTGTGAGTGTCTAGTTCAGGTTTTCCATTGTTTTCCAAATGGTCTCTGTGTTTTATTTCTTCCTATCAGATGTACAGCCATGATTACAGAATGATCTAGATTGGAAGAACACTGGTTTCCTTTTGTCTTTGTAAGTTGATGTCAGTTACCGCATCCACTATTTCTCGTGAGACTTCACAATTTTTGCGATTTCATTATTTTCGTTTGAATACATAAAATAAAAATTAGGGTCGGCAATGAAAAACTAGGAGGGGCCGGATAACCGGAACCAAACACTTATTTTTTTTAGGCCTTATCATTATTATTTTTTGAAGAAAGATATTCATTACAAGTATGGTATGATGAGATGACATCGTCTGTAGAACTTCGTACATTCAGTAGTTTCCAATCTTTACATGAATCGGCGATATTGTGCTGGGTGAAATGGAACTGTTGAAGTCATGTACATGTTTCGTTGCTCTTCACTCTATATAAATATTGACAAGAAACGTCCACCAAAGATTTTGTAGTTTTTTTTTATTTCTGCGAAATTTTGAGTTTTAGAAATGAATTCTGTCTATTCGCTGAATGTCATCGATATCAGCAACTGAAAGAAGACATTTTAAGAGCTTTGCCGGCTCAACAGTAACCTTGAATATTAAAACAACTTTCAAGGCAATTTGGAAAAGGATTGAACGAGGCCAGGCTATAGGCTCAAAAGGCTGGATTAACGACCAAACACTTTTGTATGTTTATAATTATTTACTAATCACCGACAATACAATACAATACAATACAATACAATACAATACAATACAATACAATACAATACAATACAATACAATACAATACAATGCAATGCAATGCAATGTAATGCAATACAATACAATACAATACAATACAATACAATACAATACAATACAATAGACCATATAAACTAATATACAATAGTATTTGATAAGGGATATTTATGATATAATATAATATAATATGATATAATAAATATAATATAATAAATATAATGTAATAATATAATATGATACAATACAATACAATACAATACAATACAATACAATACAATACGATATACGATGTAATATAATAATTATGCTATTTACATTTTTAGATTATCAAATATAATATTTACATTTATTATAAAATGACGTATATAGATACTTATCTCTTAATTGCATTAAAAAAAATGATCCATCAATATGAGGTACAATCGTTAGTGTTATAAACACAACAATATAAAATATTTCACGTGACAAGACTTTAATGTTTCTCTCAGTGAATTGTAAACATCTACTAGTATTCATATAATGAATTAGATACACACAGGTCGGTAACCGTTGTGATAAACTGTTGAATTCTAGAGACAACCTGTAGACAAAACAAAAGAAAAAATAATCTTATTTAGCTACCATTATTAAACTTGTGTGGTGTTTTGGAAAGGGAATTGACACAGTGTCTGTTATAGTCTCATGCAATGTTGTAACTATCTATTGCAATAATGGGAATATTCGTTTACATCATCATCATCATCTTTTATTATCATTATTTAGATTTAACTTAAATTTGTAGAAAAGTCACCGTTCTTGTATAATAAACTATTTATAGATAATTGACTGTATGCGTTTCTAGTATATACGACCTAATGTGTTTCGGTTTTCATTCAGAGGAATTCGTTCATGCTGTAGTGTTCGTAATGTTTGATACTTTTTTCAAACATATAAAATGGTTCTTATTTTAATTCCTTACGTAAATTGGGGGAAGTCTTGCGTTAATACCAAGGCCAAGGTTGTATATGAAACACAATCAAATTATTCTGACGATGTTCAATGATAAACTAACGGCGATGGTTGCAGAATTGCTGCACAACTGTGTCTTTACTTTCCTTCTCTAGATCTTATTTTCAATTTTTTTCTACATAGGTATTTAACTATGTTAATACTGGAATGGTTTGCCTAACACAAAGGATATTGTTAATTATTCCTACAGTTAAAATGATGTATGCTTGGTGTTTCACCCATGTAATGTGACATTTACAGCTAAAATGATGTTGGCTTGGTGTTTCACTCATATCATGTGACATGACATTTACAGTTAAAATGATGCAGGCTTGGTGTTTCACTCATGTGACATTATATTTACAGCTAAAATGATGTAGGCTTGGTGTTTCACTCATGTGACATGACATTTACAGCTAAAATGATGCAGGCTTGGTGTTTCACCCATGTAACGTGACATTTACAGCTAAAATGATGCAGGCTTGGTGTTTCACTCATGTGACCTGACATTTACAGCTAAAATGATGTAGGCTTAGTGTTTCACTCATGTGGCATTACATTTAATCACAGACCCTACAGGTAGGGTCTATGATTTAATACACTCCCTCAGACAACTTATATGTAAAATAAACAATTACATAGATGCCGTGAACAGTGCAGTGGGATGTAGAAGTAGGCAAGTTGAAATGTTGATTATCAATAAGAAAATTGCAGCCATTAACATCATCAAGTCCGTGTGTAATGTTTCCATTAGAAGCCTGTTTCTACTGCACTGTGAAAGAATAGCGATGCTTTAATACCAGAGTTCGATGTGGGCAAAGGATCCCGCTGTGTTTGTTGTGTCTGTTATTGTTATTGTTGGAGCTGAAAAATATGTCTAGCTTTGTGTCAATAACATAACGGTCCCATGAGTGAAACACCAAGCAAACATCATTTTAGCTGTAATTCTTGTTCTGTAGGCTTATGATCATATAACTAGTCAACACATTCAATTTTGACAATTCAGACATGAATTTCATTAAAATACACGCAACGAATACACAGTGATATCATATTTACCTCCACGATGTTGACCCTTGAGCCTAAATCTTTGGTAAGCAATCGCATTCCTCATCAAAATCAACATCAAAAGACAATTTACGCCATTCCCCGCCATTGTCATAAATAACTATAACCTATATGTTGATAAATAAAATAGAATGAGATAAAAACAATCATTTACATTTAAAGTTTAATTGAGTCACACAATTGTAACTACTGGGCTTAACTTTTAATTTTTTTTTAATAAGATTTTTTTAAAAAAAACCACACACAACGACAACTGGGGTCTGTGTAGAAAGCCTAATGATAACCTGGTTTTAAAATGTTTCGGACAATGATTTTCCAATTTAAAAACTAAAAGTGAATACAAACTTCAAATATTTGAAAAATATGAGACTTAAAAAATCTCCCAAGAGACTGGTGCCTGTGTAACATTGACTCTCATGTCACGAAATCAATTGTATTAAGTTTAATCAGGGGTAACGCATATACCCCCCCCCCCCGTAACACGTCGGCCTTCACTATATGATCATGACATTATTAACCCTATATCCGGAGTTTGTTACAGGCCTAACAAATTTTACATCGACGTCAGCAATATACATTTTCTTGAATATTCACTCCTTACCGAGATTTCTTTCTGTGTTGTCTTCGTTGCGACATTTTCCAGTTCTTCACTTGCACAATAGCCATGGCAACGTTTTACGAAAATGTGGCCTGGGGTTAAGGTGATACTATCAAGTCGTCTCGATATGCCTAATTCTTCATATACATCAATGATAACATTTGTAGGTTGTCTGATCATGTCGAAATAACGGTCTAAGCGGTTATCTATTTCTTCTAGATCATCATCAGCTGTGTGAAAACATTACGATGATATATGTTTAAAGGGACTATCTTTACAAAACGACAAATCATCATCTAAATAGAATGTAGATCGATGAACGTACACAATCATAAACAGACGACTGAAGTGCATGCTGTATAAAACAAGGCATGTAGACACACATACAGAGACACGGACAAATGAAAGTGAAAGTGCACTGGAGATGACTTCCATTTCATTATATATCTTATGACATATAATCTTGACTTGGCCCAATCTGTATTAACATCTGATGTAAGAATACGTTTCGATTTCCTTATTTATCTCCATTTCCTTTATTTATTGCCGTTTGTTTTCGAGTTTCGTTGTTCTGGTAGTAATTGTCTCCTTCATTCCATAGTAGTAAATAAAGAAAATCGAGCCGTATTCTTACATCAGATTTTAATTATTAAAGTTGATTAAAGTTGGAAAGGAGACATACGCATTATCTAATTAGATTGAACTTTACTTTTGCCTATTAATGACAACTATGTGACGTGTTCATAAACAGCGCCATCTATCATGGAATGAACAAGCCATACAGTTTGCAGTCGAACGCTCCCATCCAGCTTATCAAATTATGTTGCGTGTATTGGTTAAAATTTTAATATTCTGCAACTATCACATTACAAAACATATGTGGATTTGCGGCCATGTGAACCCAAAAATGAGTTGTTTCTTACAGTCGGTGTATGTATGTATGTATGTATGTATGTATGTATGTATGTATGAATGTATGTATGTATGTATGTATGTATGTATGTATGTGTATGTGTGTATATATGTATGTGTGTATGTCTGTCTGTATGTATGTATGTATGTATGTATGTATGTATGTATGTATGTATGTATGTATGTATGTATGTATGTGTATGTGTGTATATGTATGTGTGTATGTATGTATGTATGTATGTATGTATGTATGTATGTATGTATGTATGTATGTATGTATTTGTGTGTGTGTGTATGTATGTATGTATGTATGTATGTATGTATGTATGTATGTATGTTTGTATGTTTGTATTTGTGTGTGTGTGTGTGTGTGTGTGTGTGTGTGTGTGTGTGTGTGTGTTTCGTTTGTAAAAGATTAATGCTGATAAAAAAGGAGTGACTCGTATATACTAGTATTATGGTTGATGACATATCGAGTCATATATCCATTTGTGTACATGTATTGTTGAGAGTCAAAAAATACAATCCCTGTCATCAGAAAGGAATGTAAGAATACCAACCAGTAATTCCCATCAAATGCGACCTCTACAAAATACGGGAAAGTGTTGTAATGTATAAACGTTAATGCAGCAATTTGTTTTGTTTTTTGCATATTGTTTACATTAACTACATGGATAATGATCGGTATAAGTAATTATGTCTATCGATGTATTTTGATTTATACATACTTAAGTCGCTAACTCGGCAGCTTCCTTTGGCCACCCCTGTCTCAAAGTCGTCTCCATCTGCTGCTTTAAGGATATCAAGGCAAGAGCGAATCTGCCAAAAGGAATAAGAATACAATATAAATATATATATATTTCGGTATTGAAAATGTTATTATAAATTCGATAGTAATACAAACCAATTGCAATTATATATTGTATTATGTTTTGGAAGTTATTCGATCTCTTTACTTCTGAGTGTAGTCCTTGTTACTGGATTTCCCACAGCATTGTAAAGAGTTTGCGGTGGCAGGTAGAGAGATTTGATCAACAAGTTGATACATATACCGGTATATCACATGAAAAGAGTGTTCAAGAGGGTCAGTACATCACGATATTTAGCAAAAATTGTAAACCCAAGAAACACAACAATCATCCAATCATTTTCATTATGACAAGTTTTAACACTTTTCTGAAGAATGGTGGATTGCGTATCCATGGTACCAATACTGTCGGTAATAGCATGTATGGTTTTCTGGACTGGTATGGCACCTTATATCTGTAAGGTACACAATCGACAGGGCGCGCCATCACATGATGAAGCTTACAGTCTATTAATAACTGAACTGTAACCAATCATATTGATATTATGTGTGTGTGTGCAAGGCACCTTTGACCAACTATCAAACCGCGAATCTGTAAGTGCACTGCTGACGTGTGAAGGACGAATACATGCGTACTGTATCTCTAAGGGACGGTGTGAGAAAACGGATAAAAGAGTGACACGAGAGGAGACAGGCCATTCTCATCGTCCATATAACAGAAGCAAAATTTCAAATTAAATTTTTAAAAAAATGCTGTACCTGTCGCCTGTTTTTTCGTTGTCCATTGCCAAGTGGTATTCCTGTTGAAAGGTTGCCCAGGGAAACGACAAAGCACAGCATAGCCAGAGAGGAAGTCATCACCATTGAAATATGAAAATTGCAGTTCTTGATTCAAATGTTTCGGAGATCTATGGAGCAGTTTCTTGAATGTAAAACAGTCTCAGTACAATGTTGTGATGATATGGAGAGTGGCCTTGTGTCTTTATACGTTATTAGCGAGTATAAATTTGGAAATGTGGTAATGGTAACATGATCTGATATGTCATTAATAAAATAAAAATATAATGATGAAAATAACATTTATAATGTTGTGTAATAAGTTCAAATGAAACACAAACTACAAAATATAAACAAGGACATATTTGGTTATTATAAGTAGTGCTGTCGCCATGAATCATGGGTACGGAGAGTGCTTGTAATAAGTACGGAAGTCAAATTGAGTGGGTGTGATCAAGATGACTGTCATGATCTAGGCGGCTGGATTGAATTGTTGAGTATTCATTATGACGTACACAGTCACGGCAACATTATATTTAGTATTTCAAACCACAGTCCGGTGCTTTTTTTTTCGATAGCCGTGTCAGGATTACTGTTATTTTTCTCGGAACGTGGAACACTCCTAGGGAAGTTGTTCGAGTTCATCGTGTACAACATTTTACACAAACCACGTCCGGTGGCTATTATTGGAAAATTACAAAGACATGCACCAAGTATAGCTTTTACACGTAAGCCAAACTTAGACATGCTTTTCTATTTTTACAATTACGACCTCCGGGTTAAGAAACGATAAATCAAGTCAACATGCGACCTCATGACCTTGGCACAATCTCAATCAAAACTGGGGCCCTACTACCGTTTTACAGAAGGAAATCTTGCATGTCATATTAATGTCTATGTAACTTCTACTTTTTCAAGTATCACTATGAACAAGTTCTGGAGCTCTACGGCAATATACATACTTTGTATTCACGCGTTACTAGCTCTTATAACTTAGAGCCTACATGTACGTATGATTGAATTGATTATGACGTAATGAATAGAACCCCCTTTGCATCTGTTAAGAAAACTACATTTCTTCATTGGATTTTCTGCAATAAGTGTTTGGTACTAAAACAAACTAGTAAATATATAAACTACAGTAATAATAGTTAAATAAGGTTTAAACGAAAGTTTAAACTTTGTGTTTGTATTAATTATATAATATCTTTTAACTCTGCAGAGTGTCTTTCCTTTTTTGATAAACGCTGATTTTATGAAAGTTGTCAGTGCCATAAATATGTGTATTTGATCAGATTTAAAAAGAGTAATACATTGTTTCATTTGTCTAGTTTTTTGAAATTACCTAGACCACTGATTGCACTTAGTCTGGTATACATTTGTTGTCTCTCAATGTTATAGTTGTTGCATGTTGTGATGAAGTGTATTTCATCTTCTATCATATTGCAGGTGTTACATCTGTTTACTATCTCTATTTTTGGTCTTTTCTGTCTTCCCATTTCAATTTATAGATCCTGTGAGCTCAGTTTATTTCTTGAAATTAAACCAACTTCCTCTCTATTTTTCATAATGTTAAGAAAATTGGCTTTGTTATCTTAATTTGTAACACTTTGTAAGTTGTGCGCCTTGAGTCTTGTCTAACATTGTCTTTGGTTCATTTCTTGGTGGTATTCTAGATATTTGAAATTCCCTATTCTTCTTTCATTTTGTTTAAATTATCTAGCCATGAGCCAGGATAATTTGTGTTGTTGTTATTCTTTCATGATGTGATAAATGTGTCCTTTCTTAATTGTCTTCTATATTTCTATAGTACTGTATTGCTTTCACTTGGATGGTTGGCAAAAGTGGCATTCTACCAAGTTCCATCCTGCACCCAATGCTACTAACATTTAAAATTTGTCTAAACCATTTTAGATGGTATTTTTCAGTCTCTGTTTTGTCACAGTTCTTCACCGTTGTATTAATTGCCCATATTTCAGCTGCATACATTAATATCGGTGTTATGAGACATTCAAAGATCTTTGATTTTAGATTTAAAATTAAAAAAATTCCTTGAAAATAGGCAATCAATAGATTTTTCAGCTTTACGTGTCTTGTCTGCAAGTCTTTGCATGGTTTCGTTTATAGTGTACCATTAGTGTTAAATGTCACACCGAGGTAGGTTAAGCTATTACATATAACAGTTTCTCAAAAGTTTAAGATGTATATATATTAATGTATGATGTAGATATTACTGATCTTATTTTTTTATATGGCGAGCATGTAAATACAATGTCTTTAATAGTATTTGCATTACATCATTACAATTTGAAATGACAAAGGTATCTTTTAAAAAAACAACCAAGAAAACCCTCACATCACATATAACATACTATTTTTGTTTCCGGTAAAATGAAGTCCTCCCTCTGTCCACATTATCTACCGTAGGCCTCCCACACTATCTACCATAGGCCTCCCACTCCCACATAACCAAACTCTACCATATTGGCTACATACTGCCAACAAATTGTACATTGAAAATGTAATCTTCTTTTCATGCAGTGGTTGTGATATACATTATCAATGTTTTACTGAACAATATAATCAAAGTATTGCCTTTGACAGTCGTGACTTGATTGTTCGTTTCTGATGTACCGGGTGTGGTCTTTAATATTGGTCATGACTGATTATAAATGAGAAAGTCGTGGATTGTATAATCGGCAGTTCACAGGGGGTCTAACTACGATGCATGGCGAGCACGGGGTATCTATTTCTAGTAATAGATTGGTCAGAAATATGAATATATGTAGTACATAAAATTTCTACTAGCATTCTGAGTACACTTTAATATAGTTATCGTTTTATTCAACTGACTGGTGAAATAGGCAGGAATCTGATTTTTGAAGATTTGTTTTGAATAGTTTCCGCGTCCTTGATTTTCAAAAAAGTGACAATTTTTTGACAACTTAACTTTGTACATGACTGCTAACGGATATGCATCTAGCCGTCTGTCTGTCTGTCTGTCTGTCTGTCTGTCTGTCTGTCTGTCTCTCTGTCTGTCTCTCTCTCTCTCTCGGCTTTTTTGAACATTCAGGAGCAGTCGTTTACCTTGTACTTTTTCAAAATTGTACACTTCATTTATCTACCATACATTTAATTATGAGGCAGTCAATAGCCAAGCAAATGTTTGTGTCTGCCAAAACATATCTGAATAGGTAAGTTAAAGTGTAGGTAATATAGCCATCCAGTTGTATGACAATTTATTGACTCGAATAAAATTATGGAATTGAAGACAATTTTCAAGTACTCTATATGGTTTCGATAATGTGTATGGTTTGAAATGTTATGCCCATTAAATGGACTCCTACATGTCCTTTAAAAATGCTTACTGTAGGAGGGGGACACATCTTCCCCACTAGCTATCATTAGGATGCTGTTTCTGCCCAGAATTAAGATCGAAAGATAAACCCTGCTGACTAAGTATCTCCAAGTACAGCCCAATGTGAGACCTTTTTCGCAAAGCCCACATATATTTGTAAAGAAATCTCTCATTGTTATGTATGGACGATGATGTTGATTTCCAATGTTAGTTTCATGTAGTGTATCACACTTTATTTAAATCTCTGAAGTGGGGGGGGGGGGGGTACTGTATAGTTACATATTAAAATGTGTGTAGCCAGGAGGGGGCTAAGAAAATTCTTGGATTCATGGGGGAGGGGGGGGGCGATACAATATTATGAGAGCACGAAGGGGGGGGGGCGAATTTTTTTTTTTTTGATCTAAACAATTTCTCCCCAGGACCCCCTGCCGTAAATTCTGACCCCAGCCTTCACTCCAATATCGCCTCTTGAGGACACGCCTTCACTCCAATATCACCTCTTGAGGACACGCGTGCGATAAATCTAAGTTGGGCCCCGTGCGCTGAAGTATAAAAAGTTATGAAGATGTGATCGCGCCCTCTATATATACGCATAGTCTTAGTTATTGATGTGTCGCCATAATGTAATGTTGTAGGTAGGACTTGGTACACTTTAGAGCGCTCTTCTTGAAATATATTGTAGCATAGTCGTTATAGCTGTAAAACATGTCATTATTTGAATAAGACCATACAAAGTGTTCGTAGATAGCCAGTGGCGCAACAACCGTGTTAACAAAGCTCAGTTTGCCATGTCACAGTCACGGCCAGTTCGGACCTCTAAGGTCATCAAAACCGACATGTTATGGTGCAAGACGACAACTCTACAAAGCAATGACAGGTCGGCACACAAGAAGGTGAGTACGTATACTATACGTACATCGATCAATGTGATTGTAACATAATGTGTTACTGTATATTGTAGATATACAGTTCACCTGCTTTTTTAAAAATACACTGTGTGTATGTGTACATTATATGTTACATGTACATGTATATTTGACAGAATACAGCCCTTGATACTCAATCCACAAGCAGAACTACTACAACTATTATTTTCTGCAATTCAGTTCCTTGTTGACCCGGAACTTAAAGAAAAGAGAGAGAGAGAGCTTTCCAGTCACATGTAAGGTTTCTTCTTGCGAGACTTTGGTTCTAAAGTTATGTAAAAAAAGTAAAACTGACGTTATTAGCATATAATTTTGCAATCGTTCGTAAGTTTTAATAATTTTAAAATTAGATCGCAGTTATTATGCGTTGTTTCGTCACTCCCTAGTGATATGAATGCGACAAATACCGTAGTTTTGGCTTGACAGCTGGTTGTAAAGTCACGACATTAAGTGCAGCTATAAATCAAAGGTTACCGTACTGAAAATACCGTGCTTACGATGGTGTTGACGCTGTGGTCCTCATGAAATAACTTGTGATTCTCCTCTTAATTTCAAAATTTCAAGGCCTTTGTCAAAACCTGAAGTTAGTATTATTTGTGTCTGAGTGTATGGAGCACGACCGATAGAAATTAATCTTAGACTTAAGTAAGCCGAAATGACCTACAATAAAGTCGGTATGCTGAAATGAGTGTACCGCAATTTCGGTATTTTTATGTCATGTATATCCATACTTTTCAAGTCATTTTAGTGTTCACCATTGATATGTTCTATTTTGTTCGTTTGTAGCTTTACAAAGTGGAGTTGGAAGTTGACCAGTCCCAAGAAACAACACGTACCGACATTTCAGGCAGAACAGGTGAGAAAACCTTTATTATATACATAGTCTCGGTTACCCACACTCTCACAGCTGGGGCTCTTCTACGAGACCACCAATCTCGCTGGGGGAGGTCTCGTAGGCAGAACCCCCAGCGACCACATTCTGGGTAACCGAGACTTTTGGTTTATTTCTATATCCGATGTATTTGATCTTTTAACGGTCATTCTGTTCTATGTCGTTTCCACAGGCGTATTGCAAGTAAAGATAAATGTAATTAGGTAAGCACCGATCGTAACAGACAAAAACCACTCTGCAAAATAACTGTCTTTTAAATCATGTGATCCAAATAATGATATTTGGTCATAACTTATCTGTCATGTGCTACGACCTGTCATTCACTATATATATACACGGAAAATTTAAGTTCCGAGCATATGTTGGTGTCATATATAACCAGTTAACTTTTTATTACACTGCCAGCAATGAGAGCAGTTATACATTTTGTCGAGGAGGTCGCAGTCCGACCTGGGGAGTCCGACACCGTATAGTAATAAATAATGGTACTTTTGGATTTAGGTCAAATATAAGTAATAATTTACAGCATGGAAATGTTTGCTACAAAGATAAATATTGCAATTTAAAACATTTAAAATATTTCCATAATTTAATTATAGAACAATTAATTCTAACCAATTTCATACAACTGCAAAATACGAAAGCATAAAGCTTACAATTAGAACCACCATCCTCGTGTAAGTGGAACCCCGTTATAAGCGCCACGTTGTGTAGATGTAGTTGAGTAGAAAGCTATAGTCTGTAAGATGTGACTTTACATGTAATATCGTACCACCTTGTTAACTGCCAGTGGTGGCGGAATGACAAGAGGTATATATCTTAGAATCTAATCATGAAGGTCTGCATGACCTATATCACGATTGTGATATTCAACTGCTATTTTTAAAATTACTAGTTACTACAACTTCTTCTTTTTTATAACTTATTCCTATAATAAGAGACTTATTTTCGATTTTCAGTGCGTTTGAATTTATATGACAGTGAAAGACGGAGTAGTACGGAAAACCTCAAAACACGCGTAGAGTTAACGCCAGACTCGTTCTGTGGTATTGCTATGAGTTCTAGAAAGAGAAGCTGTGGTAAAAAGCTTGTAATTCTGTACAAAACAAGACTAGGGGTTGGGAACTATTGGGCGATCCAACGTTTAGAATTCATTGAATCTGCTTCAATAGTTCATCGCATGCTTCCATGTGCAAGGAGTACATCTGTCCTCTATGGTTGGAAAAAGCAAGTTGAAGAATATCTTTTTAAAACAGGTGAGTAGTCACGGTATATTTTCATGGCATGGACGGGCTATGTAGACTTTTGCCTGTATAAGCCTCTAAGCTGAAAATCTTATACGCAACCCCCTGATTTGAGCTATTTAGACTGTATTCAAAAACACCTCTGGAGGGGGTTCTGGAGAATGGTACTAGAACATTTCGAGGATATATGGGGTGGGTGATTTACCTGAAAAAATGCTATGATTAAAAGGAGGTGAATGTCCAAGCCGCTTTTTATGGTAACGATTGAAGGGGACAGATCGAAGGGAGCCCGCAATGACTGAACTGAGTACTCGCTTCAAAAATGTAGTCTAATTGTTACCAGATCTAATACACTCACCCATGGCCCTCCCAACGTTGTGACTGAAAATTGATACATGTATTTAGTTCCACGTGAAATCATCGATAAATTACAATCTATTGTTCAGAAGAAAATATTACTGTTTTACACACGGTATTGCGCTATTATTGCTATGTTTGGAAGAGTTGGGATTGGATGGGGGGGGGGGGGAGGAGGTCGAGGTGCTGCATTGAAGCAGTACTTCAAGTTTTTGCAAGTAAATGTAATGATATATGAATTATTATTTGCTTACTAACACACATATATATATATACAAGGAGCTTTGAAAAGTAAACATAAATCCTAAATAAAGTATACAACTAACATAAAAAGTTGAGGGGCATAATTGTTATAATAGGAAATGACGTCATGCTTTGATGAGGCTCATTTACAATGATTACTTGGTATTCATTGTATTAGATTATATTACTTACTAGTACACTCTGCTTCGTTTTTATATCAAAATAGATCAGTTCTACGAAGTAGAAATATCTGAGGGACAAGGTGATCTACCAGAAGGTCGTATGCTTCTGTACCTTCTCCCTTCAAGACTTGTGTTATGTTCTATGGTCACAGTGCAGGGGAAGGCAACCCAAGGCTACGTGATGGATAAACCCTTTGAATGTTTTACGTTGTTTTCACGAGACCAACGAGTTCATCTGTTACTCACCGAGTCTCAAGACGGGTCTCTGACTAAAAAGATATTTCTTAAAACTCAAACAGCAATTGAAAGTGAAAATATAGTTGAAAAGGTAAACGAGTTGAAGAAAAGTCAAATTATGGTACAGTCAGCAGCGAGTAGCGGACAGCTAGCCCATCTTAAAGACGTTGAGACTGGAAGTTCTCCTAATAGTGCGTCGAAAACTGCATTTGGTACATCAACAACAGATGGTAATCATAATGATGATGATGACGATGATGATGATGATGATGATGATGATGATGATGATGATGGAGGAGAAAAGATTGGCTTAAATAGACCACGTTATGTAAATCAAATGCATGCAGAGACTGACAACACCGTGCGTCCCCCTCGAGTTCCTCCTCCAACTTATAATATTAAGGTAGATATAAATATCAAAAAATCATTGCACACATTGCAAGCTTTATAGTATAGTATAGTATAGTATAGTATAGTATAGTATAGTATAGTATATCATTGCCTTTCATTGGATTTTAATTGTACAGTTCTGGTTATGTGGATGTACTTCATCATCATTGAAACGCCAAACGCGCAGGTATATATATATATATATATATATATATATATATATATATATATATATATATATATATATATATATATATATATATATATATCATATATATATATATATATATATATATATATATACTACATATACTATATATATATATATATATATATATATATATATATATATATATATATATATATATATATATATATATATAGATATATATCATACTCCGCTCTGCCTGCAGACGTATCGAGCACTGTACTACGGACAAATCTTACCACTGACTTCCTATATATCTATATGTATATATATGCACACACACATACCCCCCCGCCCCCTCTCCCCCCCCCCCCTCTCTCTCTCTCTCTCTCTCTCTCTCTCTCTCTCTCTCTCTCTCTCTCTCTCTCTCTCTCTCTCTCTCTCTCTCTCTCAATTTCAACATTACAATTTCAGGAAGTGACTGTAGCTGTATTCGCTGGAAGGCCACGTTTAGGAGGAAACTGGATTGTTGATGTTTATATCGTAAATAATAACAAGAATCCCATTGATCTTGTAAGTAGGTGCAGTTTGTATCTGATACAACTTGTTTTGCTGTTTGGTCAAATACTTTGCGAAATCGAAATATAACCCATGCGAGGCAGTTCAAACTTTGCCTATAGATGAACCACAAGAAGAAGATTGCAGTCTTCTCTAAGGGATTCTGTTAAAAAGAGTCAGTTTTTTATATTTGTTTCTTTTATATGACATTGTAATTACTACTATACCGTGCACAAGCCAAGATATTGTCTTTGAACAGAAAATATGGATTACATACCTGGTCGTTCTACGTCACGACAACCTGTGCTTACGTCACTGGTTCTGTACTGCTCGAAATATGCAGTCAAAACGTTCCAAATCGCCATTGTTTTCCCAGATTTTTCACGAATCAAGCTTGAGGAGGTGTAATTATTTTATTCCACAATATGTTTCTTCTTTCAGCCGGAAAATACCAGTCTAGCGACTCGTAGTGACAAGGCCCTTTAGGTCACTCGTATTTTCCTTAGCCGAAAGAAGAAAACTATTGGGGATTAATATCTAAGAGTAGGATTTTGAATCTCATGACCATGGTTTTAATCAGTGTGATACCAAAGACATTATATTAACATGTGTACATGTATTTCTTATTATGTTATTATCAATTTCAAGAGAGAGGAAATTCAGAAACGTAAGACCACTAGTTTGGACCACATTGCGCTGCCTCCAAAGAGAGTCCTTATACAAGATTCACTTCATATACAGATACCTGAGTTGCCACGTGGATGGAAATTTCTCTACGATTCACAGTTTAAGGTAATTGAAGTGACAACATAAGTTAAGGTCAATGGGGTAGCGTGCACAAGGTCGATGTGCACCTCGCTCCAGCAAAAACCTCAAATTTTCCATTATCAACAAACGCTTTCTACAATTGCAACCATTTGAAAACAATTATGAAGTGTCAGGATTGTGGTAACTCGAGAGCTAAGCTGTCCCAGGGCGACCTGCATCTCTGCAAGTCATGTAAACTTCATCGCTTTCCAACAGCAAGTTCAAGTGCAGTCAAGATGGCCGATGCTACTACTGACAATGACAATCACGTGCCTGAGAAATCACAACTTGACACTATACAGGCGACATTGCTTACGCTCACCGCTAAAGTCGACAAGCTTACTGCAATGGAAAACAACATACGTGAACTCCAGAAGTCCATTACCTATGTGAGTAACTCTTTTGATGACTTCGCAAAGCAACTGCAAAGTCTACGAAATGAAAACAAAGATTTGAAAGACAAACTAGCTAACACAACAAAGGAAGTCAACGAACTACATCAATACACCAGAAGAAACACCTTAGAAATATCAGGTATACCTGAGGATGGAAATGAAGACACAGATAATATCGTGGTTAAAGTAGCTGAGATCGTCGGTGTCAATGTTTCGCCTGATGATATTGATATATCACATCGTCTTCCTCAAAGATCTAGCCGGCAAAGTAATGGCCAGCGTAAACCAGCCACAATCATCGTCAAGTTCGTTCGTCGTTCCCTCCGAAATAAACTGTATTCATCAAGAAAAAACCTTAAAGGCAAGACTACCCGTAACATTGGCGTCACAAGCAACAATCGTATTTACATCAACGAGAACTTAACACCAACTAATAAGCAACTCTTCTTCCAGGTAAATCAGCTACGCAACGAAAAACACTGGAAATTCATTTGGACGCACAATGGCAAAATCTACGTGCGGAAAAATGTCGGCGACCCAGCAATCATCGTAGCAACTGTAAGAGATCTCGATCGTATCGTCTAACTAAATATACTCGTATTACATGTATTTATTTATTGAATACAATATCATCAGACTTGTCTCATTGAAGATATTCAAAGTATTGGGTAACTATTTTTCGATTACTTATTCTCTAAGTATGTCAGCCATTTCATGATGAACGAAGAAGTCATAGTCAAATACAGCTGCAAGTCTTGCACAGTCAACCAGTTCAATTCTGATAGAAATCTTTTACACAGTTCATGTTCTTTCCTACATTGCAATGTCAGATCCCTTACAAAAAACTTCGATAGCTTTGTTAACTTTCTAAGCATGTTAGATCAAAATTTTCTTTTTATAGCTCTAACGGAAACATGGTTACATCCCGATTCAAATTGCTGTCTTTATGATTTGCCTTCCTATACTTTCGTTACTTGTAATCGTGAAGCCTCACAAGGTGGTGGAGTCGCTCTGTATTTTCACAACTCGTTGTCCTTCTCTCGCATTAACACATGTAAAATTAATCACTGCGAATCCATCTTTGGGGAAACTATGATCAACAACAAAAAGATTGTTATAGGCGTTATCTACAGAAGACCCAACACACCTTTTAATGAATTCATTGACAGTTTAGAAGCATGCCTTGATCAGGTGTCAGTGAACGGGCGTGATTGTATTCTCCTTGGCGATATGAATATTGACACATCTTTAGATAGCCCACCCGTTACTCATTACAATTCTCTCCTGAATACATACAATATGACACAATTAATTAACACCCCTACCAGAGTTACTAACACCTCACACACGGTAATAGATCACCTGGTGACAAATATTACTGACCACTTTATTGAGTCCGGTACAATTGAAACAGACATTTCAGACCACTATCCAATTTTCGGCATTATTAAAAGTCTGCATCACGTTTTTGAAAACGTTACCAAAACACACACCTACGATTTCAGGAATTACAACAAAGAGGCCTTTTTAGCTGACCTAAGCAATGTATCCTGGCAACCAGTCCACATGTGCGAAGACCCGTCTGAAGCATACAATATTTTTAATGATTTATTTCATACTGTTATCAGAAGACATCTTCGAATAAAAACATTTACAAGAACACAAAAGTCAATTAAAAGACCCCGGATCACAAAGGGCTTATTTACATCCATACATACAAAACATAAACTTTTCTCGAAAATGAAAAATCACCCAAGGAATAACCAAATTAAAAATAAGTATACTAGGTACAGGAATACATTGACGAAGCTCCTTAGGTTGGCTAAGAAAAACTACTACACCAATAAAATTTCAAATGCCTCTGGCAACACCAACAAAACTTGGCTTATTATTAAAGAGATGTTGAACAAAACACATACCAAATGTACTCCCGATAAATTAACTACAAACAACCCTGGAAACACATGCTTAACAGATACAAGAGATATTGCTCAAGAATTCAATAATTATTTCACTAGTATTGGGCCCAATCTTGCTCAAAAGATTACAAGCAACAAAGACTTTAGACAATACCTGGATGGGAACTACCTCAACTCCTTTTTCTTTCACCCCGTGTCTGAAGAAGACGTCCTGGGAGAAATATTCAAGCTTGATCCCCGCAAAGCTACCGGTCAGGACACAATTAATCCCCTCTTAGTTATACACGCTGCTCACATTATTGCATGCCCTCTCACACATATAATTAACTGTTCTCTCAACAATGGTATTTTTCCAAGTCTTCTTAAGATTGCCAAGGTAATACCTATTTATAAAAAAGGTTCGCCATGCGATGTTGGCAATTATCGCCCCATTTCAATTTTGCCCGTAATCAGTAAAGTGTTTGAATCTATTGTCAATCATCAACTTGTTAAATATCTTGAAAAATACAACATCCTCATCAAAACTCAGTTTGGTTTCAGGAAAAAACACAGTACTAAGCTTGCCCTGGTTGACCTGATCACTGGTATTGCTAATAAGCTGGACAATGGTTATCTGACATGTGGTATTTTCATTGATTTGCGGAAAGCCTTTGACACAATAGACCATAGTATTCTTCTTCAGAAACTGAGTCACTATGGTGTCAGAGGCTTGCCTTTACTTTGGTTTAAAAGTTATCTCTCCCAGCGTAAGCAGTGTGTCTGTATAAATAATGTTACCTCGCCATATAGCGAAATACAATGTGGAGTACCACAAGGCTCAATTTTAGGCCCCCTTCTCTTTCTGATTTACATCAATGATATTGTGAACGCTACTGATGCATTTGAATTTCGATTATTTGCCGACGACACAAACTTGTTTCAATTTATCAACAATCCCTCAAATATAATTCAGCTTGATCAACTCCATTTCGACTTCAGGAAAGTATGTGACTGGTGCGACGCCAATAGGCTCACTATCAATGTAGAAAAAACTAATTTCATGATTATTAAGACTTCGCAAAGATTGGTGAAAACGGAGGGAAGTCTGGGCATCGATCGCTCACAAATTTCACAAGTAACGTCAACCAATTATCTTGGCGTGTGTTTAGATCAAAATATGCTTTGGACATCACACATTGAAAAAGTTAGGAAAGCAATTTCTCCAATTATTGGCATAATTTCCAAAATTCGCTATTACGTACCTAAATCTACTCTTCTTCTGCTGTATAACTCTATGATCTTGCCCCATATCTCATATTGTATAGAGATATGGGGCAATACATACAATACATTTCTCAAGCCTATCTTAAACCTTCAAAAGAAAGTTATTCGCTTTATAACTTTTTCAAATATTGATGCTCCCTCCTCCCCTCTTTTTCAGCAACTAGGAATTCTAAATGTCCACCAGCAATGCAAATTTAATACTTCTTTATTTATTTTTGATTTGAGGGCCGGTCACTTCCCGCAAACAGTTAACGACTACTTCAACACACCACCAAATACGTATCACACTCGGAATACAACGAGAGATAACTTTTACATTCCAAAAGTAAATCTTACTTTGACGCAACACAATTTTCAGTATGCAGCTGCAAAACATTGGAACTCCTTACCTGAAGAATTGAAAAAAATACAATCCAGGACTACTTTTAAATCTCAGTTAAAACAGTATTTGTTACAAAATTAATTCAGCTTTTTCTACCTTACATTGCATTTAATGCCAGTTGTTATATATTTTTTGATGAACGCGTTTTGTTTGTTTTTTGTTTGTTTTTGTTTTAATTTCAAATTTGTTTTTGTTTTTGCTTTGATTATTTTGTTTAATCAATTGTAGTATGGGCCACAAACTTGACTAGTTTGTTTCAAACTATTTTTGTGGTCCAGCCATAAACTCTGTATTCATCCATCAGTTTATGTGTAATATTTATTCCACTGTCTTTTTTACTTTCTCTCTTGTTATATTGATATGATTTTGAGTTTGTGGCAAATAAAATACTATATATAACATAGTCAATCAAGAATAACCCATATGACATTTGTTTATGATTCTTAACTGAAGGTCTCCGATGTCTTTAACTTCTTACGTTTTAATGTTCGTACTTAAATGAAGCGATTATTGTGAATTGGTCGTTTTATTCAGTCGTACCCATGGAAACATGTACTCTCATTTTCAATATATTCCCACTGATATAATCAATATGTTTCTTTTTTTTTACGCCAGAAACTGGAATACAGCGACATAGAAGCGATAGTGAATGGGCATGGCAATGGTTGCATTGTGGATGAAACTCATCAATTTGTTATAGAACACGATGGAAGTCAGGACCAAGTCAAGTTTCGATGTCAAATTCAAATTACAGGCACTAAAGCAGTTTCCTATTTCATTGTAACAGACTTCAGTCATTATGTAAGTAATGAAGAGATAATTCAGAGCATAGGTGAAATATTAAATTGTACAGTTGAATGACAAGTATTTTCAAACTATGGCGATTAACGTTAACGGTAGTCGAATACATATGTATGTATTAATTTTGTACACATAGTCAAAGAAAAAATGTCATTGTTGGTAATATTTTACCCTCGTTTATGTAAGGTCTACAGGGCGTTATTACTATATTAGTGGATAGTTTGGGATTGGATGGGACGGCATCTACTCGTAGGTATATATCTGGAAGGTGAAACTGGCATATATGCCTCGAAATATTGACCGAGTGAGAGTTATAGAGCGTTCAGGCGATTAAGTTGGTACTCGGCAGGCGGGGATATAGAAATATTAAATCAATGTATTCTTTTGTATTTATTCCACGATCCATCGTGAATCTTGTTTCTCTGTCTTTCCGTAGTCAGACGTGGGAAGACCTGGTCTCCCTGTAACCTCAGCACTAAAACCTATCCTTGAAAGAGCCAGTGAACTAGGAGAACACGAATGGCTAACTTTTGGACTGTATAATCAGCTCAGTATGATGTTATCGCCATATTCACCTACTGGTAACGACTGGAGACTTCTCCTTGATTATGCCGGCTTCAGCTTCCATTTGGAGCTTATCGAATCCATAGAAGATGCGCATTCCCGAGATGGGATACTTCCTGGGGATTTAGTCATACGATGCTGGATTAAGATGAAACCACGCAAATTTACCAAGGAAACTCTTAGAGAAGCATTCGTGTGCATGGAACGTCATGATCTAGTTTTCAAATTGGACGAGGCATTGGCCAAAGTGAATGCCAACAAACCAATCTTGGTATAACAATCGGATTCTCGATCAGCAAACATGACCCATTGAGGAAAGTGGTTGACGAACGACATGCTGGCCCTGATCCATGCATTAGGGGAGTAGATCCCTGCCAGGTTGATGATGTGCTTATATATCATTATGAAAGCATTTCTACTAACTTAACATTTTCAATCAGAAGTAACTATGACACAACAATGTGTCATCAGGAAACGGACGTGATTAGTAATTGCTGTCGATGTACACGTAGAATTAAGAAATAGAACTGTGTAGTTCTCTACAATAATCAAACTTTCAAATTAAAGTGAGGTGTTCTTACCAATGAAACAAAATGAAAAAAAGTCCCCGACACACCTGGCAATTCTCGATGCCTTGTGTCGAACACAAGGTCTCCAATACAACACGTGGAAGAAAGACAGAAAGCTGCAGTAGGTTCGAATTGATGGTCTTGTTTTCAAAACATCAAGAAAAACGTAAAGGAGCACACAGAAATAGAACTATCTGGGTTAAATAACCCTGGACGAAATTAGGAAATCAATTAAGGAGAAGCATATCATGTTCAGCAATCTCAATAAACATAATTCCAAGGAACCAGCTTTCTGTCATTACAGGAGATATAGAAATATTCTCACAAGCATCCAGCGAAAAGCAAAGCATCTCCATTACACAAACATTCTCATGACACAGCAGAGTGATATGAAAGAAAATTTGTGTTCACTAAACTACCTAGAGGAAAGAAAGCAAAAATGATTCGTAGTCAGATGAAAGTCCGACGGCTTATATCATCTTTTTAGATCTCATTATTATTAACTTTTAACTTTTTTACATTTCAGTTTTTAAATGTCTTTCCGTGTCTTTGTATTTTTATCTTGTTTCATATTATGTTTATACTTGTGTATATGTACATTTTAAATTACTTTTATACTTTTGTTCAGCGCATTGAGATTGTTTTAATGTAATGCGCTCTATAAGAAATAAATATTATTATGATTATTATTATTATATGTAAACTATATCTGAGAGTAATGTAACCCATATTAAATTACAGGAGAGAATGGAAGAACTCAATAATTTCTTTTTGTAATATTGGGGAAAACCTTGTTAGGAAAATCCACTCGTCAACTTCATTAATTACTGATCACGTGTCGAACGTGAAAACCCCAAACAATATTCATTGCTTCTACAACCTGTAACTCAGCATGAAGTCAAGCTCATGTCGTTCAACACTTACCAGTGGATGCTGGTTGATAGGCGTGGCACTACATGTCGTATCTTATAAACTCGCCAGGCAGCTGCCTATGACAGTGTCAATTTAAAATCTGTACTCAATTCAGCTAACGAAATCTCTACACCGCTAAACATCTTCTTCTTTTTTTTTTCTTTTTTTTTTACTTTTTCGAGTATTTCGAAAGGGGAATGTACAGATGATTAAACAATAGCTCTCATATTTCAAATAGATGTGTATTTGTATAAAGGATTCGTAATATTCAAAAAAAATCTTTTGAAAATAGATTTGCTTCTGTATTATAAGGGTTAGGGGTAACAACAAACAAATCCAAATCCAAAATATAATTACGAAGGTAAGGGACTATCAATAGGTACCGAGAATTGGCTGGATATTAAAAAAAAGACAAACGTGACCATTGCAAAAAAAAATACAAAAAATAACTTTCAAATTTGAAAAAAATGTGCTATTAAAGACCGCAAATGTTACCAATAAGTCGTTGACAAAACTAAATGTACAATTGATTCGTCTAGGGAACGCAGTGTTGCACGTGTAGAATGTCCAGGTTTATTCATACAGATATGTCGAAAAGGGCCCATCAAAACTGACTAAACAAACGCGCTTTCTGCACGGAGAGATACAGGTATTTGTTCAACGTATAACTATTGCCCTGTATTTACCTTGACAACCAAGTCATCTCCACTCAGATTCTCGTTAGTATATAACCTTAATATTCTTGTGAATTCCACTACATGCATAAACGGCACAGCAATGATATTCCATTGAAACCGGATCTTATTATTAGGATACTGTAATCGCCAAGATATTATAATCAAACGTTTGGACAGATGCTGGTTTTTGGCCGAAATTTTGTAACCACCTGTAACTTCGCCTATCGATGTGTATCAGAAATACAAAGTAAAGGAGAGGAATGTGTGAAAAACAATTGTAATGTCAATACTTTAATTGTCTGTAATTTTGTAAAATGACGACTCGTCATGAGAATAAGAATACAGAATGAAACACAGGAAGACGGTACTTTTAATTGCAGTCATAATTATGTGACGGTATTTTCTGCTCCTTTGGCATGTTTTACAAATAAGAACAACTGTTATAACAGGGGTAAATCTCTACAGTGTAACACTGTGAACATTGCCCTCATATCGAATCATATGATGACTGTCCATGATATTATATGTTTAGGATCTGACGTCACTGTACAAATGTACAAGAGATAACAACTAAACTATGACCCCCATCAGCGTGTTACTCATGGGGATACGTTTTTACATAATGGTAAACACATTTTATCTCCACACTGACAATAACAGAATCACCATACACAGCGTGCAGGATGCTTGACTTTATCACATTGAAAAGTGAAATGCATTACTACTTTATTACAGTGCAGTAGAAACAGGCTTCTGCGAGCTGGAATGATTGAAAACGGACTTCGTGGCATCAGTTATTTACAGTCCCACTAATACTGGTAAGCAATGTGATTAATTGTCTGCTTCTTCAATCCGACTATGCGTGGCATATGTAACGTTTACCCTCCTTTAAGAACAGATATACATGTAATTAATTTCGTCCACTGTTTGATTGACTTGAGGATGCTTGGCGCAATTCAATCTCATGCATGTAATGCAGATACCACTCTGAAAGTCACGCGATTTGAAATGTTAATGACTTGGACACCCAGTCACTAATTGAAGGATTGGTGCATCATGGTAGTCAGAACAGCAGAATCAGTTGACATTGGGTAATTTATTAACGTCTCTTTGCACTGGAGGAAACAGTCTAATTAACGGAGGTTTGTGAATGGGACGATTATAAGAATGAAAGGACATTATCATATTCAAGCTTCTCCTGATAAACAATTCTTGATAAAGTTTTCATATTTCATAGACCATAAAGTCAATTACAGCATGGGTAGATCTATGGCACAGCCTCTTTACCATTGGCTTGTATCAACCAAGAACCAAGATACGGCAAAGATACTTGATCTTTGAGAGCACCATACAGTTTAAATTTGTAGAATCCATATTCTAATTCTTTGAGAGTGTAGGTGATAGAGTCGTCATCTGTTGATATGTCGATGCATTTCTTCTTTTCGTTCTCAGGAAGCCTGGAACCATTTCTCTCCAAGTATGGTGTTGTAGTTATCGGTTTAGGGGCTTTGATGGTTAGTATGCATGAACCATTTTCAGCTTTGATCAACGACGACTTGTGGTCCAAAAGCTGCAGTCCAAGGTCAACAAAATGGTCTGCAGCTCCCCAATTTCCATTCGCTGTAGGATAAAATTCATCCTTCCAAGCAGCCCTTGACTCAAGTAACCAGCACCCAATACCTGGATATGAACCACTGTTATTACGGTTTTTGGCAAAGAGTTGAAGGCTGTAGTAACCAGTTTCTGGAAGGCGGAAATAAAATGTCACTTCTGAACCATCAGTGGCTGGATCTGCAAAAACATACTTATCATCTTCATTACACTTCTTCCCATTCTTCAGAAGGGAAAATATTATCTCTACCTCAGGTTCTTTCTTGAACGTCAACTGACCTGTTCCATCACTTGCTAGTACTGTTGACGATGATCCTGATGACTCCTGCAGACCAAGCTTGTAGAATTCCTCATTCGGTCCCCACAAATCCCTCATGTCTGGATACTTGTCAACATCAGCTGGAGTTGAATTCTGAATAAGATAATTGGCTCCTTGTTGATACCTATCATTCTCCAATATATTGGCCCATATTGTGAAGCGGTATTCACCCTTATGAGGTAATACAATATGATAGTGAACATCATCGCCAATGTGTTCACCACATACACTGCCAGACATCTTTTCTGTACGCCCTTCAGATGCATACACCAGATCGGCCATTAGCGGTTCTTGTCTGTTGGGAAGCTTCACCATAACATCTGCTCTACCTGTGTTTGTTATAATGATTGGTTCTTCAAAACCCAGGATTTGGAAGCCCTTGTTAATGAATGATCCCTTGCAGCCCCAGACACCATTGTCTGCTCCTGGTGGAAACAGGGCCTTATGAACTGATCCAGTTCCCTTGATAGTATAGGTGAGTGCTCCCTCGTGGGATTTTTCCTTATCTCCAGCATCATCTAGTTTTGGAACAAAGATATCAAAGACATAGTTGCCCGCACTAGGAAGCCTGACCTTGACATTTACGATATCATTTGTGAAGTATGTCATAACAGAATCGGGGACCTCATTTCCAACCCTCGGTATTTTCCCTTTTGGAGACAGACTTTTTAAAGAAGCCAAGAGATTAGATGTATCTGGACATCGTACCTTGATTAAGGCCTCGTTTTCGATTGCTTCAATGATACCTTGGTCGTGACTAATAGTTTCGAGGTTGAATGTGAAAAATGGCCACTGTTTCACAGGCGTGTCTGACCAAACATTTAAGTCGGACACTGGGCTGTCAAGAAGCTGTTCGTCGGGAGCACTTTGACCATTATCATTAACGGGAAAATGCTTTGAAGCAAACATATTTGGTTCCGAGAGAAAGTAGGCTTCATTCCATTTCCTGCTGTATTTGTGTTTGCCAATGCCTTTATCAAAACCTGTCGAGGAAATATCAGCCAGGTTAGCTAACTAAGAATGGATATATTCTGAAAGTTTTATGTGCAACTTATATATTGTAATTCTAATTCAATCAGAAAATACTGCTTAAACAGTCTTGCCTGTTTAAATATCACTGTCCTATGATGTGGTTTCTCGTCAACAAAGCCTTAAGTAGAGTTTCTGAAAACCTCACTCACCAACAGTCCCAGCGGCCCATGTACAGTCACAGAGATACCACTGATCATTAATACATACTCTATTCCATGCATGGTCTGTTTTTATTTTGCCGTTTTCTATTGGGAATGTGTCGCCTGGTTGGTAGTCGCCCCCCTTAGAAGCCCCGGAAAGGCTCACACACTTTGTACCCAAACCAGCCAGACTTGAAGAAACAGAAAATAATAACAAATTAATGTAATGTCTACTTTGGGTTGAAAACAAACATTAAATTAAAATTAAGAAAAGTGTTAGCTACAGAAGATGAGATGAATGAAATAGAGCTCATGTTTCGTATCATCTATACATATTACAATAGAGTGTCACTGATCTTTGAAATTTGGGAACCAGTGTTAGAAACACCATGACGTATGAATAGTTGTATATAATGTCATCGCAATGAACTCAGAATCTGTTTATAAAATACTGTTAAATAGATTAGTACAAACACAGATATGTACACTGAAACAGGCTTTAAAAATAACCAGTTGGAGCTAAGACTAAAGGAAGTTTGGATATTATAAACAAATTAGGAATATGTTATAATTTCAAATGATTGTTTGTTGATGGTGATATTGACAATAGTTGTACGTTTCATCTTTGTTCTAAATAATACATACTCACAAAGCCACTTAAGAAGGCCACTATAACCTGCACAGACAGCCAATCCATTCTTTAGTGCCCCTTCAGGTGAGTTGTCTGCTGTGTCCAGTTTACCACCATAGTAAGTTTCTACGTCATAGTCTGTATTCTCTGCCTCCCATCGAAAGATAACTCTAATCTTCTCGAGGTCATTTTTGGCAACACTTGTCAGATATGATATTAACTGTTCTGGGTTATTTTTTAACTTCTGGGATGCCTGCAACCACAAAATAATAATTCAAGTCAAATGTCTTTCTAAAATGTGATATAAGGGAACAGAAAACATACATACATCAGATAACTGAAATCTATTACAGATGTGTCCCATCGAATGCTACAATTACTACATGCAATTACGTCCGACCTTCCCATTGACAATGAAACATCGACATTTACATTCCCCTTCATGGATATAACATTTCATTTCGGAATTCATCATTCCACTTTACTTATTGAACTTTGGTATCAGTCAGGCAGTCCACACAGGTGACGAATACCTATAAATGCGGACCTATAAATGAAAAACTACAGCTACAATACAAAATTCCAAGAAAAAGTTACAGGCGCCAATTGTTACATTCAACGACAATTGAGACCCAAGTACATGTATCAGAAGAGTTTCATTGTTCACATGAGGTAATCGTACACATAATCTGGGAATTACTAAACCCTGATTTAAAGTTTCAATAAGAGAATTCTACTTTCTATATGATAATGGAATTTTTAAATCTTGATCTGGGCGAAGAAACGTGAAGTGTACATGACTGATTACACTTGCAAGCATGCTAAAGGCAGAGTGAAAGCATACAAAAAAATACTAAAGTTTTATTTTGATGGGATACCGACCTCAGTGTGGACAGGACAAAACGCATGCCGGATAACTAGTGCTCGTTGTCAAAGTCAAACAAGCCGAATATACGAAATCACAAAACAAGTATTCCAGCTGTATAAATGTATAACTTGTGTTGAAAAAGCTTTATCATAAAAATCCTAGGGAACCATTGCTGGTGTAATCATAGAGCTAACACTCTCATGTGTTGTTACGTTAGAAAATGTTTGGTTAGTCTATGTTGAGAACAAAAAATAGAAAGTCACCATGGGTCATTATAACTCATCATTTTCATATAGCCTACAGTGACTGACTTAGTTTTATCACGTGTATCACGTGGTATGAATTTTTGACCCTTAATTTCCATATTGGGGCACTAGTCAGAAGCACTGAAGTCTGATCACGGATTTATTTGCTTTTAGAATATGTGCCTGAGAATGCAATGTAATATAGAACGCTTACTTGGTCCCTAGTGGACGCCATAGTACCCCTCATGCTGCTATGTAGCAAATATTTCCCTCCACTTTCAGCCTTGGGAAATATTTGCTATATAACAACCCTCGTGGCAATAGACACCTATTATTACTAGCGTCCCCATAGCCTAGCAGTGTACTCGTCCGTATCACGTGGGCACGGCCGAAGCCAATCGCTGAAGGCTGTTTGAAAATGGTGTGTTCTAAACCTTTATGATAAAAGTCTAATGATAAATTTAAGTAAAATGATAAGAGTAAAATTTCAACTCTGCCAATGTAAACACTTGTATATGCTACCTATATCTCAGACCACTATGGTCGGAAGATTATATCAATAGGATGGGCATATGCCATCTTACCTTTACGGCATGTCTATCTAGCTCCCTCATGCGTTCATAATTAGGAATCAGCTTCTTCTTTTCCTCCCAGAACGTATCTTCAATCCGGGATGGCTTTTCGACAACTTTTCTTTTGATATTCTCGTTTTTGTCACATACTTTTTCCTTGTCCACTTCCGACGCTGTCTTGTCCTTTGGAAGTATCGGCTTCACTTGATTCTTCTTGTTCACAGTAGTTTTTGAAGAAGCACACCCCATTCTGTCTGCCTGTTAGTTATATCGACGTTTCCTCTTTTGCTACCTAACCGAGAAAAAAAAAATCATATTTTACTTTAGTTCACCATATAAAGCCACGTTGAAAGCATTTGAATGAAAAGTATGACAACTCTCGTCTGCGTCACTAGTTCTGCGGTGCTGGAGATATTGTAGTCAAACTGTTCAAAATCGCCATAACTCTTCCCATTCTTGTCATAAATAAGTTTAAATACTTAATGGGTATAATCATATAATCATAATAATCATATTATACCCAAATCTGTTTTGTTATATCAAGCCATATACAATATTTGTGACATATGGGTTGTCGATGCACGTACAAGAGGTGACAAAAACCTTTTAGACCACTCGCTGGCCGAACGTGATCAGACAGTGAAAAAATGATAAACAAATATTATGGCACAATATCTAATTATATCGACCATCCTTACTACAACAAAGTAAAAATAGAGAGTTATTTTCTGGTTATCAGGTTAGTTGGAGCTGGAATCTGTTAGATTTTGAAGACAATCATTGTCAGGTTTCATTGTGATATGAAATTATAATGGCGTAATATACAACTCATCAGGTGGTCTGCTTATCTTGTCTGTATACTATTGTAATATCATTCATTCGTAGCAACGTAACAATGCAAACTAATACTGAATACTCATCCTGTAGTTGAGCTATATCTGTTTTTTAAATCAAAATAATGTTCCAAACCCAGAACTTGATCAGTTTGATCTTGTATTACAGTAGACAGTTAATCACATCGACATTATATTGGGTAACACAGAGTACATAATGTGCTTTCTAAAATAATATACACGACCAGTGTATTCGTACTGTCTACAATGACGTTTTTACTAAGTATTTGAATCCAGTCAATTTATGAAATTGAATATCTTCCGCAATAATAGAGTTTTTTGTTAAGCCATCCGATTTTGATTGTCTTGGTGGTACATGAAGCGTTTGAAATGTTTGAGAAGCAATTCGCTGGGATAGCAAGTCTGTTAGATAATTATTCTCAGTCTATATTTAATCTATAGACCGTTACAACAATCGATTTTTAAATTAAAAAAAAAAGTTGCTAAAATCGCCAATTGTTACCAAAAACATCGTTACTAGCGTACAATTACATCCCTTAGGGGCGCAGCAGTGCACTTTTCGAATTACGTCCACGGTGCCCATCAAAACTACACCATGAAACTACAACAAATATTAGGGTTTCTCTAGAGAGAGATACAGGCATGTTTTCCGCATGAAACTGACATATCGGCGGTATTTACTTTGATAACCAGGTTATCGCTAACACTAATTTCAGTTATCCTTATGAGTACAATCTTGTGAACTCAACTTCAGTATAAAAGACACGGTACAGAATGTCTCTTTACAACCCGGATCTAATGATTAGCAACAGGATATCATCATCACAATGTTCGACACATACGTGTTTGTCAGACAAGATGGCAACCTGTAATTTCGTATGTATCTGAGTATCAGAAATGCATTGATTTCCTACAAATTGATGTGAATGAATATAGACAATTTTGCAATGTGGGTGCTTTTTTAAACTTCACAAGTTTTGTAAAAATGGATGCTATTCACGTTAACCACATCAATATGAATATTTCATAATTATGTTTCTGTTATCAATAATATTTGTCTAGTGCAACTTTCTTCTCTGCAGATCTGCCTCCAGTACAGGGGTATATAATTTTGTAATGTACAACTCAACTGTGAATGATGATGTGATACTGAGTCAAGGTACATGATATTTTATTTATTTTGTATTTATTTGAGATGTGTACAAGATCACCCCATTTACAGACACCTAGAAATTGGAAAAGACTAAAATGCATTCAATATTTACAAAACTAATGAAAAAAATGATGACTCATGATGATATTTTGTTCATGATCTGACATGTATTAAATGTATAAGAGATAACAACTATATATTTTGTTCATAATGATCTGATAACAACTAAACTATGATCCCCTCACCGTTTTTATAGACCATGAACCCCTATTTTGTCATTATGCATCGTTTGGCAACGCAGTTGTTTCAATAGTACCGATATAATAGCCAACCAGACATGTCAAAGTTTCCGTTATACATGGACTGATATCTCTTAATGGATAAACTATATATACGATGAGATTACTGATACTCTCTGCATTAATGCACCATTCGACTTAACTAAACTCAAGCCGCATTCGGCTTGGACTTGTCCTCCCTGCTCGATATCACACACACACACACACACACACACACACACACACACACACACACACACACACACACACACACACACACACACATACATATATATCTATATAGTAGCCATGTGTTGTTTGTCATAGGGCTGTAGTATTCACGAAGACAATGGTTTGAGCAATAGCACGGAAATATAATAATATATGCAACGTTAAAAATCAACATAACTCGTTTTATTCACGAATACTGCAATTAAGCAAGCATTATAATGAAATTTATAGCTGACCTTTAAAATTAAGGCCTCCCGCCAGTACCTGCTATCAACTCCTAAAAATCTTATAATTTATAAAAAATTAGTAAACGTTAACTTAGAACAAACGATCTGACTTTCCAGACGATAGGAGTAAATAACCACATCAAATCTTCCTAATGTGCCAGTACTTCTCAACTGTCAATTACTAAAATAACATTATTAGTGCATCAACCATGCCAAAGTTGTGACACCTCGGATCTTCAAAGTTCAAAAAATTGTAGTGTAGGCCTACGCTATTCTTTCTGTGTAGTGTATTCAGGATTCCATCTGAGACATGAAATGCGTCAACAGAATAGAAATACAATAAGAACTAATTGCTAATATGATGGCTTAACAAAACAACTATGACACAACTGCTATTTCTAATTAAAGTCACCTACCTTAAGTATAGTTGGTGTACGACGACAGGAATCTTACAATGTGTCTCTACCAAATGTTTTGTTTTGTTTTACCCTTCTCACTGTGTTTGTATCCATGGATATAGTTGTCATGACACTTAATTTATGAGAGTATCGTTGACATGGTACATACTACAACAAAACAATGTCTGTGAACTGCGTGGTGTACTTTGATTTGCTGGCACTGTACTTATTATCAAACAAACTTTGTAAAATGACCTTAAAGGGCAGTTTGTAGAAGCGTTTAACAAAAATCTGATGGTGACCTATATTTTTTAAAGATGTTTTCTCATTACTTTTTCATAGTAACTATGGGTCGGTCTGTGGATTGAAAAAAATGATAATCTTCATGTTTTCCTACCTCTCCTTTGTCCTTCTTTCTTCTTTTTTTATTCCTGATAAAAAGCCCTTTCCCAGCTTCTCTACACAATTGGCGTGTTCTCAGGCCCTTCCTTGAATAACTTCCGTCGTGAACGAAATGCTATGTTCGTGAACAGGTGTCGTCGACAGTCCAGGCACTTTGCTTATCCTTGACAGAGAGGGCACTGTTCCACAAAATATTGCGGGTGGGCGTTAATAACTTTTGTTTGTTTTAAGTTTAAGTTTAAGTTTATTTATTTTCTAAAGCGCCTTTTCTATTTAAAATGTTCAAAAGCGCTGCACATAAAATACAAAAACATAAATAAGGTAAATGCTACAAAAACAAGTATACCGTTAAGACCCTTAAAATGTCAAATATTAAAAGGATAGTGAATGGTCATTAAAATTAAAGACTGAGACTTGTTATAAAAGCCTTAAAAATGTCAAATATTAAAACGAACGTAAATGACCACTAAGATAATATAAATTTTGTACTCTGAGTCAAATAACCAAATCACAATTCACGATACATTTTAAAGAGGTGTGTTTTAAGTTTTCGTTTAAAAAGTTCAAGTTCTGAAAGGTCTTTGAGTTCATCAGGAATGGAATTCCATAGTCTAGGTCCTGCAATGGCCAGGGCACGATCATTTATCTTGTTATAAGAACGGGGAATTACAAGATTTCTAACGGAGTTTTTGCGTAAATTATAACGAGGCTTATCAGGGCGGACAAACATGTCACGAATATAAACAGGTGCTGCGTTATTTAGAGCTTTAAAAACTGTGAGGATAACTTTAAAATCAACTCTTGCCTTTACAGGAAGCCAGTGTAACTCAATGAGAGATTTGGATGTCGGAGATGAAAATTTGGTTTGGTCGGGTAATGACAAACAGAAAAAATAGGGTCACCCTGACTTAGTGAACTCAAAATAAAATACATTGCTTCGTTTAGTGCCAGTATGGTACATTTGGCATAACTAATTCATTTTTATGCAATGCTGTTTATTCGTTCATCCATCCATCCATCCATCCATCCATCCATATATATGTTCGTCCGTCTTTCATCAGCAAAGTTTTCTTGCAGCGATACATTGTTAACTGTAGTAAAATGCTAAGGCCAAACAAAAGTTAAAAATGTGTGTTTCCGCTATTAAACCCCACCGACCCTAGTTTAAACATCCGACTAAGAAATTATTTGTCTTCTTGACACGTCTAAAATGTACAAGTCTTAGCATACAAATATCGGCAGTCAATTTTTCTGTCCGTTTTGGATAAATCATAATTCGTCAAAAATGTATTGTTCAAGTCAACAAGCGATAGGCAGTAAATTTGTGTGATCTAATTGGATGTTCCGCTACGCTGTCTTTAAAGTCAAAACAGAATTTGACGTTTCAATGATTACGTCTGTCGTAGAAAGGCAAGTGGCATTTTTATTCCTCGTGTAAAGTGGGACAGAGTAGTGGTGGTGGGATGTTGTGCCACTTGTATGCTATCTTGATAGGACAATGACTCATAGTGAAGTTCCTCACCTTGGATTCCATCTTCAAGGTCAACTAAACTTCATATTACAGTCAAGTACTGTAGTATATAGTTGCACCGTCACTTTTGTTTAAAACGTTCACAAAAAAAGTTGAATGACAGCCTTGTTTCTTGTGTCTATTTCCGTTTTTTTTCTTAAATATAGACTCAATTCAAATATCAACACCCATTTGATCAAAGTCTAGTTATAATTGTGGAACTTGACCTTTGACCTTGATGTGCGTCCTCAAGGTCAAAAGCTAAATTTGGTCAGGGAATAATACATTGTCATAGTTATTTTCATATTAATACTTTTTACCGTATTAAGTATTAGATTTAAACCCTTACGAGAGGTCATTCCGATTTTGAGGATACGGTTGTTGAAGTCCAGCTCACCACTTGATGTTGCTGCGTGAAAGACAAATACATGTATCACAGACACATAATTACAGTCAGTCACATTGTATCATGGATCTGTGCAACATGTGAAGCCTTAATTATCATATTCGGATGGGAAACATTTCAAAAGGTTACAAATCTTCGTAGGCATAATAGCGCCATCTACGTCCGTGTATCATAATCACACAATTTATTTGTTTTATTAAATTGTCATAGCAAACATTCATATCTCACTGTGGTCTCTTTCTTTCTTTCTTTCTTTTTCTCTCTTTCTAGATCTACAACTTGGAGTAAAATTATTCATCATTATCATCATTGACCACAACCACAATCACCACCACCATCAGCACTGCCACCGCCGCCGCCGCAACCACCACCACCACCACCACCACCGCACCACCACCGTTTTAAACAGTTCCATGATATTGTTTTACTTTAGTTTATCAGATAATAACCGCGTAGCAAATCTAGCAATTCTGTTAGACTCCATCAACATGTGTGGTATTTTATACAGTAAATTATATATTAAATAAGGAGTGTGCAGAACATAAATAATCTTGTTACTAACCATAGCCTTTGAAGTGAATTGGCTGGGAAGATGAACAATTCGTGAACACAATCACGACAGTTGCTGACAAGGTTTACTTCACAAAATAATAATGAGGAAATGATCAAATTTATTGAAGCAACTGTTACAGTTGCACAATATACGTTGGTAGATATAAAGTACATAGTTATGTGATATATGTAAGTTATCCATCATATTACGTACTCTGTACTGTATCATCAAACTAAAACACTGCCCGGGCCCTAGGTCTGATTCTAATATGCAACCATATATATATAGAACATGCCAATGTATTTGGTATCTATCAGAAACCATTGCCTGACTGGCCCAAGAGGGCGTCATATATTATGCCACTCCTGTTGTCCTATCGCAGTCTGCTAGCCTGGTACTGAAACCCGCTCAGATCAGATAAGTCACAAGTCGAAGGTTCGTTAATGAAACGCGATGGTGTGGTGGAATATGGCAGCCCATATTATTGCGGTTTATAGCACACCTAAAATCCCTTCAACTCCAGCACTGGAAAGGGATGAACCATTACTCGGTAGGTCAAGATGTTCGAAATTAGAGAAACATAATGATTAATAATAATATGTGGTTATAGATGGCAACCACATACAATACAAGAAAAAAAGACCTAACCGAGATCCAAAAACCCCACACATCCAAAACGCGAAAAGCAGAACCGTACGAACTAAACGTACAAGGTAGGCAATGAAACGCTTTTCTTGGATAGAGATATTACATTTTATGCTACAATACTGAACCCAACAATCGGTTACAAAGAAATGTGCACCTAAAGAGCGCCCCTGTCGGCCACAAACAAGGCAATCTTTAAATACATTGTTTATATTTATTTCCTATTCCCAGGAGTTTTACAGTCGTACAGCGAATTCTATTCAGTCCTACCTTATAGGTTACATACGAGAGAGAGAGAGAGAGAGAGAGAGAGAGAGAGAGAGAGAGAGAGAGAGAGAGAGAGAGAGAGAGAGAGAGAGAGAGAGACAGAGGCAGAGAGAGAGCGAGAGAGAGACAGAGAGAGACAGACAGACAGACAGACAGACAAAGAGACAGAGAGCGAGAGAGAGAGAGAGAGAGAGAGAGGCAGACAGACAGGCAGACAGACAGAGACAGAGAAACAGAGACAGAGACAGAGATTCCCAATAAGTGTTACGTTATAAGACTATCTAATATCACGTGTCGGTGTCTGTCTAAGTAACTTGTTTCTTATATATAGATCGGTAGAACATACAGGATTCTCCACTCTAATAGTCTGTCTAGGATCTAACGAGCTTGTCCAAGTTAGGAATTAGCCACTCAAACGTACGCTCCCACTCCCAGGCAGAGAGATACACCGCATCCCAACAGTTGCGTTGCAAATCAAAATGTAATATGTGAATAGGAGTCACTTTATTCACAATTACATTCTCATATACAGACTGAATGACGTCATTTGCTCTAAATATAAATTTCTTAAGAAAGACGATCTTTCACCTACATACCAAATGTAATGTTTCCAAGTGTACGGCTCATGTTGATCATGTCAGTGGTAAAATATTATTTCTGAATTCGATAATCAATAAGTTATCTTGTTTACACATACTAATATACGTTGTTTAATCAAAACACTTGACAATTGTTACCTACTAGAAGTAAATGCAATTAATACAGGATTAGTAGATAAATCAACATATTAGTAGATCAAGATAAATTATACGTCAATTTTGGTAAAATATGCCCAAATTCAAATATGATATTTCTGGATCGCAACAATATCACGATTTTATGTCTACGGTGATTGCAATATTTGGGTTTTAACGTTACAATTGATATAATGACATGAATTACGTGCCTGCTATTGACACGCCCAGCTAATCACTTCAAAAAGGGAACACACAGAAAACAAACTGTCAAGATAATTTGGATTCTGTGGTTGTCAGAGTTTTACACGTCCAATCTCTCGTGTTCTGACTGAACTACAGTGTTAGCTCACCTGTCAACTTTGTCGTACTTCCAAGACAAAGCGAAAGAACGGTAAACATGACTACATGTATGTACATTTTTAAAAGTTTTGTTCCTCTTTAGGCCTTGACATTGAGTATTGAACTCGCCTGAAATACAGCTAATTTGAAGATGCCGAAACCAAAAATAGGAATAGAAAAGGTCAAACTTCGTTACAAGGCCTTGTCAGACGCTGGTATAAAGGCCAGGGAAGAGTACATGGAGTCGCAAGACAGAGTTTCGGCGACAAGGTTAGAGCGAGGTTAGGCATTGCCCAGTAACCCACACAGCGCAGCCAGCCGTCTACAGCGTCTACGGTCTACGACTCTAGTACGAGTGTGGGGACTGCGACGCCGACAGACGGTTTATACAAGAAATAGAAGCAACAGCGGGTACACAACCAGTCAACGAAGATACCCCTACGGACTACAGAGAAAACGTAACATTCATTTGACTAGACCTGTCATTCTAATATTCAATCGTCCTGCAATGTGTCAACAGTTGCGGCAGTAGAGTCGAATTTTCTCGTGGAATGTCCACAAAATGAAAGCGTGCATGACAAGTCAGAAATTGTACTTCTCTCTGTGAATTTTTCAATGTATGGAAATATTTATGTCTACAGTAGGTTTTCCGTACTGACTCATGTCATGTTACAGTTATTATTGCATGTCCATGTAATTTTTTTGTAAACCATCACTAGAAGAAGCCATATCCAGAATAATTATGTACAATAATAAATTTCAATACATTTTATAACACTCTTGGTCTTCTCTCAGTCATCAAGTTGAGCAAGCAAGCAAGCGAGTGAATTAATGAGATAACGAGTAAGAATGATTACTGTAGTGTTGAAAAAGTAGGTTGTATACGTTTTATCACCAAATGTATGGAATTCAAAATGAAATAACAAACATGACATTTCTACTACAACAGATAGAGTAGAAAGCAATGGCACATAACTGAATGCAACATGGGGTGGGATCCAAATATTTTATCAACTCAAGTGTCTGGTTGTATAATATATGATCGATGATTTATTAACAAAAGTCAAAACTATCTTTTATTTATGAAATTATAAGTCCCTGTGAAAACAGTAATTCGGAATCGTTTACTCTTGTACCGGACGGCGTCAGTATCTAGCTACTCAATGCACTGTCCGCGCAGCGTGCGTCGACCACTTTTGTACTTATTCTTGTCTTAGCCTGTCCATTTCATTTTGGCATGATCCTGTCAAAAAAAAGAATAATGTTTAGGCTACTTTCTCGCCCATGCATGAAATCAATAAGTTACTCAACACAGGTGAAGTGCACTATCAGGGAAAATGCACCGACTATCTACTCGGCTAGTCCTACACTATAGCCTACTATAGTACTTGGCGACAATTATACGTAAGTGACGTCAATGACGGTGATACACATGTACGCATGGATAGGATAGGAAAGTGAGAAACACATCTAAATCAAAGGTTGAACGTTATATTTATTTATTCACCCTCCGTCTGAAATTTAGAGGTGAAATCGGCAGCAGGCGTCTGAATACTATACTAGTTCGTGTTGACTGCATCTGAGCCTTCTACAAAATGCCGACATTGCGTGACCGGCAGAAAGTCCTCGTTGAGGGCGCATCAGACTCCCCAGCAAAATACAAACATGTCAATTCCAGTCACAGTTTGAGGTCGATTTACCTGTACATTTCCTGTTTGCCCCTTGCTAATTCTTATTGAAATGTGTATAAATACATTTATTGAATTGAATTTACATATTTTTATTGAGAATTTTAACTGACATCCTAACCTGTGCAACTCCCATTTGACATTTGAAATTTGGTTCAATGTGATGGTGACCTATATTTTTAAAACGTTTCTAAATTCATTTTTGTAGCAACTGTGTGGGTAGGTCGGTCGATTTGAAAAAGGTAAAAATATGATTAATCTTCTTCATGTATCTCATGCCTCTCCTTTTCCTTCTATCTTCTTTTTTTATTCCTGGTAACAAGCCCTTTCCTCGCTTCTCTACACAATTGGCATGTTCTCAGGGCCCTGCCTGAATACTAAATTTCGTCGTGAAAGAGATTCTCTGTTCGTGTCAGGTGTCGTCGCCGCCGTCATGACTGTAGATGACAACTAAGACACTTGCTTATTCTTGTTACAGAGAGCGATGTTTCACAAATATTGTGGGTGGGTATTGATTTTTTTCCTTCAATATTGATGTCGTAGCTGAAACTTTGGGGTGGGTCGGGTAATGTGAAAGGAAAAAAAATAGGGTTACCCTGATTTTACTCAAAATAAGACACATCGATCGCTTCGTTCTGTGCCAGTATGGTTCCTTCCTTTTGGCATAACAAATCCATTTGTATGCAATGTTGTTTGTCCATCCATCCATCCATCCATCCATCCATCCATCCATCTATCCATCCCTATGTTCGTCCGTCTTTCATCAACAAAGTTTTCTTACATGCGGTAAAGTGCTAAGGCCAAAAACAAATTGCGTGTTTCCGATAATCCGACCGACCCTACTGTAAGCCTCCGACCCTAAACATTAACACCATAAAATCTAAAATCAAATCCCGACCTACTTACCCTATTTTCTGAGGCCATGTTATCAGAAACATACAATTATTTTGTTATTATCCAATATCATACACGAACAAAATCGCAAAATTTCTGAGATATATGACTTCCTAGTTGAAGATCCGAATTTTTGCACGCAATAGAATACAAGTTGTGAGTCGTGTACCGGTACTTTCTTATTTTATTACCAAATAGTGTAAGTATTACACACAATGAAAGTTTTATTCAGAAATAATTCTTTCGTTCAGCAGCATCAAACAAACACACACACACACGAACAAACACACACACACGAACAAACAAACAAACAAACAAACAAACAAACAAAACCAAAAAAAAAAAATTCAAAATGCGCGTCATAATTTATTCAACGTTTTAGACATACACAGTACGTTGTATACGTACGCGTATTAAGTTTACAAATGTTTACAAATATTACACATAGCCAAACTTTTATTCACATATACTTTCTTCGTTCAATACTAAACAAATTAATTTCAAAACTTAAAAACAACAACTATCGCTGGAATTTATTGAACGGTTTAGACATAAATGCAATGTACACAAATGTCGACAATTAATGTATTTTTGCCAGGTTGGATATATCATAGTTCGTGAAAAAAGGATTGTTCAAAATCAACCACAGATAGGCAGTACATTTGTGTGATCGACTTGGATGCTCCGTTAATTCGACGTGTTAATGATTACGTTTGTAGTACCAATATCGTAGAAAGGCATTTTTATCTCTCTCGTAATTAGGAGGGGTAGTGTAGGGGTGGTGGGATTCTGTGTATGTATGTATGTTTGTATTTATACGTCACCTGTCACCAATCTCGCATTCTGATTGGTCGAGAGCCCTGCAGATACACAGGCGTATTTTTCACCAACAGCCGTATTTTTGCTTGTTGTATCACGTGATCACTGCACGTCCCCTTGTAAACAAATCTAGCAGACAACTAGAAATACAGCTATAACCAGCATTTCCAATGCCAAATTTGTTGTCAACCGAACAAAATATCACCGTTGTATAAATTGGAACAAGTCTTTGAACTGTACTTTTCATGTTACAGGGAAAAAGCCAAAACTTCCACACAGAACGGCGAAAGTCCAGTGACGGCGAACTCGCGGTCGTCACGCGATCGTAAACATGAATTCCTAAATTTATGAAGGATATGAAAATTACCACCACAGAGGGTGCAGTTTTTGCCTAACTAGAACAAGAAAGCATATCACGAACATTTTTGTACATTTAATGGAATACAGTACGCAAAACAAAGACGCACTCATTTTTCAGCTGATGGTTATAAGTTTGAATATATCGCTGAGTGATATGCAAATAATAAACATTACGTCATACTACTGAGCAAACGCGCACTCTGATTGGATGATAAAGTTAAGGCTGACGTGTAAACAACCGCATTGCAGTTATCGGAGTGGTGCATGATACTACGCTCAACAGTATAACGCGGAAGTGATTTTATTTTTAAATGAAACAGCATTTTTAGACATTCAAAAATTAATTCATCGTCGCAGGTGACGTATAAGTATGTTATTTGCCAAATACTGTTCCACATCTTGCTGCTCGAGTTAATTTTTCCGGTATAACGGCTCGCCTCCGGCTCTCCGTTATTACCGGAAAAATTACCTCTCGCAGCAAGATATGGAACGGTATTTGGCAAATAACATATACGTATGTATGTATGTATGTATGTATGTATGTATGTATGTATGTATGTATGTATGTATGTATGTACAGTATGTATGTATGTATGTATGTATGTATGTATGTATGTATGTATGTATGTATGTATGTATGTATATGTATGTATGTATATGTATGCGTGTGTGTGTATGTATGTGTGTGTGTGTGTGTGTGTGCGTGCGTGTCTATGTGTGTCTTTGTGTCTGTCTGCCTACATGTATATAAGATATATCCAAAACCACTTGGCTGAACCTCTTCTAGTCATCACTTAAAGCTTGGTGCACAAACTTGTTACAATTATCGCATGAACCAAAGATCAGATCACAGGTAAAACCTGTGCATATTACTTAGCGTTATTAGCATATTTTTGGGCCAAATGTGACTATGATGCTCTGTTTTCGGCAAGAGTGTTTTGTTCGACAAATCTAAAACTTGTTTCAGACATGTTATTTATCATAATGTTCGGCTAATTAATATAATTTTGCCAATTCGACAATTTCTACATGTGAAGCCTTAATCATCAAATTCGGATGGGAAACATTTCAAAAAGTTACAAAACTTCGTAGGCATAATAGCACCATCTACGTTCGTGTATCATAATCACACAACTCGTGTGTGTATTAAATTGTTATAGCAAACATTTATATCTCACTGTGGTCTTTCTTTCTTTCTTCCCTTTTTTCTCTTTCCAGATCTACAACTGGAGTAAAATTATTCATCATTATCATCATTGACCACCACCACCACCACCACCACCACCACCACCACCACCACCACCACCACCACCACCGTTTTAAACAGTTCCATGGTATTATTTTATTTTAGTTATCAGACAACAACCGCGTAGCAAATCTAGCAATTCTGTTAGACTCCATCAACATGTGTGGTATTTTATACAGTAAGTTATTATATATTAAACAAGAAGTGTGCAGAACATAAATACTTGTTACTAACCATAACCTTTGAAGTGGATTGGCTGAGAAGATGAACAATTCGTGAACACAATCACGAAAGTTGCGGACAGGATTTACTTCACAAATATAATAATGAGGAAATGATCTAATTTATTGAAGCAACTGTTACAGTTGCACAATATTCGTTGGTGGATATAAAGTACATAGTTATGTCATATATGTAAATTATCCATCATATTACGTACTCTGTACTGTATCACCAAACTAAAACACTGTCCTAGGTCTGATTCTTATATGCAACCATATGAATATCGAACATGCCAATGTATTTGGTATCTATCAGAAACCATTGCCTGACTGGCCCAAGAGGGCGTCATATATTATGCGATTCCGTTGTTCGATCGTAGTCTGTTAGCCTGGTATTGAAACCCGCTCAGATCAGATAAGTCACAAGTCGAAGGTTCGTTAATGAAACGCGGTGGTGTGGTGGAATATGGCAGCCCATATTATTGCGGTTTATAGCACACCTAAAATCCATTTAACTCCAGCATTGGAAAGGGATGAACCATTACTCGGTAGGTTAAGATGTTCGAAATTAGAGAAACATAATGATTAATAATAATATGTGGTTATAGATGGCAACCACATACAATACAAGAAAAAAGACTTAAGCGAGATCCAAAAAACCCACACATCCAAAACACAAAAAGCAGAATTGTGCGAACTAAACGTACAAGGTAGGCAATGAAACGCTTTTCTTGGATAGAGATATTACAATTTATGCTACAATACTGAACCCAACAATCGGTTCCAAAGAAATGTGCATCTAAAGAGCGCCCCTGTCGGCAACAAACAAGGCAATCTTTATATATAATATATAAGACTACCTTGTTACGTGTCGGTGTCTGTCTAAGTAACTTGTTTCTTATATATAGATCGGTAGAACATACAGGATTCTCCACTCTAATAGTCTGTCTAGGATCTAAAGAGCTTGTCTAAGGAAGGAATTAGCCACTCAAACGTACGCTCCCACTCCCAGGCAGAGAGAGACACCGCATCCCAACAGTTGCGTTGCAAATCAAAATCTAATATGTGAATAGGAGTCACTTGATTCACAATTACATTCTCATATACAGACTGAATGACGTCATTTGCTCTAAATATAAATTTCTTAAGAAAGACGATCTTTCACCTACATACCAAATGTAATGTTTCCAAGTGTACGGCTCATGTTGATCATGTCAGTGGTAAAATATTATTTCTGAATTCGATAATCAATAAGTTATCTTGTTTACACATAGTAATATATCATATGTTGTTTAATCAAAACACTTGACAATTGTTACCTACTAGAAGTAAATGCAATTAATACAGGATTAGTAGATAAATCAACATATTAGTAGATCAAGATAAATTATACGTCAATTTTGGTAAAATATGCCCAAATTCAAATATGATATTTCTGGATCGCAACAATATCACGATTTTATGTCTACGGTGATTGCAATATTTGGGTTTTAACGTTACAATTGATATAATGACATGAATTACGTGCCTGCTATTGACACGCCCAGCTAATCACTTCAAAAAGGGAACACACAGAAAACAAACTGTCAAGATAATTTGGATTCTGTGGTTGTCAGAGTTTTACACGCCCAATCTCTCGTGTTCTGACTGAACTACAGGTCACCTGTCAACTTTGTCGTACTTCCAAGACAAAGCGAAAGAACGATAAACATGACTATGTACATTTTTAAAAGTTTGGTTCCTCTTTAGGCCTTGACATTGAGTATTGAACTCGCCTGAAATACAGCTAATTTGAAGATGCCGAAACCAAAAATAGGAATAAGAAAGGTCAAACTTCGTTACAAGGCCTTGTCAGACGCTGGTATAAAGGCCAGGGAAGAGTACACGGAGTCGCAAGACAGAGTTTCGGCGACAAGGTTAGAGCCAGGTTAGGCATTGCCCAGTAACCCCCACGTCTACGACTCTAGTACGAGTGTGGGGATTGCGACGCCGACAGACGGTTTATACAAGAAATAGAAGCAACAGCGGGTACACAACCAGTCAACGAAGATACCCGTACGGACTACAGAGAAAACGTAACTTTCATTTGGCTAGACCTGTCATTATAATATTCAATCGTCCTGCAATGTTTCAACAGTTGCGGCAGTAGGGTCGAATTTTCTCGTGAAATGTCCACAAAATGAAAGCGTGCATGACAAGTCAGAAATTGTACTTCTGTGAATGTATGGAAATATTTATGTCTTCAGTAGGTTTTCCGTACTGACTCATGTCATGTTACAGTTATTATTGCATGTCCGTGTATTTTTTTTTGTATATCCAGAATAATTATGTACAATAATAAATTTCACTACATTTTATAACACTCTTGGTCTTCTCTCAGTCATTGAGCAAGCAAGCAAGTGAATTAATGAGATAATTAGTAAGATTACTGTAGTGTTGAAAATGTAGGTTGTATACGTTTTATCACCAATAATGTATGGAATTCAAAATGAAACAACAAACATGACATTTCTACTACAACAGAGTAGAAAGCAATGGCACATAACTGAATGCAACATGGGGTGGGATCCAAATATTTTATCAACTCAAGTGTCTGGTTGTATTATATATGATCGATGATTTATTAACAAAAGTCAAAACTATCTTTTATTTATGAAATTATAAGTCCGAAATCGTTTACTCTTGTACCGGACGGCGTCAGATCTAGCTACTCAATGCACTGTCCGCGCAGCGTGCGTCGACCACTTTTGTACTTATTCTTGTCTTAGCCTGTCCATTTCATTTTGGCATGATCCTGTCAAAAAAAAAGAATAATGTTTAGGCTACTTTCTCGCCCATGCATGAAATCAATAAGTTACTCAACACAGGTGAAGTGCACTATCAGGGAAAATGCACCGACTATCTACTCGGCTAGTCCTACACTATAGCCTACTATAGTACTTGGCGACAATTATACGTAAGTGACGTCAATGTCGGTGATACACACATGTACGCATGGATAGGATAGGAAAGTGAGAAACACATCTAAATCAAAGGTTGAACGTTATATTTATTTATTCACCCTCCGTCTGAAATTTAGAGGTGAAATCGGCAGCAGGCGTCTGAATACTAGTTCGTGTTGACTGTATCTGATGAGCCTTCTACAAAATGCCGACATTGCGTGATATGGACCCGGGATACAGAAAGTCATCGTTGAGGGCGCATCAGACTCCCCAGCAAAATACAAACATGTCAATTCCAGTCACAGTTTGAGGTCGATTTACCTGTACATTTCCTGTTTGCCCCTTGCTAATTCTTATTGAAATGTGTATAAATACATTTATTGAATTGAATTTACATATTTTTATTGAGAATTTTAACTGACATCCTAGCCTGTGCAACTCCCATTTGACATTTGAAATTTGGTTCAATGTGATGGTGACCTATATTTTTAAAACGTTTCTAAATTCATTTTTGTAGCAACTGTGTGGGTAGGTCGGTCGATTTGAAAAAGGTAAAAATATGATTAATCTTCTTCATGTATCTCATGCCTCTCCTTTTCCTTCTATCTTCTTTTTTTATTCCTGGTAACAAGCCCTTTCCTCGCTTCTCTACACAATTGGCATGTTCTCAGGGCCCTGCCTGAATACTAAATTTCGTCGTGAAAGAGATTCTCTGTTCGTGTCAGGTGTCGTCGCCGCCGTCATGACTGTAGATGACAACTAAGACACTTGCTTATTCTTGTTACAGAGAGCGATGTTTCACAAATATTGTGGGTGGGTATTGATTTTTTTCCTTCAATATTGATGTCGTAGCTGAAACTTTGGGGTGGGTCGGGTAATGTGAAAGAAAAAAAATAGGGTTACCCTGATTTTACTCAAAATAAGACACATCGATCGCTTCGTTCTGTGCCAGTATGGTTCCTTCCTTTTGGCATAACAAATTCATTTGTATGCAATGTTGTTTGTCCATCCATCCATCCATCCATCTATCCATCCCTATGTTCGTCCGTCTTTCATCAACAAAGTTTTCTTACATGCGGTAAAGTGCTAAGGCCAAAAACAAATTGCGTGTTTCCGATAATCCGACCGACCCTACTGTAAGCCTCCGACCCTAAACATTAACACCATAAAATCTAAAATCAAATCCCGACCTACTTACCCTATTTTCTGAGGCCATGTTATCAGAAACATACAATTATTTTGTTATTATCCAATATCATACACGAACAAAATCGCAAAATTTCTGAGATATATGACTTCCTAGTTGAAGATCCGAATTTTTGCACGCAATAGAATACAAGTTGTGAGTCGTGTACCGGTACTTTCTTATTTTATTACCAAATAGTGTAAGTATTACACACAATGAAAGTTTTATTCAGAAATAATTCTTTCGTTCAGCAGCATCAAACAAACACACACACACACGAACAAACACACACACACGAACAAACAAACAAACAAACAAACAAACAAACAAAACCAAAAAAAAAAAAAATTCAAAATGCGCGTCATAATTTATTCAACGTTTTAGACATACACAGTACGTTGTATACGTACGCGTATTAAGTTTACAAATGTTTACAAATATTACACATAGCCAAACTTTTATTCACATATACTTTCTTCGTTCAATACTAAACAAATTAATTTCAAAACTTAAAAACAACAACTATCGCTGGAATTTATTGAACGGTTTAGACATAAATGCAATGTACACAAATGTCGACAATTAATGTATTTTTGCCAGGTTGGATATATCATAGTTCGTGAAAAAAGGATTGTTCAAAATCAACCACAGATAGGCAGTACATTTGTGTGATCGACTTGGATGCTCCGTTATACTGTCTTTAATTCGACGTGTTAATGATTACGTTTGTAGTACCAATATCGTAGAAAGGCATTTTTATCTCTCGTAATTAGGAGGGGTAGTGTAGGGGTGGTGGGATTCTGTGTATGTATGTATGTATGTATGTATGTATTTATACGTCACCTGTCACCAATCTCGCATTCTGATTGGTCGAGAGCCCTGCAGATACACAGGCGTATTTTTCACCAACAGCCGTATTTTTGCTTGTTGTATCACGTGATCACTGCACGTCCCCTTGTAAACAAATCTAGCAGACAACTAGAAATACAGCTATAACCAGCATTTCCAATGCCAAATTTGTTGTCAACCGAACAAAATATCACCGTTGTATAAATTGGAACAAGTCTTTGAACTGTACTTTTCATGTTACAGGGAAAAAGCCAAAACTTCCACACAGAACGGCGAAAGTCCAGTGACGGCGAACTCGCGGTCCTCACGCGATCGTAAACATGAATTCCTAAATTTATGAAGGATATGAAAATTACCACCACAGAGGGTGCAGTTTTTGCCTAACTAGAACAAGAAAGCATATCACGAACATTTTTGTACATTTAATGGAATACAGTACGCAAAACAAAGACGCACTCATTTTTCAGCTGATGGTTATAAGTTTGAATATATCGCTGAGTGATATGCAAATAATAAACATTACGTCATACTACTGAGCAAACGCGCACTCTGATTGGATGATAAAGTTAAGGCTGACGTGTAAACAACCGCATTGCAGTTATCGGAGTGGTGCATGATACTACGCTCAACAGTATAACGCGGAAGTGATTTTATTTTTAAATGAAACAGCATTTTTAGACATTCAAAAATTAATTCATCGTCGCAGGTGACGTATAAGTATGTTATTTGCCAAATACTGTTCCACATCTTGCTGCTCGAGTTAATTTTTCCGGTATAACGGCTCGCCTCCGGCTCTCCGTTATTACCGGAAAAATTACCTCTCGCAGCAAGATATGGAACGGTATTTGGCAAATAACATAAACTTATGTATGTATGTATGTATGTATGTATGTATGTATGTATGTATGTATGTATGTATGTATGTATATGTATGTATGTATATGTATGCGTGTGTGTGTATGTATGTGTGTGTGTGTGTGTGTGTGTGTGTGTGTGTGTGTGTGTGCGTGCGTGTCTATGTGTGTCTTTGTGTCTGTCTGCCTACATGTATATAAGATATATCCAAAACCACTTGGCTGAACCTCTTCTAGTCATCACTTAAAGCTTGGTGCACAAACTTGTTACAATTATCGCATGAACCAAAGATCAGATCACAGGTAAAACCTGTGCATATTACTTAGCGTTATTAGCATATTTTTGGGCCAAATGTGACTATGATGCTCTGTTTTCGGCAAGAGTGTTTTGTTCGACAAATCTAAAACTTGTTTCAGACATGTTATTTATCATAATGTTCGGCTAATTAATATAATTTTGCCAATTCGACAATTTCTACATGTGAAGCCTTAATCATCAAATTCGGATGGGAAACATTTCAAAAAGTTACAAAACTTCGTAGGCATAATAGCACCATCTACGTTCGTGTATCATAATCACACAACTCGTGTGTGTATTAAATTGTTATAGCAAACATTTATATCTCACTGTGGTCTTTCTTTCTTTCTTCCCTTTTTTCTCTTTCCAGATCTACAACTGGAGTAAAATTATTCATCATTATCATCATTGACCACCACCACCACCACCACCACCACCACCACCACCACCACCACCACCGTTTTAAACAGTTCCATGGTATTATTTTATTATATCAGACAACAACCGCGTAGCAAATCTAGCAATTCTGTTAGACTCCATCAACATGTGTGGTATTTTATACAGTAAGTTATTATATATTAAACAAGAAGTGTGCAGAACATAAATACTTGTTACTAACCATAACCTTTGAAGTGGATTGGCTGAGAAGATGAACAATTCGTGAACACAATCACGAAAGTTGCGGACAGGATTTACTTCACAAATATAATAATGAGGAAATGATCTAATTTATTGAAGCAACTGTTACAGTTGCACAATATTCGTAGGTGGATATAAAGTACATAGTTATGTCATATATGTAAGTTATCCATCATATTACGTACTCTGTACTGTATCACCAAACTAAAACACTGTCCTAGGTCTGATTCTTATATGCAACCATATGAATATCGAACATGCCAATGTATTTGGTATCTATCAGAAACCATTGCTTGACTGGCCCAAGAGGGCGTCATATATTATGCGATTCCGTTGTTCGATCGTAGTCTGTTAGCCTGGTATTGAAACCCACTCAGATAAGTCACAAGTCGAAGGTTCGACGTTAATGAAACGCGGTGGTATGGTGGAATATGGCAGGCCATATTATTGCGGTTTATAGCACACCTAAAATCCATTTAACTCCAGCATTGGAAAGGGATGAACCATTACTCGGTAGGTCAAGATGTTCGAAATTAGAGAAACATAATGATTAATAATAATATGTGGTTATAGATGCCAACATACATAAGAAAAACGACCTAAGCGAGATCCAAAAACCCCACACATCCAAAACACAAAAAGCAGAATTGTGCGAACTAAACGTACAAGGTAGGCAATGAAACGCTTTTCTTGGATAGAGATATTACAATTTATGCTACAGTACTGAACCCAACAATCGGTTCCAAAGAAATGTGCATCTAAAGAGCGCCCCTGTCGGCAACAAACAAGGCAATCTTTAAATAGAGAGAGAGAGAGAGAGAGAGAGAGAGAGAGAGAGAGAGAGAGAGAGAGAGAGAGAGAGAGAGAGAGAGAGAGAGAGAGAGAGAGAGAGAGAGAGAGAGAGAGATTCTCTGACAGTGTTTCGTTATAAGACTACCTTGTTACGTGTCGGTGTCTGTCTAAGTCGTTTCTTATATATAGATCGGTAGAACATACATAAATGACTCTCCACTCTAATAGTCTGTCTAGGATCTAACGAGCTTGTCTAAGTTAGGAATTAGCCACTCAAACGTATGCCCCCACTCGCACGCAGAGAGAGACATAGCACCCCGGCCCCAACAGTTGCGTTGCAAATCAAAATCTAATATGTGAATAGGAGTCACTTTATTCACAATTACATTCTCATATACAGACTGAATGACGTCATTTGTTCTAAATATAAAATTGTTAAGAAAGACGATCTTTCACCTTCATTCATTGTTCTCGAAGACACGGTAAACTTTCCACCAGAACATTTAAGACTGAGATTTAAGAACATACCAAATGTAAATTGTCCAAGTGTACGACTCATGTTGATCATGTCAGTGGTAAAAGAGGTATTTTTCTGAATTCGATAATCAATAAGTTATCTTGTTTACACATACTAATATATGTTGTTTAATCAAAACACTTGACAATTGTTAGCTACTAGAAGTAAATGCAATTGATACAGGATTAGTAGATAAATCAGCATATCAGTAGATCAAGATAAATTATACGTTAATCATTTGGGTTTTACAGTTGATTTGATGACATGGATTAGATGCCTGCTATTGACACGCCCAGCTAATCACAGCAAAAAGGGAACACACAGAAAATAAACTGTCAAGGTAATTTGGATTCTGTGGTTGTCAGGGTTTTACACGTCCAATCTCTCGTGTTCTGACTGAAATGCATTGTTAGGTCACCTGTCAACTTTGGCATACTTCCAAGACAAAGCCAAAGAACAGTAAACGTGATTGTATACATTTTTAAAATTTTGGTTCCTCTTAGGCCTGGACATTGAAATATTGAACTGAATACGTTACATTTTAACTTAATGAAATATATTCAAAAGCCCATATTTAAGTTGTTCGCACTTCTTTCACTTGATTCAAGTTATTGTAACACTTTGAAGGGATTTAATGACAGAGGCAGGCTATGGCTGAATGAGCATATAAATTGAAATATACCAGAAAGAGTTTATAACGTGGGGAAACTATCCGTCAAATTTAACTTTATGTTTCGTTGACAAGTCGTTATTGATAAAACGTACACCCAACCAATCATACTGAAGGGAAATTTGCCCTGGTTTACACAACAGCGCCAGGTAGAAGGTACGAACCGTCGGAAACAAAGCCGAGAATTTCAGCTGATGATGGCAAGATATGGGACGGTAAGTATCAAAATATATTTTCCAAGATGTGAATTCAATTGTAAAAAAAATACAATGCAACAGTAGTGTTCGATTCGACAAAGAATAAGCCAACTCAACTGGACGGTTTACTTTCTTACATTTTGAATCACAAGGACAGAAAGAGTTCCGTTTATTTCTAATTTATTGAAGCTATGAATAATGCATATTTACATGTTCGTGGTTGATTTTATTTACGAAACAATGTCCGTACCAATGGGAAGAGTACACTCCACATCATACCCCGAACTTCACCAAAACCTGTAGTTTACATATTAGCATGTACAGTGTGTTATCTTAGAATGGAAAGAACATATTCAGTATTCGTACAAAGTATACAAAGTGCGCATTTAAACCATTATCTTACTGGTACCAGTCTCTTGGGAGATTTGTATCTAGGAATATTCTTTTTTTAACTAGACCACATTTTCCTTCCGAAAATTTGAAATGTGGTCAACTTTTAAAATACTTTTTATCAGTCACTAATAGCCTCCCAAGGGACTGGTGTCAGTCACTAGCGCTCAGATGTTATCGATCTGAAATGTGGTTACTAATCAGCGAACAAAGAGAGAATGATAGGCAGGTGCACATATATATTACTCTTAGCCAACGAGAGGGTACTAATACTACTGTGACTATATAATATACAGACAACGATATCATATGGTCTCATTACTATTGAAATGAAAATTATTACAATATTTGGTACAGTAATGTGACTAGTTCAGAAAATATTGCTAAATCTAATAAAACCGAGTACAAAAAACGTTGAAATAAGTGATGAACGGGTGTGGCAACCTGTACTACTCACAAAGTGCGACCTGAAGGGACCATTCAGTAATTACAAGGAGGAGAGCAGGGGAAATCAACCCCAGTCTGTGGCATAAAATGTGACTCTCCCCTTGTCCATATATTGTGCTGAAAGGTGGTGTGACCCGCCCTCAATTTCCTTTCTCTATAATATGACCTTCCCCATTTCAAATATTTCAATGAAAAACAGTTTTAACATCATCTGAGATGTTATTGTCTGTGTAAGATTGGTAGTCAGGAGGTCCTGGGTTCAAATCCCATTAGAGCCGGAATGTTTCAGTAGAAAAGATCCCAATACATTGATAGTTTTTAAATGGCTCAGCTGAAGGCTTTAGGAACGCCCAAAGACTAGATGTGCAAACAAACTGACAACCTTATCAGGACAGAGGTCAACATCTCCACTCCACCACATTATCCCCAATATCTTGCCACGCTGTTCCCTCTTTACTACTGTGACACCTCGACCCGCCCCTCTCCTCACACCACAACTAACAGTTAATTCTGAAAAATCAGTGCATTTCACTGATATTACTGTACAATGGTGGCAGTGGTGGGATGTCGTAGCAGTAGGTATTTGGAACCGGTGGCAGTGGTGGGATCAGGCCAAAATCACAAAATAATGAAAAGTTAGATAAAAGAAATGAGTCAAAGTAAAATGTGACCCTCCCCTAATTTCCATTTTCTAAATATGGTCCTCCTCAAGGGCCGATTTGTAAAAAAATGACCCTCCCCCATTCCCCAAGCCCTCCCTTTAATACTGAAAGCTCCCTAAATGTCCCTTTGTCTTGTGTCACGTCGGAGCACGGACTTGGAACTGCAGGTAGACTACGTGAAACAAACTGTAGATGACTGCACACACTGACTGTTACTCCCCATGCAGGACTGTAACAGCATATTAAAGAGTTACATGTAGATGTCACTAAACAAATTGTTGAGAGTCCATAATTGGCACTATGGTCTGTGTTACACTGGATAGAATGAATTCGTTATCACATTCATTTCCATTACATTTTATAGCCACCAGGCAAGCTACATTATGTATGTTAATTCAAAAGATGTATATAACCGCCAACTCAGCCATCTCGTAGTCTTAATATGTTAATTTACAAATAACTTACATATTAACATACTGTTGAAACAATACAATTGACTTGAATTGTTCTGATATGCTCTACAGGTGGATTACCCACTGGACGTAGTCTGTGAGCCATACAGGTACCAATTGCCGAAAAGACCGTCAATAAAAGGGACGGAATGTGAGTATTAATTTCAGTTCATTTTTGGCAATATGGACCTATCTTGAAAACAGAACAAAAATTCTAATGATTACTAAGCTTATTATGTAGGAGTTTATAAGTAAGTTTCCTCACCTGATGATACTCTGTGAAAGTGGCCATAAATATGAGGATTGGTAAATTATTTTGGATTTTTAATTTATAAAACAATTTTTTCGTGGATTCCTACTTGTAAAATCAATATGAAATAACATGTACCAAGTCATTGTTTGTAATTCAATAAATGGCACAAGATTTTACACATTTTAAAAATAGGTTTTTGCAATATATAGAGTTACAAACACAGACTTTGTCTACGTTGTTTCAAATTGATTTTTCAAGTAGGAAGCTATGATAATATTGTTTTATAAATTAAGAATCCAAAATAAATGACCAATCCTCATCCATGTGGTCACTTTAACAGGACCGGGAACAGTATGAACGATATTTAGAATTGTTGGGGTTGAGTTATGTTGTGACCATTGAATTGTCGTGTGTGTGTGTGTGTGTGTGTGTGTGTGTGTGTGTGTGTGTGTGTGTGTGTGTGCGTGCGCGCGCGCGCGCGCGTGTGTGTGTGTGTGTATGTGGTACTTTTAAATCTTTTCTAAAAGTACTGAAACTTGAAAATATGTCAGTGTTTTGCAAGGTATTGATAAAATTGAAGGTCCTAGGTAAAAACGAATTTTTCCTTTGAGTAGAATTAAAACGTGCCATTTTAAATGTGTAGTGGGAACGGAGATTCCTGGAGGGCACATGAAACGGAACATTGGCAACAATATACATTGAGTTAAAAGAGCCATTTAAGCATTTATATAAAAAGACTGCATCCAGCAATTTCCTAGGACATTGAAGACTTTGATTATTAAAATACTGACAAAGATTACTGTTATCGAGGTTTACTCCTTTACCAGGGAACGATTTTCCAAAATAAAGGTAGTTGAGGAATTTATGCTGGACTCTTTCAATTTTAGTGATTAAATACTTCTGATGGGGTGACCAAACTTGTGGACAATACTCTAGTTGACTCCGTACAAGCGATTTATATAAATTAATGATGCAAGCACTGTCAAGGAAATACTTGCAGGTACGCTTTATCAAACCAATTAGCCTGTAAGTCTTTTTGACGATGTCATTGAAAGCATTAGCTATGTCCTGGGTAGACTCAGCTATCTGTTTATTGTATACATGACGTGTAATGGAAAACCTTTGTTGCTACGTTTATTGTTCGCAAATGACCAGAAACGTTCGCGTTTGATATTATTACTGATGGAGTTATGAATATCGATGATGTAATCACTGAAGACCGCCTTTTGCAACGACTTGAATTCAGCTCTGAGGCGAGAGAAGTGGTCATAGTCCTCCTGTTGACTGGTTTTACGGAACTTGAGCCGTGCGTCTTCTTTCTGTTTAAGTAAAATGATAATATCACGGGTGTACCAAACAGGATATCTTCGTTTCCTGACTTTTACCTTAGGTATACTGTTATTGATAGCTCCGAATAAGAGATCGTAAAATGTCTCGACACTATTGTCCACATTTAGCGGACCAAGTATACTACCCCATGGTAACAAACTCAATTGTGTGTTCAAATGTTCAAAGTCGGCCTTCTTAAAATTATAGACAAATCGATCAAGTAGTGTCACACACCTTTATCAAAAGCTGAGTGATCAGAGTTAACAGCTGGCATGGTTCAGTAAGACAAACTTCAAGGCTGGCATATATCGTTGCAGCAAATTAGATCAAGTACTTTGGAATTGCAGGTGTTATTAGTGTTAAATTGCAATAAGTTCTGTTCAGAGAGAATCTAAAAAAAACCGACCAGATTTGTTGGAGCTCCACTGTCAGAGTTCAGCAAATGAATCTCCATTATTTATATTCCAGTAGATATCCGGTAAATTAAAGTCACCACAGACAAGAACAACATCACCTGGTTTAGGAGTTGAATTGATACGATCTAACGACATGTCAAAGTCATTCATTGTACATTCTTTGGTGTCAGGTGGGAGGTATACAGTCACAAGAAAGAGACTATGACATTTCAATTTAATCTGAACCCAATCTTTGGTATCAGGTGGGAGGTATACAGTCACAAGAAAGAGACTATGACATTTCAATTTAATCTGAACCCAATCTTTGGTATCAGGTGGGAGGTATACAGTCACAAGAAAGAGACTGTGACATTTCAATTTAATCTGAACCCAATCTTTGGTATCAGGTGGGAGGTATACAGTCACAAGAAAGAGACTATGACATTTCAATTTATTCTGAACCCAATCTTTGGTATCACGTGGGAGGTATACAGTCACAAGAAAGAGACTGTGACATTTCAATTTAATCTGAACCCAATCTTTGGTATCAGGTGGGAGGTATACAGTCACAAGAAAGAGACTATGACATTTCAATTTAATCTGAACCCAATCTTTGGTATCACGTGGGAGGTATACAGTCACAAGAAAGAGACTGTGACATTTCAATTTAATCTGAACCCAATCTTTGGTATCAGGTGGGAGATATACAGTCAAAAGAAAGAGACTATGACATTTCAATTTAATCTGAACCCAATCTTTGGTGTCAGGTGGGAGGTATACACTCACAAGAAAGAGACTATGACATTTCAATTTAATCTGAACCCAATCTTTGGTATCAGGTGGGAGGTATACAGTCACAAGAAAGAGACTGTGACATTTCATATTTAATCTGAACCCAATCTTTGGTATCAGGTGGGAGGTATACAGTCACAAGAAAGAGACTGTGACATTTCAATTTAATCTGAACCCAATCTTTGGTATCAGGTGGGAGGTATACAGTCACAAGAAAGAGACTGTGACATTTCAATTTAATCTGAACCCAATCTTTGGTATCAGGTGGGAGGTATACAGTCAAAAGAAAGAGACTATGACATTTCAATTTAATCTGAACCCAATCTTTGTTATCAGGTGGGAGGTATACAGTCACAAGAAAGAGACTGTGACGTTTCAATTTAATCTGAACCCAATCTTTGGTATCAGGTGGGAGGTATACAGTCAAAAGAAAGAGACTATGACATTTCAATTTAATCTGAACCCAATCTTTGTTATCAGGTGGGAGGTATACAGTCACAAGAAAGCGACTGTGACGTTTCAATTTAATCTGAACCCAATCTTTGGTATCAGGTGGGAGGTATACAGTCACAAGAAAGAGACTATGACATTTCAATTTAATCTGAACCCAATCTTTGGTATCAGGTGGGAGGTATACAGTCAAAAGAAAGAGACTATGACATTTCAATTTAATCTGAACCCAATCTTAGTTATCAGGTGGGAGGTATACAGTCACAAGAAAGAGACTGTGACATTTCAATTTAATCTGAACCCAATCTTTGGTATCAGGTGGGAGGTATACAGTCACAAGAAAGAGACTGTGACATTTCAATTTAATCTGAACCCAATCTTTGGTATCAGGTGGGAGGTATACAGTCACAAGAAAGAGACTATGACATTTCAATTTAATCTGAACCCAATCTTTGTTATCAGGTGGGAGGTATACAGTCAAAAGAAAGAGACTATGACATTTCAATTTAATCTGAACTCAATCTTTGGTATCAGGTGGGAGGTATACAGTCAAAAGAAAGAGACTGTGACGTTTCAATTTAATCTGAACCCAATCTTTGGTATCAGGTGGGAGGTATACAGTCACAAGAAAGAGACTATGACATTTCAATTTAATCTGAACCCAATCTTTGGTGTCAGGTGGGAGGTATACAGTCAAAAGAAAGAGACTGTGACATTTCAATTTAATCTGAACCCAATCTTTGGTGTCAGGTGGGAGGTATACAGTCACAAGAAAGAGACTGTGACATTTCAATTTAATCTGAACCCAATCTTTGGTATCAGGTGGGAGGTATACAGTCACAAGAAAGAGACTGTGACATTTCAATTTAATCTGAACCCAATCTTTGGTATCAGGTGGGAGGTATACAGTCACAAGAAAGAGACTATGACATTTCAATTTAATCTGAACCCAATCTTTGGTATCAGGTGGGAGGTATACAGTCAAAAGAAAGAGACTGTGACATTTCAATTTAATCTGAACCCAATCTTTGGTATAAGGTGGGAGGTATACAGTCACAAGAAAGAGACTATGACATTTCAATTTAATCTGAACCCAATCTTTGGTATCAGGTGGGAGGTATACAGTCAAAAGAAAGAGACTGTGACATTTCAATTTAATCTGAACCCAATCTTTGGTATCAGGTGGGAGGTATACAGTCACAAGAAAGAGACTATGACATTTCAATTTAATCTGAACCCAATCTTTGTTATCAGGTGGGAGGTATACAGTCAAAAGAAAGAGACTATGACATTTCAATTTAATCTGAACCCAATCTTTGGTATCAGGTGGGAGGGATACAGTCAAAAGAAAGAGACTGTGACGTTTCAATTTAATCTGAACCCAATATTTGGTACCAGGTGGGAGGTATACAGTCACAAGAAAGAGACTATGACATTTCAATTTAATCTGAACCCAATCTTTGGTATCAGGTGGGAGGTATACAGTCAAAAGAAAGAGACTGTGACATTTCAATTTAATCTGAACCCAATCTTTGGTATCAGGTGGGAGGTATACAGTCACAAGAAAGAGACTATGACATTTCAATTTAATCTGAACCCAATCTTTGGTATCAGGTGGGAGGTATACAGTCACAAGAAAGAGACTGTGACATTTCAATTTAATCTGAACCCAATCTTTGGTATCAGGTGGGAGGTATACAGTCACAAGAAAGAGACTGTGACATTTCAATTTAATCTGAACCCAATCTTTGGTATCAGGTGGGAGGTATACAGTCAAAAGAAAGAGACTGTGACATTTCAATTTAATCTGAACCCAATCTTGGTATCAGGTGGGAGGTATACACTCACAAGAAAGAGACTATGACATTTCAATTTAATCTGAACCCAAATGATTTCCATATCAGTTTCAAGGTCAGGTCTTCTTGTAGCGACTATGTCATCTTTCAAGGCTACTAAAACACTACCACCACGATATTTATTACTAGTTGTGGTTTCCCTATCTCTTCGGTAGTCTCTGAAGTGACTGTCCAATATTTCAGTATCAAAAATTGTTGAATTTAACCAAGTCTCAGTGATTGAAATAATGTCCCAAGTATAGTCACTGAAATACACATTAAACTCTTGAAGTTTATTAGCGATACTACGGACATTTTGATAATAAAGTCTAATGTTAGGTGATCTGTTTCCCTGGGCAACAGGTGTATGCTCTATCCATTCACCGAGAATGTTCGCTAAATTCGCATAGTCGCAAGCGTTTGAAGTGTTCGATAAATTAGCGACAAGGGGAACGGGGTCTGTGGTACTGTGAGTAGAAATATTCAGTTCAGCGAAAATGATTCCGAAGGATTTGTCAAGCTACAGCTTCGTGACGTAAACAAGATGATTCGAATCATATCAAACCTCTAAATAAGAAATCATGGTATTATTCAATAATCAAATCTAGAGCACACTGCATTCCTCTGAATTGTGTATTTCTTTTTCTACACTGACGTGAATAAAAATATGACATCATTTGCAGACTATGCACACGTAAAAGAAATATTACAATGCTTGTTTAAATATGCAAATTCTCTTTTTATCTCTGACAGACGAAACAACTACGTTTGGGAAGAAATCGTTCACAGGTAAGTAATAAATCATTGTCGAACTTCAAGTCAACTTCAGGTCAATGGTGATTATTTAAAAGGGGAAAGTTGGAAAAGAACAAACCAAATGTTTTTATCGTACCATCAAAATTGATAGTCAGACCGAATTAACTACTAACTGACGGTATTAATGAGGCCAAAATATAGAAAGTTCCTTATCCACTCATTTGGAAATTCATACATTAGGTTAATACATTAATCTGTCATCCATCCGTTTGCTTGTTTAGTTCATTCGTTCGTCCGGCCGTCCGTTTCTTTGTCTCTTTATGTTTGAATGTGATATATTCCCCTCCTTGTTTCCTCAGCCATCTACTTGCTACTTATCTACATACTTACCTACCTACCTACTAATTTTTACTTATTATTTGTGATACCAAACCATAATATCAATAGTTCTGGCGGTCATTTGAATAAGGTCTAGGTAAGTAGGTAGGTAGGTTAAAATATATTAAAGGTCGATATATTTTCTTGGGTTTTGTTTCAGTGCAGTATGCCGAGCCCTTAGTATCAATTCTAGGACGTTCAGTAACACGCTCAAAGTTGAAAAACAACGACATGCAAATACACGTGACGAGTGTGAAATGTAAGTATTTTTCAAATGTTATAAAGAAAATAGATGCCAGACGAACAATTTCAGTAATCTCGTCTACGCAGATGCCATTTTCTATGTGTAGATACTGATTGAGTCAATAGGATATAAGTGTAATTGTATACAAGTTTTAATATGAACAACTAAGTTATCGCATATCGCAATTGTTTCCATACTTTGAACTTAAAGTGGCCATATGGACGAGAATTGGGTATTTATTTTGGATTTTAAATTTACAAAATAATTTATCATGGTTTCCTACTTGAAAAATCAATGTGAAACAACAATGACCAAGTCTGTGTTTGTAACTCAGTACATTGCAAAATCTAAAAAAAAATGTGTCAGAAAGTTTGTTATTGTACGTACAGTCTTTTGCCATTTATTGAGTTACAAACAAGGACTCGGCATGTGTTGTTTCACATTGGGTTTTCAAGTAGGAAGCCATAATTGTTTTATAAATTTAAAATACCCAATAAATACCCAGTTCTCATCCATATGGCCACTTTAATCTAATCTAATCTTGAAAATTTACATGTGATACACTATACGCAATGGATTTTATTCTGTAGGGAAACGTTCTTCTCGTACGACACCAAGTTTGCAAAAAGTTACAGAACATCCCAAGAAATCTTCTCATACAACACACCGTCATCAAATTAAAGAAATTCCCAAAGTTGTTCCTTCACCTGCAGGTATGTATTGAAACGGTGTAATAAATAAATGGAGAGTTTACTCTGTATTAGTGGTGTCATTGTTTGCTTAGAATATTAGTGAAAAGTGTGATGTGTGCGAGGTGTCAATTAGCATAAAGTGGCCACATTGATGAGGATTTGGTAATTATTTTGTTTTTTTTATTTATAAAGCAATTTTATCACGGCTTCCTACTTGAAAGTCAATGTGAAACAACATTGATAATGTCTGAGTTTGAAACTCAATACACTGCAAAACTTTAAAATATGTTAAACGTTTGTTATTGTATGTACAATAACAAATATTTGTACACATTTATTAATCTTTTGCATGTTATTAAGTTACAAACAAGGACTTAGCATATGTTGTTTCACATTGAATGTTCAAGTAGGGAGCCATCATGTGACAAAATTGTTTTATAAATTAAAAATTCAAAAAATAAATATCCGATCCCCATCCATATGGCCACTTTAAAGTAATAATACTGATAATTAACTGTACATAGCGTGTGTGTTATACCACTATGTCACAATTTATCACCAAACAAAGGAACTCAGTTATACATGTTTCTTCTTTCTTGACTTTTTCAGTCATGTCGGAGAACTTCGCATTTTTGCAGTACCATCCGGTATTCCAAAAACGAAGTCAAACACGAGTAACTGGATACACCAGCTTCAAAAGAAAGAGGCCAATGATAAGACTTAATTGTACATGTAAGGACATTAATCTTGTTGAGAAAACAGTACCTCAGAAATGCATGCTATGACCATATACATCCATGGTTTGACAGACTAGATGAAATATTTTCTTTACATCGTTTAAAGAAAGGAATCATACAGTCCCATTATATGTCTATATGATATCCTGTCTTTCGATATTTAAGCAGTATTCTATTGACAGATTAATGTAATATCTCAACCAACTTTAGAAAATCTTATTGGTCTGAGATAATATATAACACGAAGAATACAATTACATGTAAATGGCTGCGTTTGTGTGGGTAGTTGTAGAAGTTGTTATAGTAAAAATGATGATGAAAATGATGAAAATGATGTTGATGGTGGTGGTGGTGGTGATGATGATGATGGTGGTGGTACCGGTGATGGTGATGATATCATGACGACATAGACAAAGACGATTACAAGAATGGTTCTTTTTGTATAATCAAAACTTTCTTTAAGCCATGAATCAGTATATTACATTTTTGTGCATGATGATTGAACAATAATAATTTAGAACATTTTCTTTAGGTACAAGTTCGATTTTTTCACCTATACCATCGCGTCACAAGGAATCGTGTGATCTGAGAGCAATACCAGGTAAGATAATTACATTCATAAAATCAACAATATTCACATATGATTGTAAACTGCTGTCAATTTATCAAGGTTCATATACGCGGTGATGAAGTAACTTGGGCCAGGTTATTTTCATATTAAACGTCCATATTTGACATAGTCAAACAACACGTTTAGCTTGAATTTGCCTTGGAAAAGATTCCCATTACATTACCATTTTTTCATCTCCGCAGGTGACAAATTTGGCAACAACTTCTTATTCAGGCAGTTCGACAACCGTCACCGTTTCAACGCACGGTCAGTGTCAGTTGTTAGTGAACGCGTCAGGCTGGATGCTCGTGACAGAAAGTAGTGCATGTAAATTTGATAGGGTGACGCATTTGTGTACAGGATTCCTACAATGCTGAAGTGGAGAAGTCTAGACCATTTGTAGAGTAATATTCTTTGATTTGTCACCTCACCGATCGAGCACGTGATCAAGCATGCAGTGTGTAATTTTCTTTATGGCAACTTCTTTGTAAATGAGTGAAATTCAATCGTTTTTTTTTCTCTCTGGCATCCTAAACTTAGCTTTTGTTTTAAATATTAAAGTGGCCATATGAAGTTGGTATTGATTAAAATATCAATGTGTGTTCTCTCTTATAAAGGGATACATCAAGGTATGTGTCAATTTAACAAGACATATACTCCTGGAGAGAAATTGGAATTTGGATCTTCATATTAAAGCTGAATTATTATTTGCAAAATATAATTTTCTGTTGTTTGCATTTATATGTAACACACTAACAAATAACGTCGATACCAAAGCGACCATTGGCTTAGGGCTGAGATCAATAGTTCAATGTAGGGTAACAAAACTAAATTCATTTGAAATTTAGTTAGGCCTCAGATTCCCAACCCCCATCTAACTTAATTAACCAATTTTGAAATTGGTATTTATTTTCAGACAGCACAATCAATTTCAATCAGTATGTTGTAGTATGTAGTGCTGTGAATAATAAGCAAGTATGTAGTGAGAAAATTGATCTTTTATTGACAATTTAATTTTATGAATTCAGTGCTTTTGTTGTTTTAGCGACAATTCTCGACTAGAAATAAATGCGCACTCAAAGATTCCATAAAAAGTAAAATCAATTTGTCGGATGAGAACTGAAATGGTTCAAAATCCTCCACCTCAAAATAAAAGAATTTCGTTTTTTTATCCTACATTGAAGTATTGATCTCGTCCCTTAATTTGAGTTAGGAATAAGATTGTATAACACTGAAGGTCAATCTTATCCGAGAAATGTCCGTAGCCCATACATACACAGGGAACTAAAAACTTCAGACGAGTGTGCGATTTTTTAACAACCTTAGCTGCCATATAGTTTCACCTGACAATGATTGATCCAAGTCAGCTCCAAGGTATTGAATACATTGTCTGGCAGCGATATCAACACCGCCACACGAAACTTGCATCTCCAAACATTGTTTTAGTTTTCGATTAGAGCCAAACAAGATGGATACCGTTTTGCCGTGATGCAAAGATAATTTATTATCAATTAACCACTCATTTAGATGTTCTAACTCCGTGCTAAGCTTCGCTAGGATCTGTTCAACATATGTGCCAGACACCGAAAGAGCGGAATCATCTGCATATAAGAGAAGTTTACATGTCACTGCTGATTGCATGTCATTTACATATAACGAAAAAAGCAAGGGCCCTAATATAGAGCCCTGTGGAACACCACAATGTATTGGGTTTTGGTTAGATAGGATTCCGTTCACGTTTACGGCCTGAGTTCTACCAGACAGATATGACTTGAGCCATTGCACTGACTGTTTGCTCACGCCACAGGCACCGAGCTTTTCCAACAGTATCGCACGGTTAACTGTATCAAAAGCTTTTTGTAGATCTATCAAAACCATACCTGTCAATTCCCGTTTGTCCATGTTTGAAATGTGAGGTGGATTAGACAGGTGTCTGTAGAATACCCAGGCCGAAAACCAGATTGAAATATATATATAAAAGGGTTCTAGGACAAATGCCCCCGGACAAACGCCCCCGGACCTTGAAACGCCCCCGTATGACAAATGCCCCCCGGACAAACGCCCCCGATAGGACTGTTGTTGCCTACGAATAGAGATCAAACATATCTAGATTTTGGGAAGTACACTTAAAATATGTTTTTATCACTTTTATTGTATAACGGATGAATAGACAGAAGATGTTCAAAAAATGTTGAATACGGTTTTATCACTTGTATTGTATTATTACCAAAAGCGTGCTTATAAAGCTTATAAGGCGTGCTAATAAAGCCGCTAATGTGACCAAGCAAGGCGCATTTGGGGCGGCTTTGTCACTTGTAAATTGTCTTATTGATGAATGGACCGAAGCTGGTTTAATTCGACCAAGAAGTGTGTGATTTCGGGTGGTGTACTTATGTTTAAAAATAACTCAAACACAATCACTCATATACACTTACACACTTTATTTCGGGCATTAGACTGAAATTGTGATGACAGTGAGCACACTGCGTGGGTTTAGGTTAGGATGGATATTGTTGAGCTGTTGTAGAAGATGTCGATAAGTTTCACCTTGTTTGTTTGGCAGCAGGGCATACACGCATGGTATAACATCTATCACACCCATCTTGGTCTTTTCATTCGTATTACAATAGAAGGTAATAAAACCATATTTAAGTACACTGCTCGAAATCACACCATTCTTGATCTTTTCATTCGTAATACAATAGAAGTGATAAAAAACCATTATTTTAAGTACATCACCTGAAATCAAGTCTGTCATTCACACTATACATGTAGTAGAAATGCTAAGTAACCGTAAAAAACATGACTTTCTTGGGTGAGCCATAGTGCTACCGTAGGCATTTGTTCGGGGGCATTTGTCCAGGGGGCATTTGTCCTACGGGGGCATTTGTCCGGGGGCGTTTGTCCGGGGGGCGTTTGTCCTGTTACCATATAAAAGGTCATTCTTTTGAAGTTACTGTTCAAATTGATGGTAAATTACTCTTTCTAATATCTTGGATGTCACACATAAATTCTTTTGACAATTATTCCCCACCCAGGTTTCTGAATAGAGAAAGTTTCTTATCTCTTAGTTTGATATCCTCTAAAATGTCTGAATCTATCCACTGCTCCGACCTTTGTTTGATTCTTACCTCCTTTACTGGAGCAAACTTGTCTACTACTGATATGAAAGTTGTCCTAAATATTTCCCAAGCTTTATCGACTTTGTCACAGTTGATGGCATTAACCAGTCGGTACATCTGAGGGCGTTCTGGAATGGGTTAATGTCAAAGTGTTTCATTGGTCGAATCTTTACAGTTCTATGCTGTCCTATTTGTCTACGACCAACTTTCCTAGTACATAATGTAATATAGTGGTCACTAATACCCACTGGCAATACGCCAGATTGATATATCTTTTCCTCATCTGACACAAAAATGAGATCAATTATCGAATTACTGGTATCAGTGATTCTTGTTGAGTCCTTAACACTGTATATACATGACGATAAAAAGCACCTCCATCTACATTTACATGTTGGACTCTCAATGTGTATTATCTTTTCATAAAAGGCTTATCAATGACTGATAACGGAAACTTTGAAGAGAACTTATTGGTTTTTGCAGTGTACACGTTAAGAGATAGAATCCATTTTCGACCTGAGACTATGTACATGTACATGGTATAAACCATTTCGCAAGAACACAGCGGCAGCCGTGATAGGCTAACATAGCTCGATTAGTGATGTGTTACAAATCTTCAAGTGTCAAAGATACATTTTAACATGCGTTTCGTTATATGTATGATTCGTCCTGAATTATGTGTTTTGCAGACTAGCTAACAACCGCCGATTCCCAATCATGTATATACAGTGTTATTTCTATAGGAACATGACCTACAGTCAGTGGCAAATTTCAAAATGACCGGGTACGGTAACGCTAACGTTTGTCAAACTTACACTACACAAGCCACAATATTGTTCACATTTTCAGAATGAAATTGTTCTTTTTTACTCAGGAGAAGCACAAACATCTTATTATACATATAATTAACCCCCACCCCCGGCGTGGAAAAAGAAGGGTGCTAAATTACAAGTTTAATGCTTACCTCGTATACGAAGGCTACATCTTCCACATTTTCAAAAATCTTGCAAATGGTCACACGGCAGGTAGACCTCTGAGGTTCCTATGACTGTAGATGATTGCGCAAGCGAAGTCAAGTTGGGAGAATTGCGTAATGATCAGAAACTGTTAACAGCACTGAAACCGATAAGATTTTCAGCTTATGCATGCAAACCTCAAACAATCACAGTATGTTTTGTTTTTACTATCCTATTTTTGATTTTGATATAGCCATTCAAATGGCAAAACTCGGCGTTTGTACATCATGGAATCATCGACAACATATCTTGGAGTTTCTCTTGACATTAATTTTAACTGGAAGTCCCACATCCAAAAAGTTGTCAAATCTATTGCCCCAAAGGTCGGACTTATCTCACTACTCCGACACTTTATTCCGAAATCTAATCTTCTGTTATTGTACAACTCGCTAATTATTCCACATATAAGCTACTGTGTCGAAATCTGGGGCAATACTTACACTTCTTTCTCGGAACCAATTTATTTACTACAAATGAAATTTACACGTCTTATCACTTTCTCTGACTTTCGTGCCCACACTGACCCTTTATTCAAACAGCTACATATTTTACCAATTCATAAACTTTGTGTATTTCACACCTGCCTCTTTACTTTTGATTTGTTACACAATCACTTTGCCCATGATGTAAACCACTATTTGGATACAATTTCACATTCCTATTCTACTTTTTCTGCTACACATCACAATTTCTACGTACCCCAAGTTAACCTAACACAAAGTAAGCACAGTGTAAGATATGCAGCCACTCATCACTGGAATTTATTACCACGTCACATTAAAGACATCTCTGATAGGAATAGATTCAAATCAATTTTAAAGGCCCACCTGAGTAATTTTATAGAAAACACATGACATGTTTTTTGTTTTTCACTTATTAGTATGAATTTTATTTTAATTATTATGAGACATGTAAATATTTTGTACAATTATTGTATCGTATTTGTAGATATCCTTTTCTTTCTTTTCTTACTTTTTGTTGCCCAGTTACACACTTGTATTTTTTTCTTGTATATTATTTTGTCATGGTCACAGACTAGACAGACCATCCCTAGTGAAAATAATTTTACAAGGATATATCCGCTAATTATCGCGTCTAAATATCGTTCTAAACTTTATAAACTATCCGCTAATTAGACAGGCCGTCCCTAGTGAAAATAGCTTTACAAGGATATAGCCGCTAATTATCGAGTCTAAATATCGTTCTAAACTTTATACACTGTATAAACTATTCGCTAATTAGACAGGCCGTCCCTAGTGAAAATAATTTTACAAGGATATATCCGCTAATTATCGCGTCTAAATATCGTTCTAAACTTTATAAACTATTCGCTAATTAGACAGGCCGTCCCTAGTGAAAATAATCTTACAAAGATATATCCGCTAATTATCGCGTCTAAATATCGTTCTAAACTTTATAAACTATCCGCTAATTAGACAGGCCGTCCCTAGTGAGAATAATTTTACAATGATATATCCGCTAATTATCGCGTCTAAATATCGTTCTAAACTTTATAAACTATTCGCTAATTAGACAGGCCGTCCCTAGTGAAAATAGTTTACAAGGATATATCCGCTAATTATCGAGTCTAAATATCGTTCTAAACTTTAAACACTGTATAAACTATTCGCTAATTAGACAGGCCGTCCCTAGTGAAAATAATTTTACAAGGATATATCCGCTAATTATCGCGTCTAAATATCGTTCTAAACTTTATAAACTGTCTGCTAATTAGACAGGCTGTCTCTAGTGAAAATAATACAAGGATATATCCGTTAATTATCGCGTCTAAATATCGTTCTAAACTTTATAAACTTTATAAACTATTCGCTAATTAGACAGGTCGTCCCTAGTGAAAATAATCTTACAAAGATATATCCGCTAATTATCGCGTCTAAATATCGTTCTGAACTTTATAAACTATCCGCTAATAAGACAGGCCGTCCCTAGTGAGAATAATTGTACAAGGATATATCCGCTAATCATCGCGTGGAAACGGGTGTACATATCCCATCTCACATATCCCGGGTATGTAGGGGATCACGAAAGCCGAGTGCCTGAGTCGAGGATGGCAATCTTTCCTGGCATTTGAACAACGTTCTTGACAACTAACTTTCACCGGGACTTGAAAAAATCACAGATGTAGAGCTAAATATCTTGCATAAATCATGAAATTACAAGACTACCCTTACGGAAGGCATTCAGTTTTAAATCTGGTTAGATACAACTGATCGTTTCCAACGATATCACAATAGCTAACGAGACACGATGTTTGGAGGAAAGGTGTTTTGTCCACAGTGACTGTTTATCTGGCGGTGCACCTAACTACATGTCAATAGAGTAACAAAAATATAATATTGTGGAAGAATAAGCTTGGTAACGATAAAACCTGTGTTTCATTTTGATTGTCGTTGTACTTTTAACTGGAGGCTTAGATATATGGATTAAAGATTAAAAAAATAGCGCGTTCTAAAGAATGTCCCCAAATGTATAAATTAGCCGAGGTTGTATGGTATAACCAGGAAATTAATATTAAATGCTATACGTAACAATCAGATAAATATGTACACGACAAGCCAGTCCCTGGCCGAGTAAAATAATTGTACCAAGTATATATATATATATATAGGAAGTCAGTGGTAAGATTTATCCGTATCACAGTGCTCGATAGCGGAGTATATGTTGAGGGTAGAAGAAAATCAAGTCGGGTTTTTCGTCTCTACAAGCCTGTTTCGTGAGTAAATCACTCGTCAGGAGATGTTGATGTACTAAATATACCTCGTATAAATCGTGTGGTGTAAGGCGGGTTTCACCTATGGTGTTGACAATATTTCAATGAAAAAATGACATTAACAATTTACATGAAATAAAACATTGATGTGTAACACCTGACCTATCGCACACATAATTGACACCTTTGTACAAACAAAAGCACCACTCAACACCCCATGTAAAAAATATGAACATTTTATGATTACCGCAAACGCAGGCTGTTGAAAAAGCTCTTGTACAGGGGTGTTATAAAAATCAATGCTGCATTGCTATTTCTCACATCCATGCTACATGGATGTTTGGCATACCAGTTGCACACCTGTCACGTCTAGGTATGTTGCAGACGTTGGTCAGAGCTGTTACACGGATATTTTTCACATAGCTGGTACAGCCCCCATGGCTCCACTGAGCTGGTACAGCTGTGTGCACAACCCTGTCCTAGGTATGTGTATGTTACATGGATGTGCAAGGTTCCCTGTGTAGTACCTGGAATGTTCAATCAGTGAGCTAATCTGTTTTTAAAGACTTGACTCGAGAGGTCGAAAATGTTATATACTAATTTGCCACTGTGAGTTTGTTACAGGTAACCTGTGATGTAATGTAGGATGGAATCAAGTCTGTGACATTACATCTTACTGGTAGAAAACGTAACACACAACGTACATTGTAACTAAGGGTATAACAGAAAGACTATAGCACGTAAATATTTCTATTCATATTTATTTATTACAGACGAACATATGTGAAACCAGAATATTATAAACTAATTCGGTGTCCAGTCTTGTTATCTGTCTTTAATGTGAATTTGGCATATGCAATGATTGAAATATTATTCTGTATGGCACAAGGGTAATTACTTACAATGTAAACAATAAAATACAATATAAGAACATTTGGTTTTACGAATTCAAATAACACACTCAGGATAAATGAATCAAAGGTTCAGAAAATGAATCAGAATCTGGTCCTTTTTCGTACTTAAGATTTGTTACATTAAACTAAGGAAAACAATATATCACTCTATCCTAGGTCTTTTATGATTACGTAATGTTATTCACAGCAAACAAACAAAAGCCACGCAAGATAAAGACACGCATTGAGAAGTAATGTTAAAGGGATTAAGCTATCCACTTAAATATACATATTTTAAGGTGTGCTATAACATAAAATCACAAATTAACATTTATGATATTTAACAAACTTTCATTTCTGTTTGTTTAGTTTCACCTTACAATCAATACAAGTGCAAAGTGTTGTTAAAGGAAACATCAAAAATATCAAAATCAACGTTCTCCAACGTCATTGTAAAGACCATGTTTTAATGTTGTATCGGTGATAAAAGGGTTATATACAATATTATCATGTCAAAATAATTGAACAAGTACGGTAACACCATTATTCGGCAAATGACGACTCCTTTAGAAAACAGAAATACATATCTCAAAAGGAAAACGTCTTGTAGGTTCGGGTTACTACTAGACTCGTGGGCAGGTCCTCGACCGACTGCGGCTTCTAAGAGAAAAGATAAACATTCAGGCTTGTCTTTTGTTTTCAATCAAGCTAAATTTCATATTGAAATTGTAAACTCATTCGCTGTCCAGTCTTGGTATCTGTCTTTAATGTGAATTTGACATATGCAATGATTGAAATATTATTCTGTATGGCACAAGGGTAATTACAATATACACAACAAAATACAATGTAAGAACATTTGGTTTTACGAATTCAAATTACACACTCAGGATAAATGAATCAAATGTTCAGAAAATGAATCAGAATCTGGTCCTTTTTCGTACTTAAGATTTGTTATATTAAACTAAGGAATACAATATATCACTCTATCCGAGGTCTTTTATGATTACGTAATGTTATTCACAGCAAACAAACGTAAAAGCCACGCAAGATAAAGACACGCATTGAGAAGTAATGTTAAAGGGATTAAGCTATTCACTTAAATATACATATTTTAAGGTGTGCTATAACATAAAATCACAAATTAACATTTATGATATTTAACAACCTTTCATTTCTGTTTTTTTTTTTAGTTTCACCTTACAATCAATACAAGTGCAAAGTGTTGTTAAGGTAACGTCAATAATATCAACATCAACGTTCTCTAAGATCATTGTAAAGATCATGTTGTAATGTTGTATCAGTGATAAAAGGGTTATATGCAATATTATCATGTCAAAATAATTGAACAAGTGCGATAACACCATTATTCGGCAAATGACGACTCCTTTAGAAAACAGAAATACATATCTCAAAAGGAAAACGTCTTGTAGGTTCGGGTTACTACTAGACTCGCGGGTAAACTGAGTCTATGGGGTCCTCGACCGACTGCGGCCTCTAAGAGAAAAGATAGACATTCAGGCTTGTCTTCTGTTTTCAATCAAGCTAAATTTCATATTGAGATGCTTTTTTATCAGATTATTGATTACTTACACAGACCACCTATTCAGAATATCCCATAATTACGATTCGTATGGAAAGTTTACATATTTCTTTATCAAGGTGTTAAAATATGATGTGACTTATAACAAACATGTTAAATAACGCTAATTGATTTGATAAAATAATATATAACACATGCCAGCGAGGATAATATCAAAATTTAATGCCGCACAACAGTTTGCACTCTTTACTAACATTTTGGTGATTTCCAAGCCGAAGATAGAACAATTGAATGTGGACATGACATTGTATTTGTAAGAGCTCTAGCAACCCTACATCTTACTTGTAATAATATCTATTCGATTTCTGTAAGAAATAAATGTGTGTGTCTCAATATAGCGACCCTGTCATCTTGAATGCACAATAGTGGTAAAAATCATTGATGCGATGTGCAGAATAGATATGCATTGGTCGAAATAAAACCCAGCGTCTCTGCACGTACGGGCTATACTATCGAGTGGGTAATGGTCCCCTTAAAGAATTTCACGTGATTCAATTCTGACCAATAACAGCTTCTGTAATATCATTGAGGTGTACGTAATAAAGAAAAACTACCAAATCTGTCAAAAAGCATAGCCTATTGGCCTAAGACATGGTTTTGGCAATTTCAGAAAACATCACCTTACCTGTGGATAGACTTCTCCCCTGCGTATTTTCAATTCTGGCATTTCATATTCTATACACACTCCCTTATGAAAAGAAAAGAAAAATATATATTGTGCCTAATTGTAACGTTTTGGATACTCTCTGGTAGTATTCTATCTTTCTATCTGCTTAAGGATATTTAATCACCCAGTGTTAAGACGTTACATTAATATGGCCATTGAATATCAGGAATTCCTTTTTGTTCAGCTTCAGCTATACATCAACCTTACTTGAAGATGAAACTACTTAAATTAAAGATTACATACAGCACCAATGGCAAAATTATAAAAAACATTTATCGCAGAAAATATGGAATAAAGATTTCATTAGCCTAGGTATGTGAATATCTGATAAAGATGAGTGTTAATATGACAATACATGTATGTGTAAGAGCTCTAGCCAACCTACAGCTCAACTGTAATTACATGCATTCAATGTTTGTAAGAGTGTCTCAATATAGGGACTCTGTCATCTCGAGTGCCCAACACTAGAACACATCATTGATCATACATGTGCAGAATACAAATGTAGATGCGCGTTAGTCGAAATAACTTTAGCGGGCAATAATTCAGTTTCACCTTACAATCAATACAAATGCAAAGTGTTGTCAAGGTAACATCAATAATATCAAAATTAACGTTCTCCAACGTCATTGTAAAGATCATGTTTTATTATAATGTTGTATCAATGATAAAAGGTTTATATACAATATTATCATGTCGAAATAATTGAACAAGTACGGTAACACCATTATTCGGCAAATGACGACTCCTTTAGAAAACAGAAATACATATCTCAAAAGAAAAACGTCTTGTAGGTTCGGGTTACTACTAGACTCGCGGGTAAACTGGGGTCTATCGGGTCCTTGACCAACTGCGGTTTCTAAGAGAAAAGATAGACATTCAGGCTTGTCTTTTGTTTTCAATCAAGCTAAATTTCATATTGAGATGCTTTTTTTAAATCAGATTATTGATTACCTTACAAAGATCACCTTTTCAGAATATCCCATAATTACGATTCGTATGGAAAGTTTCCATATTTCTTTATCAATGTGTCAAAATATGATGTGACTTATAACAAACATGTTAAATAACGCTAATTGATTTGATAAAATAATATATAACACATGCCAGGGAGGATAATATTAAAATTTAGTGCCGCACAACAGTTTACACTCTTTACTAAAATGTAAAACGTTGGAGAACTTTAATTTTGATATTATTGATGTTACCTTAACAACACTTTGCACTTGTATTAATTGTAAGGTGAAACTGAATTTTAAAGAATTTCACGTGATTCAATTCTGCCCAATAACAGCTTCTGTAATAACATTGAGGTGTACGTAATGAAGAAAAACTACCAAATCTGTCAAAAAGCATAGCCTATTGGTCTAAGACATGGTATTGGCAATTTCAGAAAACATCACCTTACCTGTGGATAGACTTCTCCCCTGCGTATTTTCAATTTTGGCATTTCATATTCTATGCACACTCCCTTATGAAAAGAAAAGAAAAATATATATTGTGCCTAATTGTAACGTTTTGGATACTCTCTGGTAGTATTCTATCTTTCTATCTCCTTAAGGATATTTAATCATCCAGTGTTAAGACGTTACATTAATATGGCCATTGAATATCAGGAACTCCCTTTTGACCAGCTTCAGCTATACATCAACCTTACTTGAAGATGAAACTACTTAAATTAAAGATTACATACAGGACCAATGGCAAAATTATGAAAGCAGTTACCGCAGAAAATATGAAATATTGATTTCATTAGCCTAGGTATGTGAATATCTGATAACGATGAGTGTGAATATGACAATACATGTATGTGTAATATGCTCTAGCCAACCTACAGCTCAACTGTAATTATATTCATTCAATGTCTGTAAGAGTGTCTCAATATAGCGACCCTGCGGTTTCTAAGAGAAAAGATAAACATTCAGGCTTGTCTTCTGTCCATATTTCTTTATCAATGTGTCAAAATATGATGTGACTTATAACAAACATGTTAAATAACGCTAATTGATTTGATAAAATAATATATAACACATGCCAGCGAGAATAATATCGCAATTTAGTGCCGCACAACAGTTTACACTCTTTACTAAAATGTTGGTGATTTCCAAGCCGAAGATAGAACAATTGAATGCGCACATGACATAGTATTTGTAAGAGCTCTAGCAACCCTACATCTTACTTGTAATAATATCTATTCGATTTTTGTAAGAAATAAATGTGTGTGTGTCTCAATATAGCGACCCTGTCATCTTGAATGCGCAACACTGGTAAAAATCATTGGAGCGATGCGCAGAATAGATACGCATTGGTGGAAATAAAACCCAGCGTCTCTGCACGTACGGGCTATACTATCGAGTGGGTAATGGTCCCTTTAAAGAATTTTACGTTATTCAATTCTGACCAATAACAGCTTCTGTAATAACACTGAGGTGTACGTAATAAAGAACAAACTACCAAATCTGTCAAAAAGCATAGCCTATTGGTCTAAGTAATGGTATTGGCAAATTTCTGAAAACATCACCTTACCCGTGGATTGTCTTCTTCCATGTCTATTTTCAATTCTGGCATTTCATATTCTATGCACACTCCCTTATGAAAAGAAAAGACAAACATATATTGTGCCTAATTGTAACGTTTTGGATACTCTCTGGTAGTATTCTATCTTTCTATCTGCTTAAGGATATTTAATAATAATAATAATAATAATGTTGGGTTCTTACATAGCACTTTCCCACTCCGTGCTTAAAGCGCTTTACAATTATTACCCCTGGCTCGGATCAGAACGGCACAACGCGTAACGACCCTTTAGTCTTCATCAACTCCCCGGGGAGCATACAATCCATTGCAGCCATTTAAGCGCATAGGATTAAAGCCTTCACATTGCAACCTACATCCTACCAGTGTTAAGACGTTACATTAATATGGCCATTGAATATCAGGAATTCCTTTTTGTTCAGCTTCAGCTATACATCAACCTTACTTGAAGATGAAACTACTTAAATTAAAGATTACATACAAAATATAAGAACCCAACATGGCAAAATTATAAAAAACATTTATCGCAGAAAATATGAAATATTGATTTCATTAGCCTAGGTATGTGAATATCTGATAACGATGAGTGTGAATATGCTCTAGCCAACCTACTGCTCAACTGTAATTATATTCATTCAATGTCTGTAAGAGTGTCTCAATATAGCAACTCTGTCATCTCGAGTGCCCAACACTAGAACACATCATTGATCATACATGTGCAGACTACAAATGTAGATGCGCGTTAGTCGCAATAACTTTAGCGGGCAATAATTCAGTTTCACCTTACAATCAATACAAGTGCAAAGTGTTGTTAAGGTAACGTCAATAATATCAAAATTAACGTTCTCCAACGTCATTGTAAAGATCATGATTTAATGTTGTATCAGTGATAAAAGGGTTATATGCAATATTATCATATGTCAAAATAATTGAACAAGTACGGTAACACCATTATTCGGCAAAAGACGACTCCTTTAGAAAACAGAAATACATAAATTATCTCAAAAGAAAAACGTCTTGTAGGTTCGGGTTACTACTAGACTCGCGGGTAAACTGGGGTCTATCGGGTCCTTGACCAACTGCGACTTCTAAGAGAAAAGATAGACATTCAGGCTTGTCTTCTGTTTTCAATCAAGCTAAATATCATATTGAGATGCTTTTTTTTTATCAGATTATTGATTACCTTACACAGATCACCTTTTCAGAATATCCCATAATTACGATTCGTATGGAAAGTTTCCATATTTCTTTATCAATGTGTCAACATATGATGTGACTTATAACAAACATGTTAAATAACGCTAATTGATTTGATAAAATAATATATAACACATGCCAGGGAGGATAATATTAAAATTTAGTGCCGCACAACAGTTTACACTCTTTACTAACATTTTGGTGATTTCCAAGCCGAAGATAGAACAATTGAATGCGGACATGACATAGTATTTGTAAGAGCTCTAGCAACTCTACATCTTACTTGTAATAATATCTATTCGATTTCTGTAAGAAATAAATGTGTGTGTCTCAATATAGCGACCATGTCATCTTGAATGCTCAATACTGGTAAAAGTCATTGAAGTGATGCGCAGAATATATACGCATTGGTGGAAATAAAACCAGCGTCTCTGCACGTACGGGCTATACTATCGAGTGGGTAATGGTCCCTTTAAAGAATTTCACGTGATTCAATTCTGCCCAATAACAGCTTCTGTAATAACATTGAGTTGTACGTAATAAAGAAAAACTACCAAATCTGTCCAAAAGCATAGCCTATTGGTCTAAGACATGGTATTGGCAATTTCAGAAAACATCACCTTACCTGTGGATAGACTTCTCCCCTACGTATTTTCAATTTTGGCATTTCATATTCTATACACACTCCCTTATGAAAAGAAAAGAAAACAAGCGACCTATCGGTCAGAATAGCTCCGCTGTTTTTTTTTAATTTAATTTTTTATTTTGGTGACATGTAGAAGTGGTTCAGGTCTTCAGCTCTTCACTATGCAGTTTTGTTTTAGCGATGCAATAAAGTGGTTAGTGGTTTCATATGATGTCTCACTATAAAACACATTTTACACAGAAGTTGGTAATGTATTGTACTTTTATACCATAGTCACCATTTTATGACAAAAATCTACTGTTATGAAAAATTGCACAAAATCTCAGAAAAAAATGACTGGGAAATGCACACAAGAAAAAGAAAAAAAGAGGATTTTGAGGTTGGCTATAAATAATTCCAGTGTCTTAAAGCTGTAACCCTGGAAAATTTTAATGATGAATGAAATAAACTAGGGATCTAAAATAATTTTGAGGCAATTTGAATTTGAATTTTCTAACAAATTTACAAAGTCAACAACATTCAACTTGTACTAGTTGTGGTAGATATATATATAGGGAAGAAATGTATTAATCGTCATCTTAGTTTCCGTACGGCGACAATCTCAAGTACCCGGAAGAGAGTCATTCTCAGCCATACGTTACAGTGGTAACACTCGTTCATGTTCGGTTACCTTTCACAAAGAAAACACAACGAAATGGTTGAAATGATCTTTTTTTTTATTTCTTTTCATCACAACAACAAAATCTGCGTGATCAAAAGTGTTGTAAACTAAACCAGAAAGAATTATCGGACTGGCTAAACTTCCCGATGAACTGGAGTAAGGTCCTACTACTTCCAAGTAAGCCTCGATAGTACTATAGTACGTGAGAAAATCGTCTCAAACTAGCGATACAACTTTCAAAATATAACTTGACATGTCTTCATTTGTTAGAGTTATACAATTCAAGACGGGTTTTCACTCGAAAACAACAATTCTGTGAATAATGACACTCTGAACGCAGCGATTTCTCGGACGATGTTACCACTGTAACGTATGGCTGACAACGACTTGCTTCCGGGTTAGTCCCTCGTGCATACGGGTGGATTGTCGGCGATTAATACATACATCGTCTGATATTTTAATTCACAGTGTTTCTTGTGACCGGCGCCTGTCAGCAGACTCTGCCATTTTTTTCATCATTCCATTGTATTTAAACCTTGTACTTGACATTTCGCAATATTTATAATTCTCAACAAAAACCTCAACATGCCTCACTTCGCTCGTACTCAAAGCAGCCCCGCGCGGTATGATCACTGCACTGACACTGATGACATGATGAGAGAGAACCTTTTCGGATTTACATGTAAAACGGGGAAAGATACGCAAAACATAATGCAAAGTCTGAAGCCAAATTAAAGTTGTAATTATTTTAATTATTTTTACTTGCCAAATATTTGCATTTTGGAAAGGCAAGACACGTTCATGTCGTTTAACTTTACATGTGAACTGTCGGCCATAACTTCAACCGCATATGCGCATGCCTGGCATGCCCTTCCTTACGCAAGTTGTCTGAATTCTGGTTCACTGTCATTCCAAATTGCACGACAATATAGAATTAACCACAAGTTACATGTTATCTGAAAACATCACACTTTTATAGTGGGTCTGAAGTGTGATTTTAGTGAGTACCAAGAACGTCCTGTGTTGATACTCGCTGTGGAAAATCGCTCGGTCAAATGAGGTCACCTACAGCTTCTGGTCGAATCAGGATAGAGTATGCAAATGAGGATGTTGCGGACTGGCTGATTATGTAGAAGGGTGCAGAATTGGATTTGAAGTTTACAACCCTGTTTCGAACAAACGCTTGTCATTTGGGCGCCCAATGCGTAGAATTATGACTATAGCACATATTACATTGCTTGTTTGACGTCAATAGTGTCTTTTGAAAAGTGGCAGTTTACTTAAAGTCTCGTCGACTGATTTCCAATATGGCGTCGGTCATTATGCTCATTAACATATTCATTTTTTTTTCAAATTACAAAAAAAAATCATAAAAAATAAAAATGAGGATGTGCTGACTTGAAATTAACAAATCTGAGTAAGCTACCCCCTGCGCATCAACACGCCAGATATCAAAGCAATCTAATAAGAGGTTTTCAAGGAGTTGATGAAAATGACATTTTATGAAAAAAAATCATAAACAATTGAAAATGGCACAGATCAACTTGGCATGAACAAATCTGAATAGCCTCCCCCCAGGGAACATGCACACCAATTATCGAAGAATTCCGACTGTCACTTCCGGAGTAGATAGTAAAAATATAAAAGTTTGACGGACACCTATGATTCACTCTACTCTCTATACCTCAATACCCACCTATACCTAAAGCTACGCTTTCAGCTTTCGCTGACAGCGGAGCTAAATATATATTGTGCCTAATTGTAACGTTTTGGATACTCTCTGGTAGTATTCTATCTTTCTATCTCCTTAAGGATATTTAATCATCCAGTGTTAAGACGTTACATTAATATGGCCATTGAATATCAGGAATTCCTTTTTGTTCAGCTTCAGCTATACATCAACCTTACTTGAAGATGAAACTACTTAAATTAAAGATTACATACAGCACCAATGGCAAAATTATGAAAGCAGTTACCGCAGAAAATATGAAATATTGATTTCATTAGCCTAGGTATGTGAATATCTGATAACGATGAGTGTGAATATGCTCTAGCCAACCTACTGCTCAACTGTAATTATATTCATTCAATGTCTGTAAGAGTGTCTCAATATAGCAACTCTGTCATCTCGAGTGCCCAACACTAGAACACATCATTGATCATACATGTGCAGAATACAAATGTAGATGCGCGTTAGTCGAAATAACTCTAGCGGGCAATAATTCAGGGCAATAGTCTCTGCATGCACGGACCGATATTACCGCGTGGGGGATATCAACTTATACAAACATAATTTTTGGTTACTTAGTATCTTAGTGTAACGTTTTAGATATTCCTTGCTAGTATTCTATCTTTCTACTTGTTTAAGCATATTTAATTATCCAGTGTTTTGACGTTATATTAATTTGATCATTGCATACCAGGAATTTATTTCCATTCAGCGTCGTCTTTGACATCACTTGGTTACATTAGCAGGTATGCTAATATCTGATGACCCTGACCTCTAGGCCGAAATACTCACAAGAAGTAGCTTGTTAGGCCTAATAAAAAGAATTGTGTGGTTTCGATTAATACGCTCTATTTTAGAATAGGTGGGGTGAGTAGATTTGCTATTTCATTATATTAGATTGTTGTTTTTTCATATATGAGTGTCTAGTTCGGGTAGTTATGTTGCCATTGTTTTCCATATGCTTTCTGTGTTATTGGTTTCTTCCCATCAGATGTACAGCTAGTACAGATTGGAAGAATACCAAGCTTTCTATTTTGTTGTTAAGTTGATGTCCGTTTCCAAATCTACTATTTCTGGTGAAACTTCAGAATCTTATTATTTTTTCTCGAATATGTAAGCACACGTTTAGGGTCGGCAGTGAAAAACTAGGTGGGGTTGGATAACGAAACCAAACAGTTTTTTTAAAAAGCCTTTCCTAGAGTCCAAAGTTTAGTTTGGTACTATTTACGTTTACTTACTTTGGGTGGCTTATCTGGCTCAGGTATGACAAGCTGTAATTGAACATTTCTCCTAGTTAATAATTTGAAGGTAAAAATTGAAACTCTGGATTTTGTAATGATTAAATATATGTAGTTTCTCTTTCCAAATGAATTTATCTAATCGATATCTTTATCTTAAATACTACAACGAAAACCCTGAAACAAAAAGCAGCCAAGCTCGACAACATCTCATTAACATTATTATCTGAGTGGCTAGACACACATCTCATCAACAGCGTTTCATGTGGAAATATTAATTAGATTTTTGTTGAGCAAGACGAGAAGATTTACAACATCAAAGAGATATTTTGTCTAGCCAGGCAATAAACTGTAGCAATGTTAGTATGATATTTTTCGAGCCCAGCTACGTTTTGTTTCAGGGTCTACGATTTTCGTTGTAATAGCTTATTACGAGATTTTATCTATACATGCAATATGGGCACCTTATTACCTGTGGAGTGATTTCACTTGGAAGTGGAGTTTGTTCCCCCCTGTGAATGACAATAACTGAACTCAAATATGGTATCAAGATATAATTGCTAGACGATCCGTGACGTAATTTATAATACGTACAAAATATGTTCAAGAATAGTATTTTCAACTGAGCGAAAAGCTTATAAACACAGCTTGTGCCACTTTAAAAATCAAGTTCAAAGTATTATACTCCTACTTTTCTCTTATCTGAACATTTTCCCCGCCATTTTTATGGTACAAGTTGAATGAAATATGACGCAATCAAATGCAAACGAAGAATGTCCCATTGTATCCCTACTGTTAGTTATTGCGTGACGTAATCATCATGTGACGTCCGATATAGTTTGATCTAGTGTTCACCATTGGTCTCTGTATCACACAGAAAGCGTATCGAAAACCCAAATAAAAGTGAACGATGCTCTACAAAATATTAATCAAGTATGTAAACAACCAATTATGTAATACAAAATATATTTTAGGAGCACTTAAAAAAAAATTGCCGTCCAAGGTCTTCCTATCTATCAAACTATATTCGGTATGTACACAGCAGTGTGTGAACCATTGTAAAATCATCCTCGGCAGAATTATAATTACCTTTCCTGGCATAGGTGGCTGTCCTCCACTACTGTACAGAAACCGACAGAGTAAATACTTTTAGAGACACAAATAACATTTTAAATATATAACTTATTCCTTCTGACTAATGAATACCATGAGGTATACTCGTTTTCTTTTGAACAACTACAACCAAAAGAACAAACAAACAAACCAACCAACCAAACAAACAAACAAACATAGAAACAAACAAAAACAAATACACACTATGAGAAAAACACTCAAAATGTACCAAAAAACCCCCCAAAAAACCCGCGTGACTGGTTATCAATCACTATGCTCTATCGTATTGTTTAACTATTTGACTGACAGACTGTACTGATGGGTGTCAAATGTCATCTATGATCATTTTATTTGCGTGTTATAACAAAAATGATAGTTGCGATATTATAAATAACTCAACCATCTGTTCAATCCCACCGTACTTGTTCGAACCTATAGACACATCTTTAAGACAATAACAGATACTTGCAATTACCTCATCGGTTTAACGCCTGCATTGGAAAAAAAAAATAAAGAAGAGAGATAAACTTTAATCCATTGCCTTATGTGTATCTGAAAACATCTGAATAATAGCAATCTTCAAATAAAAAGCTGAATTTGCGGCATTTGTATTGCTATTGTTTGCTGATTGATTCAGTTATTCAGTTAGTAATACTTTTGACAGGTATTTATTTCCTTTTTGAAATCCATTGTTTCAAGGTTTTCGTATTAGGTTATCTTATGGGTGGCGACATATGGATCAAATATGGCAATCCTTTTGTTCTCTAGACCTGTTCGATATCCATTCTTTAGTTATATCTCTGACTTTCAGATTCAAATTTGATCCGAACTTTTGCTTTTGAAATAATTGATTTCTTTTTCTTTCACTTATTTATGTCATTAAGGATCAGGGGGGGGGGGGTTATTTTGTTCTTCACTTATTTATGTCATTAAGGATCGGGGGGAGGGGGGTTATTTTGTTGCGAAGTCTGCATTCTTGAGATTATCACTGTCAATAATTCATGTGATGTGAATTATTACATTTTGAATTGTAAATCATGTCAACAAAATATCATAAATACCCACAAATGCAGTTATTATATGGTCGACCTGGAAACAAGTATGCGATTACAAAAGTAATGAAAAACGTCATCATCATCATCATCATCAACATCATCATCATCATCATCCGATTTTCCCGGACACAATAATTCATGTGATATGATTTATTACATGGTGAATTGTAAACATTATAAATACCCACAAATGCAGTTATTATATGTTCGACCTGGAAAAAAAAGTATGACATTTAAAAAGAAAACGTAGACATCACCTTCATCATCCGGGTTTTCCGGACACACCTTACTATAGGCGCAGTTATGTTTTGTAGAAAGATAAATTCGTATTTTGATTATGCTCTCCTTGAGCTCTTTGATCTCCTCTAGGACCTGCATAAAATCAACATATCACAGAGTTTTTTACATTATACTATTGACCTGCCATGACTATGTGAGTAAGCATATCAGAATATTCTTAGTGTGAACTAAAGATACATGTATTATCCGCTATGAATATGTAAGTACCATATGTATTTACTGCTGATTTAAGTTCTGGTGTAATAACAAGATTCTTAGGGTGTACTAAAGATATGTGTATTGCCCGCTATGAATATGTAAGTACAAATGTATTTATTACTGATTTAAGTTCTGATATAATATCAAGATTCTTCATGTTAGGGATAATCAAGATGTTTGTAGATTAGGTATGGATACAAATACAAAATGGGGTAAAGTAACAAGATACAAGAGAACTTTACTATCTCTCGTAAGAGAAATTCGAGTGACGTGGTTTCATACATTAAATACGTATTGAAAATAGATGAAGATATGTAAAATGTACACACGGTCTTAAAAAACGAAATACGAACTTTAAAAGACTTCCAAATATACAATGAAATAACGCACTAAATTTTTTTTTAAATATTCGACTGGTTCGACAACGTGGTGGTTCTTGGTATTAGGTAGTACAATACTCTATATTAGGGTGATCCTATTTTGTAAAAAAATGTTTCACATTACTTTTAGCACTGTGGGTCGGTCGGTCGGTCGGTCGATTTAAAAAAAGTAATGTTCTTCACATTTCTCTATCTCTTCTTGTAACGGCCTTTCTAAGCTTTTCTACACAATTGGCATGTTCTCAGGGCCCTACCTACTTGAAATACTTACATCATGAAACAAATGGTCTGTTCGTGAACATGTGTCATCGCCACCCCCGTGACTGCAAATTACGTCGACAGGGCAGACACTTGCTTGCTTTATGTTATCAATTCCCAGAGAGGGCACAGATCAGCAAAATATTAAGGGTGGGCGAAATGTTTTCTTTTATGTCGGAGCTGAAAATGTGGGTCGGTGGGGAAATGAGAAACAATAAAAAATACGGCCATCCTTACTTTGTAATGGTTATGACGGTCTGGGCATTTGCGGAAGTACAGATAACATGATAAACATAATTGACAAAGTTAAATGGGCAAAAGCTGAGTTTATACGTGTTTAAGCGTCTTAGTATTTACTGCATAATTATAAAAGGTACTCGCATTAATGATGCAATTTTTGATAAGCATAAAAATGTTCAGGACATTCCTAGGAAATTCCTGCAATCAACTGTTCTAACAATGCCAATTGTGATGTTATAGAAGACATGCATCAACATTAATATTATACTGGAATGTGGTTTTATTTATAAAGTAAGCTCTGTGCCAATTAAAAGTGACCATATGAATGACATATGACTATTTATTTTGGATTTTTAATTCTTAAGACAACTGTATTATGGTTTTCTACTTGAAAAAAACTCCAATGAAACAACACCGTTTAAGTCCGTGTTTGTAACTCAATAAATTGCAAACCATTAAAAATGTGTAACATATTTGTTATATACGTACAATAACAAACTTGTTTACACAGGTTTTAGCTTGATATAATTCTTTCTTTCTTTTTTTTTGGGGGGGGGAGTTACGATCACGGATTTGAACGATGCTATTTCACATTAGTTCAAGTAGAAAACCATAGTACAGTTGTCTTATGAATTAAAAATCCAAAATAAATACTCATTTGTCATCAATATGGCCACTTTACTTTGATAGTACAATCTCAAACATCTATACACTTGTACTTGTAAGGATTCACATCAATATATGAACATTCAATAAGAAAACTTGAACAGAATCATCAAATAGCATAGTCACTGATTGAAATGCACTTAAATCTAAACATAGATAGTCACATCTCGTTTGTTTTACTTACTTTAAGGCATGAATCCTCCTCTTTGACGTCATTGTCGCCGTCTTTTCGATTTTGGTAGTGTCGATATTCATTCTTTGGATCTAATCTTTTCTTATACAGAGTAGGTTCATAATACGAGATGGCGTCGGCTCTCGAAAGCCACAGAGCATTTTTTCTCTCCTCTCCGTCTTTGCTGTAAATTCGGGTCAAAGACAGGAAAACTTTGACAATGATAGAAGCCTCGACCAGACTTCGCCTCCCCCCCCCTCTCTCTCTCTCTCTCTCTCTCTCTCTCTCTCTCTCTCTCTCTCTCTCTCTCTCTCTCTCTCTCTCTCTCTCTCTCACTGTCTTTTTTCTGTCTGTCTGTCTGTCTGTCTGTCTGTCTGTCTGTCTGTCTGTCTGTCTGTCTGTCTGTCAGTCACTGTTTTTCTGTGTCAGTCTGTTTTCCGTAGACCGAGTCACACCATGAAAAAGCACACAAACATCACTTACACTGTGTGGGCTCTGTATTTAGTTAATTATATAAACAGTTACAGCATGCATACTACTACACAAGGTATAATCATTTGAAGTTCAAACAAAATCCATGGCAGGGCTGTAGCCTGACCAAATTGCCAAGGGGGGCAGAACTTTGTCTTGGTGCAATCATGCATTTAAAAATGCTAATTTACATAAATGTGCATGTAATTTACATATATATTTTAGCATACGCAATTAAATATCATATGTAAGGTCAGAAAAAATATAAAATGCTGGTCAACGGGTAACCTAACCCATCACATTGGGCAAGTAGGTCGATTTCATTTTTCACAATGCATGACAAGGATAAAACAAACCATATATAATGGTAGCAAAATGTTTCAGGTCGAGTTTAGATATAACTTATTCAGTCATCTTGATCCCATCTCATGTAATTTGTCTGCATAGCTACAGTTAGGAAATGTACACAATTTACAGTTAAACAAATGGTGTAGTTCCTCTCACCCTCTTCTCAAAAAATGTTAAGCCCCGCCAATTGAAATCGAGCATTATTTTAGCCACCCCTTGTGTCACCTACACTACAGTGGAGATATAAAATCATATAGTACAGTGATGCATTGGAAGGAGACAACTCCAAAAGTGAAAAAATTGAAAATAAGACAGTGTAGGAGGCCATTTAGAGGCATAAAATATCAAACCATAGACATAATAAAATACCAGAATTGAAACAATTATGCTATGCATTACATATTATCTGGAAGTGTATTTTGTTGTGGCAAATCTGAAAGATATTATGCGGATGTGCACATGGTAAATGACTTCTCCTGAAGTTTAATTTGGTTCCAAAAAATCCTGAATAAAGAGCAAAACATTTCATGACTTTCAGACTTTTGATGGCCCAATGGTCATAAACTTCTGTTCAATTCTTTTTAGTGCACATTGGATATTTAATCTCAATTCATGCTTGTATGCAACATCAGAGCCAAGTAAACCACTATATAAGATTTTATTATGATTATTATTTGGAATAGACTCAAATGTATATTGTTACATGTACTATTCAGAAAATATAAAGAAATGCCCTTAATTTTAAAAACATGCGAAGCCCGCATGAGGATATATTGCCCATCACCAGAAAAAAATATATGGGTAGGTTGAACAGCTTTTTCATTTTTTCTGGCCGAATGTCGTATCTTTCAAAGTAGTTGCCGAAAAGATGTCACATTCAAAGTAAAAAAAAATGGATGGTGCTTTCTCAAATAAGTAACACAACAAAATAATCGTTTTCTTTACCCAACTTCCAAAACTGTTATGGCCTCGTTTATGTCGGAACCCAAGGTGAACTCGGTGAATTCTCCTTGCCATTATCATTATAATGGAAATTGAAGTTTGGATTTTGATGTCGAAGGTACAGCTCTGTTTACAATTCAGTGCCATTCTTTCCATAGTAAATTGCCGCTTCAAAATGAATTGCGGAATAACGCGTGTCAGTGTGCAATGAGATAATTATATCAAACAACATTTTAACCAAAGACAACGTCGAACACAATTATTGGAAGAAATATCTTAAAATAGTGGATCTTAAACTGCGTACCTAGTTTAACACTTTTTCAGGGCCATTAAATATTCCAAAAAGAGATCTGCCGTTTTATCAGTATGAAATGTATATAAGGAACAAGATGTAAATGAGATTGGGCGCATCTTCGGAGTCACTGCATGCAGCATAGCAGGCGACATCACGTTGAACGACTTTTTCCGTCTTTTTGTTTTTGAGTTTCACTCGCTGACATTATAATTGCGACTTGCTATCTTCAAATGAAGGAGACTTTCAAGACTACTGTTACTCGCGGAAAATGCACAGTGCATGTGTGCTCTTCTTTTGTACTTTCCCGCACAAAGTATTTTTAATTTGCTGCAAAAAGTTACAATTTTTAACTGGGCACATTTTTATTCAAAGTTAAGCCAGCGTACGATAGCGATATAAGATACTTATTAGCCAGGAGTCAGTGTACAGTCACTTTAATGAACTATCCATTGAAATCGCGCATGCTAGGAATCGTCACGTAAATAACGATTTTAATAGCATCTATGTATTCAAAAAGTAGCTTTTTTTCTTCCTTTTTTCCAAAATCTCAGGGGGGGGGGGCAGCTGCCCCCTTGCTCCCCCCGCAGGCTGCGGTACTGCATGGTTACCAGCCAGTGAAAGTTTGTAGAATCTGTTAAAGTTTAGACACATACTCTTCCGATAATACCTAAAAATGTAGTCAATATACTGAAGCGGTTAACCTGTAAAGATGTTTTTTCCCAATGATTTTCGTTCTTTATTTTGTCGGCTGTAAACTGTCAGATTCTACTAAACTTTCACTAGCTGCTGACCATGAATTTTGTTTGAACTTCAACAGATTATACCTTGTTTAGTACTATGCATGTTGTTACTGTTTATATCATATAAACTAAATACACAGCCCAAACGGTGTAATTGATGTTTGTGTGTTATCATTTTGGTGTCTATCTCAACCTGAAACCTTATTGTCAAGCTCACTGATCTTGATAGTTCATGTAATAGTTTTGAGTCAGTCTATGGAAAACAGCTATATCTCTGTCTGTCTGTCTGTCTGTCTGTCTGTCTGTCTGTCTGTCTGTCTGTCTGTATGTCTGTCTGTCCCGCTCTCTATATACAACACAGACATATACAGACGCACACGCATGCACACGCGACTCACACACATACACACACACAAATATACACACACACACATATATATATATATATATATATATATATATATATATATATATATATATATATATATATATGTGTGTGTGTGTGTGTGTGTGTGTGTGTGTGTGTGTGTGTGTGTGTGTGTAACACATTTGTTACCCGTTTAGTGTGTCTATAATTACAGCCACTACGAAACCCAAAACAATTATAGCTACAATAGCAATGTATGTTCCAACCAGTAAGTCTGACATGACAGGGTCTTTGCACTGAAGTTCCTAGATTGGATGAAAAGACAACAAAGCTAAATAAAACTAAATCAAACCGGACAAGTTATTGTAGCTCACATAGTTTATTAATTTATGGAAGGTTAGAGAATATTTACAGTCCAAAGTGAAAGGTATGTTTGACGTATATCCAACAATAACAAATTGGATTTGAAGTATATTCTGTAAACGTACCGACAACTAGTTATTTTAATCTCGAGGCGCCCGGAAAATCATAGACGCAACTGAATTCGATAATATTATTACGAATGCAATGATGATAATAAATAGATAGATTAAATAAACAAATAAATAAGTACATAAACAAATAATAATTTATATATCTTTAGTATTCATAACCCCAAACTTCATATATATATATATATATATATATATATATATATATATATATATATATATATATATATATATATATATATATATATATATATATATATATATATATATATATATATATATATATATATATATAAATAATTAGTTAAAATATATAACATTAGTGAAAATGCTCTCAGAAATGAAAGGAATCCAAGTCTGCGACGATGGAAAGTTAGACACTAAATTAGTCATAATACAATGTTGAAATGTGGCCCTTTCCCTATAACCAACTTGTATAATTTAACCCTTCCCATTTGTAATTACAGAAGGTTTCCTTACCTCATAGTGATAGTCATCGACCACTGACATTCGAAACAAAGTAAACCATGTATTAGTCCAAGTTTCATATCCGTCTATACCACCAAATACCATCCAGAATGCACAAACTAAATATATATGAAATCAAAAAATAATCCTTCATTTATCAAAGCTGTATTAGATAGCGTTCCCAACACTCCATTCTTTCATGACATCTGTTTGACACTATTTTTTAAGAACAAGAAAAGAACTAAACACGATGTATGCAAAGTGCTCACGAGTTATCACGATTTTTGTTCCGGGTATTATCAAAGATCATCGAACACTCACAGTATGCAACGAACACTATGTACAGAACACTCTCACTGTGCAAACAGTCTATCACAGTATGCAAAGAAGACTATGTACAGAATACACATTATGCAAAGAAGACTATGTACAGAATACACATTATGCAAAGAAGACTATGTACAGAATACACATTGTGCAAAGAAGACTATGTACAGAATACACAGTATGCAAAGAAGACTATGTACAGAATACACAGTGTGCAAAGAAGACTATGCAGAATACAAAGTATGCAACGAAGACTATGTACAGAATACAGTGTGCAAAGAACACATTGTACAGAATATACAGTATGCAACGAACACTATGTAAAGAATACACAGTATGCAACGAACACTATGTACAGAATAAACAGTATGTAATGAACACTATGTACAGAATACTTAGTATGCAAAGAAGACTATGTACAGAATACAGTGTGCAAAGAAGAGTATGTACAGAATACAGTGTGCAAAGAAGACTATGTACAGAATACAGTGTGCAAAGAAGACTGTGTACAGAATAGTGTGCAAAGAAGACTATGTACATAATACACAGTATGCAAAGAAGACTATGTACAGAATACAGTGTGCAAAGAAGACTATGTACAGAATACACTGTGCAAAGAAAACTACATAATACAGTGTGCAAAGAAGACTATGTACAGAATACACAGTGTGCAAAGAAGGCTGTGTACAGAATACACAGTGTGCAAAGAAGACTATGTACAGAATACACTGTGCAAAGACTATGTACAGAATACACAGTATGCAAAGAAAACTATGTACAGAATGTACAGTGTGCAAAGACTATGTACAGAATACACAGTGTGCATAGAAGACAGTGTACAGAATACACACAGTATGCAAAGAAGAACACTGTGTACATGATAAAAAACAGTATGCAATGAAGAACACTCAGTACAGAATACACAATATACGCAAACGAAGAACACTATACAGAATACTCACAGTATGCTAAGAAGAACACTATATACAGCATACTCGCAAAGGCAAGGGCTCCCAATAACATGTAGAATTTTCCGATGATGATGTCTTCGACCAGACAAGAGCAAATGAAAAGAGTTCATCAGAATATGAACGTACATGTTGCTATTATGGAATATAGAAATGTATAAACGTTGTACAGTAAGTTTAATGATAAACTTCTGCAGCAAATGTGATAATTTTATTGCAAAAGTGGTTTACCATCATATTTCGTTTTATAAATGTATATAAAAAAATCTGACAACATTTCGTTTAGGTTGACATAATCTGGGATAAACTTTAACTTTGAGTTGGGAAACGTTGCAATTCAATCTTCCATTGAAAGTTACATCGTAAGGGGTAACATGTATATGTTACGTAGTTGTGTTCTATATTTCTCTTTTTACAAGGAATATTACTAAGTTATTAGAAAACACTAAGTAACATCAACTATAATCAGCTATACGCAATTACCTTCCGAATTTCTACATGTATTGATTGATTGATTGATTGATTGATTGACTGATTGATTGATTGATTAATTGATTGATTTAGTTATATAAGATATTCGAAAAAAACCGTTTACGTTTCATGTCCATTAGTGTTTTAATTAGTGTTAAAATATACAAATTACAATTGATAAAGTCATTAATTATACATATTAACAGCTGGCAAAACTAATGTTTCGATTATGTAGATGAATGCGGTCAATTTTTCATATTACCATGGACTTATAAAAAACTAATCAAATAACGTTCAGGATTATTGGTTTGTTAGCACAACTGAACTGAGGTGCAATAGTGCTATAGGCATCGCCCAGCGTCTGTCTGTCTGTCTGTCTGTCTGTCTGTCTGTCTGTCTGTCTGTCTGTCTGTCTGTCTGTGCGTGTGTAAACAACTTAAAGTAAAAAACTGCTGGACCGATTGCTTTGATATTCGGTGGTCATGTTACTTCTGGTGTCTAGTTGAGAAATTGTTCAAATGAAATTGATTGCATCAGAAATGTGGGTTTTGGGTTAAAAAATGTGATTTTTGGTCAAAGAAACTTAAACTCAGAAACTACTGGGCATATTGGTGCGAAATTTGGTAGGAACATTCTTAAAGGGGTGTGAAGTAAGATTTATTCATGACATGATGATTCCATCAGTAATATGCAAATTAGGGCTAAAATGTGTCTTTTTGGTCAAAAATCTATAATTCCAAAACTACTGAGCAGATTGGGCTGAAATTTAATGGGAATGCATCTAGGGATGTATGGACAAAGATATATTAAGCATACAATGATTCCATGAGTGATATGCAAATGAGATGTAAGAATGTTCATTTTTGGCCAATTTTTTTATTTCAAAAAGTACTTGGTCAATGAGTCTGAAACTTGATGAGATGTTGCTGAAAGTGTTACTCTGCAGATTTTCTTTAAAACATTTTGACAAAATTGGCCCTAGAAACCATGACCACGCCCTTAGCAACAACAAAATGGCAGTATATTTTGGTTAAATAACAACATCATCTGGTAGGCAAGTGAGTAAACATTCAAAAAAATGTATGCAAATATCCTAGAAACCATGACCATGCCCAAAGCAACAGCCAGTCGGTGGTGTATTTCACAAAGATAACAACAGGGTTTAATAGACAATTGAATAAACATTCAAAAAATGTATGTAAATTTGTCTAGCAACAAGACTACGCCCATAGCAACAGCCAAATGATCACATATACTGCAAAGATAATATCAGGAATTCATACACAAGTGAACCAAAACATACACAGATGTATGCAAATATATCTAACAACATGACCACACCCATAGCAACAGCCAAATGATAGCATATATCGTAAAGATAGCAACATGGTTGTATAGGCAACTGGATAGTCATTCAGCAAATGAACACCTATTGTTGGCATGGACTAGCATATCGATAAACATTTTTAAAACTACAGTTGTGCTACAACGCCATTGGTGGTATTTTCTTTTGTATAATTGCCATGGCAACAAGTAGCGCTTCCTCGACTTGATTAAAATATTTTGTGATGCAATCAAAATTTAATGAACTGTGAATATGTACGAAGTTGGGATATCTACGAAATTATTATAATTCACAATTCGAAATTTACATACTACTTTGAATGAACTGAAGGAAAAGAAGTATTGTCACAAAGGAAAAAGGACTACAGAGAACCGTTTGAGAAAAAGAAAGACTCACTAAATACGAGAAACGCCCTCAGCGATTGAAAGAGTCTAATCCAGACGAAGATAATTGTAAATGCAAATAAACGAATATGAATTCTTGAAGCAGTGCTTTCACCAGTATCTCCTTCTGTCTCATCGCTGCAAGTGTTATCGATGTTACCACCCTCTCCATTACAGAGGTCATCACTGACAAAGATGATATCAATGACATGTAGGATGACACAGACAGTTAACAGTAGGTAGGTGAACCAATTGAAGTAATGCCTTCAAAATGAAACATATTTGAACTATTATTGTAACTACATGTATGTACATCATTAGAAAAATGATCGACAAAACACTACATTCAGTTGTTTATATCTTCTTGCAATTAGGGGGCGATCAGTTTACGACCGGGGGTGGGCCAGTGATTTTTTGTTCATGTTGTACTTAAAAATAGTGACCCCCCTGCAATTCATCCACAAAATAAACCACCCCCCCCTCTGACAAATAAAAAAACACAATGACCCCCCCCCCCATCTGTTGACAAAAAGCACTCTTTTTGTTCTTACAAAAGACACTCTATTCTCAAAGAATAATACTGCACACTGCATAGTTAATTTTACATGTTACATTTTCAGTAATTTTAAGTATCTGGTAAATTGCTAACCAAAATCCATTGTTTCACATGTATAAAGCTCTTTAGATAGGAACACTATGAGAAGTGTGATTGTCTGTTCACGGACATACAAAATATTCATGGTATAGTAACCAAAAGTTCTCGGATATCTCTTAGATTGAGTGAACTATTAGTATTGATTAATTCAGCTAATTATCAAGTACAATATTATAAATGGAGTTAATATACTTGTAAACCCATGTCAATAACTGTCACACATAATGATGTACTTGCATCATATAATGAATTGTTTATATCATACTGCGCGCCGCAATGCATCCCTGGGAGAACCGCAATTTTTTTTCGCATAGTATATACGACGCGCATGCGTACTAGTCATTGAGCCGATACGCGGCAGCTTCGCTGCCGCCGCGCGAGCTATTAAATGTATGGACATTTAAGTACAGGAGCGTTGCTCATGATTTTGTTTAGTTGAAAACAAGGTGACCCCCCCCCCTTTATTCACTTCCTAAAAATGATGACCCCCCTTCTTTGAGTCCCAAATTAAGGTGACCCCCCTCTGATTTGCCGCCCCCCCCCCGCCGTAAAAACTGATCGCTCCCTTACAAGTGCCCTGCGGTGCAGTGGTAAAGGTACTGGGCTATGTTAACATCCAAAGCTACGCAAAAGAAGAACAGTACGCAAATACACACGGTTATCACGCACGCACGCACACACGCACCCCGATCCCAACCCCCATACACATACATACATGATACATACATACATACATACATACATACATACATACATACATACACAAACAAACACACACCTACCTACCTACACACACCCACACGCACGCACTAACACACGCACCCGATCCCTATATACATACATACATACATACATACATACATACATACATACATACATACATCCACCCATCCATACGTATATATATATATATATATATATATATATATATATATATATATATATATATATATATATATATATATATATATATATATATATATATATATATATATATATATATATTGCGTGCAATACTTCTGGCTATGACTACATACATATATACATACATACACACACACCGCTCCACCCGTCAAGTCATCTATGTTACCCACCAGTTATTGTGAGAACGAAAATAAGGTCTGGTCTTGACTAATTCATCTTCCTCTTGTTGAAGCTGTTTCTTTTCAAGTTCCCAATTTGGATGACAAAATTTTGAGTAATATTGTATTGCTTCCTTTTTCTTTCCCGCCCATATCTGTAATCCAGTGACAATGTACAAAATGATAACTTATAACTAAAAAAATCATATCTAAATTATAATGTTTTGGGTCTCCTATTTATATTTATCAATCCTATTAACCATTACGATTTTAAGAAACTCGTTAATCAAAGATATATTTTAATCTAGATAAATTGAAGAGACATTATAATAATTTAATATAAATGGCGTAATCACATCATTAATCAAAGCATTGGAATGTTGAAATTAATTGCCAAGTTTGTGTACGTGTAACCACTGTCAAATACATAATTTGTATAAAGTTAGGCACGTGATAGGCAGACATGTATGAGGTCAGAGTGTGAGGTATGAGTGAAGGCAGTCACACTTAAAAGTCTACCTTGTCGTTCGCTCACACTTGTGCAATACTTCTGGCTTTGACTCTAGTACCCTCTCCTGTCGAAGACTATGGTGGTGATATGGTGTAGTTAAGCGTTGTGACATCCCGTCAGCGATTGTATTATTATTTTTACTGAGATCTTTACTCGTGACAGCATTGACATCGACGACAGGCCAGCGTGGGCGTGTATACAGGAAGCAAGGGAAGTTTGTTCGATTCGAGCGTGTGTGAACCCCCACTTGGAGGCAAACTTCCCCGAACAAGGGTGTGTTGTCTTTCACACATTAGGCTGGGTCAGAATTTACGGGGGGGGGGGGGGGCATGAAAATTCTGATGGTCTTAAAGAGGGCTTTGAAATATTTTGCTCACGATTTGAACCAAATCAAACCTCAGGAGCTGTTTTAAATTAAAGATTTCTAGCGGTTACGCCGCAATACCTTAAACCTAGTGATGAATTGGGTAACAGCTACGCGGATACGTATTTATGTATGCCTTCTGTCTGTCTGTCTGTCTGTCTGTCTGTCTGTCTGTCTGTCTGTCTGCCTGTCTGTCTGTCTGTCTTTTGTTTGTCTGTCTGACTGTCTGTATCTCTCTAGTCTGTCTCTCTCTCACTCTCTCTTTCCCTCCCTCGAGACTTTATTGAACATTGAAACATCAAGAGCTGTCGTTTACCTAGTAGTTTGAAAACTGTACACCTCATTTACCTACCATACATTCAATTATGAGGCAGTCAATAGCCAAGCAAATTTGTGTGTCTGCCAAAATATCTCTGTATATAGATAAGATAAAGTCTAGGTAATATAGCCATACAGTTGTATAATAATGAATTGACTCAAGTAAAATTGGGGTATTGAAGACAATTTTCAAGTACTCTATGGCTTTCGATAATGTGTATGGTTTGAAATTTTATGCCATTAAATGACTGATCCGACGTGTCTTTATTTTAAGTGCTTAATGTGGGAGGGGGAGGCGGACGCCCCTCCGAACCCTCCGCACTAGGTATCATGGGGAATGCTGTTTATGCCCAGATTCAAAGTCCACATCTATTTGTGAAGAAATCTCTCTTTGTTGCTCACGATACGTCCCATACTTTCATTTAAAAAACACCCAGATTTCATGGAAAATGTCATGCATATTTTGAACTGAGCACTGTGAGAATTATATAAATGAGATATTTGTAGATTTAAATAAGAGCGAAATGATATTCAAGTGATTTTGTAACATCTCCGCGTACTTTGCTGTAGTGAAAACACTGACAACTACAGCAGTGTTGTTACATACGGTAGCTTTGTGATCGCCGATATTAGCGCTCTCAAAACCGATACCCCAAAATTAGTGTTGAATCAAAGCTTTAGTATCACCTGATCTTTCGTTCGAATGTTTGAGCATGACAATATGGTAGTTCCAGAGAAAACAGCGACGATCGCGGGACGAGTCGATATCTGTCCGAAAACTACGACAGTGAGTGTATGGTGAGAAACTATGATTCACTTTCAAGATGAAGTGAAACATCAAAACATCTGTTTATATAACACAACATAACACAACACAACACAACACAGCACAACACAACACAACACAACACAACACAACACAACACAACACATACAGTTCTTTATATAGTGATATAGTTGTACTGTGATAACATAACATTGCTTCATATCCTTGATGTGTGTCACGTGATCATTACTTTTGTAAAAAAAAATAAAACAAATACCAATGCAGTTCCGTAGCCTGCGAGGGGGGGGGGGGGGGGGCAAGGGGGCAGCTGCCCCCCCCCCCCCGTGAGATTTTGGAAAAAAGAAAGAAAAAAAGCTACTTTTTTGAAGACATAGCGATGCTATCAAAATCGTTATTTACGGGACGATTCCTAGCATGCGCGATTTAAATGGATAGTTCACTAAATTGGCTGTATACTGCTGACTCTGGCTAATATGTATCTTATATCGCTATTGTACCCTGGCTTAACTTTGAATACAAATGTGTCCAGTTAAAAATTGTAACTTTTTACAGTAAATTAAAAAATCTTTGTGCCGGAAAGTACAAAAGAAGTGCGCACATGCACTGTGCATTTTCCGTGAGTAACAGTAGTCTTGAAAGTCTCCTTCATTTGAAGATAGCAAGTCGCAATTATAATGTCAGCGAGTGAAACTCAAAAAGACGGAAAAAGTCGTTCAACGTTAGGTCGCTTGCTATGCTGCATGCAGTGACTCCGAAGATGCGCTCGATCTCATTTACATCTTGTTCCTTATATTAAAACATTTCATACTGATAAAACGGCAGATCTCTTTTTGGAATATTCGGTGGCCCTGAAAAACTATTAAACTAGGTGCGTAGTTTAAGATCCACTATTTGAAGATATTTCTTTCAATAATTGTGTTCGACGTTGTCTTTGGTTAAAATGTTGCTTGATATAATTATCTCGTTGCACTGAAACCAGCGTTATTACGCAATTCATTTTGAAGCGACAATTTGCTATAGAAAGAATGGCCCTAAATTTGTAAAAAAAACTTCAATTATTTCCATTATAATGATAATGACAAGGAGAATTCACTGAGTTCACCTTGGGTTCCGACATAAACGAGGCCATAACAGTTTTGGGAGTTGGGTAAAGAAAATGATTATTTTGTTGTGTTACTTATTTGAGAAAGCACCATCCAATTTTTAATTTTATTTAAAAGTTTGGTTTTTTTTACTTTGAATGTGATATCTTTTCGGCAACTACTTTGAAAGATGTGACATTAGGCCAGGAAAAATGATAAAGCTGTTCAACCTACCCATTCGCATTTTTTTTCAAAATTAAGGATATTTCTTTATATTTTCTGAATAGTACATGTAACAATATACATTTGAGTCTATTCCAAATAATATAATATCTTATACAGTGGTTTACTTGGCTCTGATGTTGCATACAAGCATGAATTGAGATTAAATATCCAATGTGCACTAAAAAGAATTGAACAAAAGTTTACGACCATTGGGCCATCAAAAGTCTGAAAGTCTTGAAATGTTTTGCTCTTTATTCGGGATTTTTTGGAACCAAATTAAACTTCAGGAGAAGTCATTTACCATGTGCACATCCGCATAATATCTTTCAGATTTGCCACAACAAAATACACTTGCAAATAATATGTAATGCATAGCATAATTGTTTCAATTCTGGTATTTTATTATTTCTATGGTTTGATATTTTATGCTTCTAAATGGCCTCCTACACTGTCTTATTTTCAATGTTTTCACCTTTTGAGTTGTCTCTTTCCAATGCATCATTGTAATATATGATTGTATATCTCCACTGTAGTGTAGGTGACAGAAGGGGTGGCTAAAGTCATGCTTGAGTTTCAATTGGCGGGGCTTAACATTTTTTGAGAAGGGAGGGTGAGAGGAACTACACCATTTGTTTAACCGTAAATTGTGTACATTTCCTAAATGTAGCTATGCAGACAAATTGCATGAGATAGTATCAAGATGACTGAATAAGTTCTATCTAAACTCAACCTGAAATATTTTGCTATCGTTATATATGGTTTGTTTTATACTTGCAATGTCAAGCATTGTGAAAAAATGAAATCGACCTACTTACCCAATGTGATGGGTTAGGTTACCCGTTGACCAGCATTTTTTTCTGACCTTACATATGATATTTAATTGCGTATGCTAAAATATATATTATGTAAATTGCATGCAAATTTATGTAAATTAGCACGGCCCTGCAATGTAGTATGTAAATACCTTATTCCACAACACATACCTTATACTTGCGTATATCATGTACGTAGTTCCTTACTTCCCCGATACACAACTCCACTGTATAGATAATTGCTAGAATCTGAAATAACATTTATACAGGTCAAGTAAGTGCCTGGGTAAGTATATGATACTATATCATATAGTTCTTATTCAAGTACTTATACTGTTTCAAAGTGAACGGGGTTCCAATACTGTTGTGGTTAAAGAACATCATTGTAATTGAAAACTCTGCTGAGGGATCGGAGAGCCTGGCCATGTACATATGAGTTTGTAACAGATTTAGTGTAACTGCAACAACGTTGTTTTACTAAAATGATAAATACGACACTTTCAATACCAGAAGCACTTAGCGCTATTCCAAACATTTTTCTTCACCAGATTAAACTAAGGCTGTAGTGTTATGGTGTCAGTACAGTTATCATTGATAAGTGGCATTGGTCAAAAGGAAAAAAAACATAAAATGACGAATGTGTTTGTGTGTGTTCGTTTGTTTGTTTGTTTATTTATTTATTTGTTTGTTTGCGTTTGTTTGTTTGTTTGTTTGTTTGTGCGTTTGTTTGTTTGTTTGTTTCTGTCTGTGTGTATGTATGTGTGTATATATGTGTGTGTGTGTTCGCATGCGTCCGTGCGTGGATGGGTATGTATGTACATGTATGTATGTATGTATGTATGTATGTATGTATGTATGTATGGACGTATGTATAATGTGTGTGTGCGTGTGAGTAGGTACCTCCGTGCGTATGTGTGTTTGTAATACACGCAAATGCAACGTTTCCTGGACTTACCCAAGCAATAATCCTCCAAATATCAAGTGGGAAATCATAACAGGCTCTTGCTTCCGTTTTCGACAAAGCCAGAATAGACCACAGTATAACAAATACCACGTCAATTCCAAGGTTTACATATGTGAACATTCTGCAATTGAGATATTAAATTAAGATGTTCACGTTCACTTCATTCCTATAAGTACGGGGCTCTGTCTGCCTCATCCGATCTCAGCGCTAACTATCTACAGAAACAAAGTCGGTCTACGAGGTGCTTGTCATCAATACATTTACTATACATGTCATTATTTGCCACATGATCCAAACAAGGTATACTTAATTACATGTGCAATATATATATATATATATATATATATATATATATATATATATATATATATATATATATATATATATATATATATATATATATATATAACTCGGTTAGTATCAATCTGCTAAGACAGTGCTCTATACCGCAGTGGCAGAGCGTAACTATATATATATATATATATATATATATATATATATATATATATATATATATATATATATATATGGTGTATAAATTTGATGGAATAATGTGAACCATGCATTATCTTCACACAATTCAAAATCTATCCAAGATAAAATCTAAAGCCCACTATTTTCGTATATGTCATAAGTATCAAGTCTTTTTGTCCTACTTAAAGTACAATTAAAAGTATGATTGATCGATTATAGATGTTTGCCAAACTCCGAGTATTAGATTCGTACGTTAATAACTTACCGAACCGAGTCCATTTGACACTGATGGTTAAAAAACTCTGGGTATTAGACTCATAAATGTACTTACCTACCGAACCGTGACCATTTAGCTTTGATGAGATCAAGAACGACTTGATGTTTCACGTTAGCTTTACGACCATCTCTACATATCTTTTGCATAACCTGAAATGCATATATAATCAAGACGGACACCATTCTGTTACTATCGGGTAAATTGGAAACATTCTGTATGATCCTCAACTTTATCACCGTACCAGGATTTGAATATTACTAATAACAAACAATTTGGACCACTTTAAATACTTTAGGTGCTAGGCTATTATACACTGGTCAATCTTATACATAAGTGATTTACTCTTTACATTTTACTTGAAGAAACGTTTGAGAGGAATTACATCTACCTCATTGTATTTTCTGATCAAATTTCTCAACAAATTCAGTACGTTGATTTGTGTTGAAAAGCTAATTTCGGAAAATATTCTGGGGTGAATGTCGTTTGCAGGCGAAGCATTCCAAAATTTCACGTTAATGAAAAAACTGATGATATAGCTTTCATAGAGGATACGTAGTATAAATAGCGAATTTGAGACATTCCTTTAAAACATATATCTCATTGATATATTTTCCATTTCCTTTTCTTTCATTGTCCAAGTCACAGAAAATATCTGACATAATATAATGTTGGAAATGTACGATTGGCTCTCACATGATAACAATTTACTATATATATATGTTTGATTGGTAGTACGATGTACAGCTGTAACTGCTCTAAACTAGATATTGATTGCGTCATAAAGGTCAAGTTGATTTTTCACATGTTTGATGAGAAGTATGATTACTTATTTATTGATCAATAAGTTTGGCGAAATATCATCACTGTTTATTTTCTTATCTTACTATTTAGTAACCGTTCACTGCGGAAATTACTTGCTGTATATTGTTAGCTTTACTGTGGGTAACTCATACTATTTACTGAATGTTTCCCCCCTGAAAGGAATAGAACGGGTATGTGCTGATAACTGAATACAACTATTAATCTTAATGAACAATGCAAGGATAAATTTATAATGTCTTACGTACCGTAGCATATTCGGCACCATGCGACTTCAAGTTATTTACGATCTCTTCATTCTGTTGAAAGGATAAAAACAAAAACATGACACTGCTAATTTGTAAAATAACCCCCAATACGTCTACATGCTATTTTGAATATTCCAAGAGCCAATGTTAATATTGTTATACTGTATAAAATGACATAGTCTGTAACCGAGGCCGAGGCCCCATTTCCGACTGAGATCACTGTACAAAAATAAACATACTCTATACACTCGATTACGTATCTGATAACGGACTTGAGTCGACTCAGTGAAGTCACGTACGTAGTGAGTCAACATGTTTTAATATTCGAAATAAAAAAATGTATTTTAATATGAAACAAAATTAACAACCGAGGACCAAAAAATTCCAGACTGTTCTCCCTTAACCAACAGTCAACCAGTTATTTTATTGAGGAGTATCTGGACTGAAAATGACAAATATGCAAAATATCTTAGGCATTTCTTCAATGTTTAGGTTAATAAGAAAACTTATATTGCTGCTCTGCGAACAGAAACAAATTAAGAAGTTAATATGTAAAGCCCTTTGAATGTTTAAAAGACCGAATGGCCTCTACTAGCCATCAATATACATACCCAATGGCCCTTCGTATTTGTGTGTAATTCTGGGAAAATTAAAACGTCAGTCTTAAAAATGCATGCTTGAACATTATAAGCTTTAAGGCGTTCAGTTCAATCGGCTGCAACAGAGGCAATGGTCTTCAGAGTTTTATAAAGGAGTGTATATATTATGTAACCAACAATCACATTGCAAACAGAAAGCATAAACACAAATTCGAGTTCATTTCGACAATGAGTAATAACTTTGTTGACTATATCTTACCGGTTGAGGGTATACAATCTCAGGGTCATTATTTTTTTTTTGATTATCCCTCTTTTGAACGTCCTTCAAAAATGTTTCGACCTAGGTGATTCAAGTAACAAAATATTAATGAAAACAGCATAGCATAATTTCATGCAGTAGCAAATATTAGTGATAATGGATTGATAAGAACTGTTTTATGATCACTTTACATGATAGTTCACATTAACAAACAAATTTGAATTTGAAAAGAAGCCATAAAACTGTTCTTATCAAACCATAAAATGTAATACAAGTCTCTGCTGTTCTCTCATGCTGTGCCAAGCGTTATTATTATTCATATCTTTACTGTTCCTGTTTGTAGCAGGTTACGTTCGTCCACGATTTGATGCCGGAGGTTGTAAATGATAACAAATTAAACTATCAAGATAATGGATAACGGACTAAGCTATCCAGATAATGGATAACCGATTAACCTATCAATATAATGGATAACGGATTAACCTATCAAGATAATGGATAACATATTAAGCTATCAGGATAATGGATAACGGATTAAGTTATCAAGATAACGGATAACAGATTAACATATCAAGATAATGGATAACATATTAAGCTAACAAGATAATGGATAACGGATTAACCTATCAAGATAATGGATAACATATTAAGCTAACAAGATAATGGATAACGGATTAAGCTATCAAGATAATGGATAACAGATTAAGCTATCAAGATAATGGATAACTGATTAACTTATAAAGATAAAGGATAACAGATTAAGCTATCAAGATAATGGATAACGGATTAAGCTATCAAGTTAATGGGTAACTGATTAAGCTATCAAGATAATGGATAACGGACTAAGTTATCAAGATAATGGATAACGGACTAAGCTATCAAGATAATGGATAACGGATTAAGCTATCAAGATAATGGATAACGGATTAAGCTATCAAGATAATGGATAACATACTAAGCTATCAAGATAATGGATAACGGATTAAGCTATCAAGATAATGGATAACGGATTAAGCTATCAAGATAATGGATAACAGATTAAGCTATCAAGATAATGGATAACGGATTAAGCTATCAAGATAATGGATAACGGATTAAGCTATCAAGATAATGGATAACGGACTAAATTATCAAGATAATGGATAACGGATTAAGCTATCAAGATAATGGATAACTGACTAAGTTATCAAGATAATGGATAACAGATTAAGCTATCAAGATAATGGATAGCGGAGTAAGTTATCAAGGTAATCGATAACGGATTAAGCTATCAAGATAATGGATAACGGACTAAGTTATCAAGATAATGGATAACAGATTAAGCTATCAGGATAATGGATAATGGATTAAGTTATCAAGATAACGGATAACAGATTAAGTTACCAAGATAATGGATAACAGATTAACCTATCAAGATAATGGATAATGGATTAGGCTATCAAGATAATGGATAACAGATTAAGCTGTCAGGATAATGGATAATGGATTAAGTTATGAAGATAATGGATAACAGATTAACCTATCAAGATAATGGATAACGGATTAAGCTATCAAGATAATGGATAACCGATTAAGCTATCAAGATAATGGATAACATATTAAGCTATCAGGATAATGGATAACGGATTAAGTTATCAAGATAACGGATAACAGTTTAAGTTACCAAGATAATGGATAACAGATTAACCTATCAAGATAATGGATAATGGATTAATCTATCAAGATAATGGATAACATATTAAGCTATCAGGATAATGGATAACGGACTAAGCTATCCAGATAATGGATAACGGATTAAGCTATCCAGATAATGGATAACCGATTAACCTATCAAGATAATGGAATACCGATTAAGCTAACAAGATAATGGATAACGGATTAAGCCATCGAGATTATGGATAATGGATTAAGCTATCGGGATAATGGATAACGGATTAAGCTATCAAGATAATGGATAACGGACTAAGCTATCAAGATAATGGATAATGGATTAAGCTATGAGGATAATGGATAACGGAGTAAGTTATCAAGATAATGGATAACGGATTAACCTATCAAGATAATGGATAATGGATTAGGCTATCAAGATAATGGATAACAGATTAAGCTATCAGGATAATGGATAACGGATTAAGTTATCAAGATAATGGATAGCGGAGTAAGTTATCAAGATAATGGATAACGGACTAAGTTATCAAGATAATGGATAACAGATTAAGCTATCAAGATAATGGATAACGGATTAAGTTATCAAGATAACGGATAATGGATTAAGCTATCAAGATAATGGATAACGGACTAAGCTATCAAGATAATGGATAATGGATTAAGCTATGAGGATAATGGATAACGAATTAAGCTATCCAGATAATGGATAACGGACTAAGCTATCCAGATAATGGATAACCGATTAACCTATCAAGATAATGGAAAACCGATTATGCTAACAAGATAATGGATAACGGATTAACTATCAAGATAATGGATAACGGATTAAGCCATCGAAATTATGGATAATGGATTAAGCTATCGGGATAATGGATAACGGATTAAGCTATCAAGATAATGGATAACGGACTAAGCTATCCAGATAATGGATAACCGATTAACCTATCAAGATAATGGATAACCGATTAAGCTATTAAGATAATGGATAACCGATTAAGCTATCAAGATAATGGATAACGGACTAAGCTATCAAGGTAATGGATAACGGACTAAGCTATCAAGATAATGGATAACAGACTAAGCTATCAAGATAATGGATAACAGATTAAGCTATCCAGATAATGGATAACGGATTAACCTATCAAGATAATGGATAACGGATTAACCTATCAAGATAATGGATAACGGAGTAAGCTATCAAGATAATGGATAACGGATTAACCTATCAAGATAATGGATAACATATTAAGCTATCAAGATAATGGATAACAGATTAAGCTATCAAGATAATGGATAACGGATTAACCTATCAAGGTAATGGATAACGGATTAACCTATCAAGATAATGGATAACATATTAAGCTATCAGGATAATGGATAACGGACTAAGCTATCCAGATAATGGATAACGGATTAAGTTATCAAGATAATGGATAACCGATTAACCTATCAAGATAATGGATAATATATTAAGCTATCAAGATAATGGATAACGGATTAAGGTATCAAGATAATGGATAACGGACTAAGCTATCCAGATAAATGAAAATGGGCTAGGCTATCAAGATAATTGATAACGGACAAATTAGCTATAAAGACGTTTTCTGACTATCGAAGTATAAGTTTACATTCTCACCAATCGAAATAAAACCGACGATGGTGCAACATCATCTAAATAGAAAAAAAAAGAATAACACACATGACAAATTTACAGAGAAATGTTATTGCAATTTAGCAAACTTTGTTGGTTTCTATTTGAGATATTTTCACTTCTTCCAACTGCACGACAAAGGACAGCATATCAACACAATGAAACAGTCCCCACATTAATGTGTACGGTACCATACCCGGGATATCCAAAATGTAGAACTTAGAACCGCTAAATCTATATATTACACAAGATTGTCTCGACACAAGCGTACTAGACGTGGTACTGCTAAATCAATAGGTACACGTTGGAAATATCCCACCACTGTCATCAATGTTATTGTGTGGGGTTTGGCATGTTATTGTGTGGGGATTGGCATGTTATTGTGTGGGGATTGGCATGTTATTGTGCGAGGAATGCATGATAATGATATATTTTATTGTGTGGGAATGATATACTTACAGGTACTTACAGGTCCTCTTCTGACTAGGCCTTGCTGGGATTCTAATGTCAGCTCTGTTTGATTTTGTTTAGGAGTGGGTTTATCTTCATATACATGTTAAATTTAAAGGATTGATCATTCCATAGTTGGTCTAGTCTCTTTTCAAATGTCTGAATTGTTCTTGCTGTGACAACGGCATTGGGTAGACTATTCCATAAGATATGTTACTGTATTGAGAATAACATATTACTGTGTGTGTGTGTGTGTATGTGTGTGTGTGTGTGTGTGTGTGTGTGTGTGTGTGTGTGTGGGGGGGGTGATATTCGTTATTGTGTGGAGAATATTTTGTTATGTGTGAATGACTTCTTATTGTACAAGCTAATAAAGGACAACATGTACCTTCAGTGACTGGTAAAAACGCTGTTTTCGTAACGTCAGCACGGCTCGCCGCATTCTGTAGATCGTCTCCATCGAATAAAAGTTCAGCCTAGTTAAATAAAAGATACAAAGTAAATGTTTTAGTTGTTTTCTCTTCCCTCTTCCATGTTTTTTTCTCCTCAATACTAACGAATAACTTAAATAATTTTATAATTTACATGATGCTGAGATTTAGTTTACTTATAAAATCATAGACCCTACACCAACGTAGGTCTATGATAAAATCAAGTGTAGCCAAAATATCTCTAATTTCTGGCTGGACTTTAATGCGAGTATTCTTCTCTAGGACATTTTACATGGTGTTCTATTGCTCGAGAATCGAACTGTTACTTTCAGTGAACAAAATATATGCTGATGCCGAGAATTATTATTATTATTTTTTTTTTATAAAAGTCAAATGAACTACTACTTTTCTTAAAGAAATTATGCACTTGTGCTACGGACTTGTCTTTGGTGTTGATAGTTATTGACCAAATTCAAGTTGTAACTTCAGACGCACACAGTCAATCTGAGAGGTACCAGAATCTCAGGACACGTATTCAGGGGATAAACTCACAAGCACACAGAATATTACTTTTGGTGAAGTAGGTGTATGCCTTAACCAACAATACGAGAGCTTTGGATTCGTTTTCCTTCACTTACAGCAGTCCAGACTAGATCGAAACAATTAGTTCTCCGTAGTATTCCTACTACGATGCAGATCAGTTACCGTAAGTTAAAGACGTGTTGCTCTCCTCGCTGCCCCACAAGATCTCCCCGTGTAAAGTAGCTTATTTGCATACACCCAACATTCACATTTTAATCAATTCTAAATCTTCATTCCGTAATACAAATATGGTTAGTAAATAACATGTTTACAGTAAACTTCAATTCTTTTCCTTATATAGGAAGTGTTTATGAACTACAGTTAATTTAATTCAGAGATAATCTATTTTGAAAATACTCTTTTCGACTAAGGCTGAATTCATTAAAAGTTGTGATTTATCACTTGTAGTGACACTAGCAACATTCACTTAATTACAAGTAATAACATGGCCTAGCTCGTATTACTATCTCATTAATCAATCAGACCTCACACGGTCGGGTAACCTAGATACAATTACTGTGTTTATAATACAGTTATATACTTTGTAACACCACCCCCTACTCCATAGTGTTTTGTCCCCAAAACAATTAAGCAATTGAAATTGAAAAGAATAATAAAAGAGTAATAAAAGGTATAGAAATGTTAATAATTTGAGTAAAATTCAAAATTCAAAGATATTCTGTGTAAGGTAAAATGTAATCAAAGAATAGAAAATTGGTAATAATTATTATTATTTTTTTTTTTTTTTTTTTTTTGGTTGTTGGAGTTAAAATGTTAAAATGTTAGTAAAAGTTCAAAGTCTCTGAAATTACTTAAATGTTAGAATGTTAATAAAAGTATGTTAATAAAATTATTGAAATCACTTATGTCGACAGAAAAATCACACGTCGGCATTGAAAGTTAAAATATACTTATCCAAAATCAACTCTTATCTAAATATCTTAAAATGGAAAAAGTGTCTTATATAAACGTAAAATACTTGTCTTCAACAAATTAAAATATCTCTTATCTAATCTTAACGCATTATCTTAATTATTACTCAAAATGTCCATAGTTGAAATGTTTCTTCTTATCAGAAGTTCAAAATTGTCTCACAGTGTAGTTCAATATTATTTCAACATTCATAGTTGAAATGATCTCAACGTTCAGAGTTCAATGTTCTCATTTCAATAAGTAATAAAGTTCAAAAGTAATTATACAAAAAAAAATCAATAAAATGTTACAAATTGACGTCAAAATTGAAATCATCATTATAATAGGTACCATTAATAATAATTTCAAAGTCAAAAATCAAAATTGACTATAGTCAACCATCAAAATTCCAGTGACGCTACCTTTATATTGTAAACCAAGTTAAACTCAAGGGGTCACACTGTGAATTAGCCTTATCATGTTTAACCGGAGTACGTAAGGTTTTATGACTAATTTTAGCGCTGGATTTACTAGCATCAACACTATGAGACCGTGTATCAGTCACGTCTGGTATGTCAATAGTCGCATTAGGTGCGTCCTTATTTTCATGAATGAAGGGGCCTTCTAAGGGGTTGTCATGAATCGTACAGACAGTCAAGGGTGTCATGTCCTTACTACTATTTTAACGAGTGTTCTAAGAAAAGCTAAAAAGTATTACTATACAAACACTTTTGTGTCTTTGCAGAACAATATGAAAGAAACATGGGGAGTTATCTCTGAACTAATTGGGAAACAGAAATGTAATCAAATCAAAATTCCAAATCAATTGAAGCGTGTGTCTGGGAATGATACTGTGACTCATACTCATTTGCAAGATATGGTGGAAGATTTTAATGATTTCTTTGTTAGTATTGGACCAAATCTTGCTGAGAAAATTAACACTTCACTTTCAACGATACCTGATCATATGTCATATCTCGGTTGTAATGCTTCGAATACCCTTTTCCTACAACCTGTAACTGAAGAGGATGTCAAAACGATGCTCTTATCTCTAGATATTGCCAAGGCAACCGGTTACGACAATATTAGTGTAAAACTCATAAGGGATTCGGCTGATCATATATCGAAACCATTGTGCCACGTTTTGAATTTGTCATTCATAAAAGGTAAATTCCCAAATGCTCTAAAAATAGCACGGGTTGTCCCTATATTTAAAAAGGGAAACACAGAAAACACAGGAAATTATAGACCAATTTCTATTTTGCCTTTACTAAGCAAAATTTTTGAAAAAATGGTTAATAATCAAATTTTAAACTTCTGTGAGAAAAACAACACATTTTACAAACACCAATATGGTTTTCGGAAGCAACATGGCACTAAACTGTCTTTGATCAGCCTCACCCAACATCTTCTTGAAGAAATTGATAAGGGAAATCCAACACTTGGGTTATTCATTGACTTTTCGAAAGCGTTTGACACCATAAATCATGATATTCTAATATCAAAATTAGAATATTATGGAATACGAGGTTTGCCCCTTCAATGGCTAAAAGATTATCTCACTTTCAGGTATCAGTTTGTAGGTATAAATGGTGTTAATTCCTCCAAACGGGCAATTACTTGTGGTGTTCCCCAAGGCTCAATTCTAGGACCTACACTTTTTCTTGTATATATTAATGATATACCACTATCTTCCGATTTATTTGACTTTAGATTGTATGCCGATGATTCAAATTTATTCCATACTTTTACTGATAGAAGTAATATTATTGATATGACATCAATGAGCTATGAACTAACAAATATCACAAATTGGTGTGATGCGAATAAGCTAACGATAAATCTAGCTAAAACGAATTACTTAATTCTGAAAAGCAAAAGGAAAACAGTGGATAACACTGGATCTATGCGCATAAAAGACACAATACTGCAAGAAACTGATACTGCATCATTTGTTGGAGTGTCAATTGATCAGTGTATGTCCTGGAAGCCACAAATAACTGCTGTAAATTCTAAAATAAGCAAACTTACAGGCATATTCCTACATATTCGCAAAGTTGTGCCTCAACATATACTTATCATGCTTTATAACTCCACTGTTCTCCCACACATCACATATGGACTGGAAGTATGGGGGAGTACGTACCCGACTTACCTTAATGAATTATTTATTGTACAAAAACGATTAATTCGTATTATGACTTTTAGCAAATGGAATGTACCTTCAGAACCATTATTTCAAAAGCTCGGTATTCTAAACATTTTTCAACAACACAGCCTACAATTAGCGATGTTTGTCCATGATGTTTTACATAAAAGACTACCAAGCATCTTCCACGATTACTTCACTACAATTAGCCATTCTTATTCAACACGGCAAAGCAGGAGAAGCGATTTGAATATTCCAAGAACAAAACATAGGTCGGGCCAATTCAGCATAAAATATGCAGGTGCGAAACTATGGAATAAAATACCAGTGCATATTAGGACTATACAATGCAGGTCAGAGTTTAAGCGGGAATTTAAAAAATGTCTACAGTCTGGTTGTTTCGGGATCTAGAGCTCATGTTTAATTTATTTTGTAATTTCAGTGTATTTCCATGTATCATCTACCACGTTAAATAGTCTTGATTGAAACAGGGCAAAATTAAATGATAAGTGTCATATGTTTTGTGAGGGGAGGACTCGATTAGTTGTGTAACAACTACTTCCACACCCTTTTCCCGAATAACACGTTTATGTATATACATAAGGATATTTAGTTCTGTTCTGTATCACATTTTTTTTTTTTTTTTTTTTTTTTTTGTACGTGGGAATAAATTATTATTATTACTATTGTTCATACTATTATTAGATTGAGTAGGTAGCATCGGAATGCTAGACATCTCAACAGGACCCTCTTCATGATCTCTATTCTTACTTGTTAGTTTTCGCCAATATTGTCTAATTGTACGAAGGCAGTATTTATAGGTGGCCATGAATATGAAACAGAGAGCAAAGATACACAGTGCTTCAATAATATATTTGATATAATCGGTGTTCTGTGTAGGTTCAAATGCTTGTGTAGGCGATGGGATCGTAGATTTAAACCAATAAATTTGCTGCGCATCAACTTTTCTAGTCATTAGGATTTGTAGTGTTATATTCAAATTTCTCAATTTCCACATCAGATAGATTGTTAGTGCTAAGTTAAAACATGACAATGCCAATGGTATCCAAGTCGGGGTTGAGAATAAGGTAAAACCCAGTGAACTATCACTAATTTTGATATTTTCGTCTTTAAATTGATCCATTGGCGTGAGAAAAACTTTAGAATTTTCACGAAGCATAGTGGCAGCACGATTTAAATCGATTTTGATATTATTTTCCTTGCCCAAGGTTTGTTGCCACTCATTTTCCATAACTTTTATGTGGGGCAATTGAACAGTCATGGGAGTTTCACTCAAAGTGGAAAATTTCAAATTCGGAAGGGTTGTGCTATACAAGGACATAAGGACTGGTACATTTAAAGTATGACTGTATACTACCTTGTGATCCTGCTGGCAACTATTTGCCAATGTATCTATGAAATAGTGGTTTGAAAATAACAGACAACCACACGGTATTGTAATTATGCAAAAGTGACACTTGTCAATTTTTTGTACCATTGAGTCACTACAGGAGAGATGCCAGTCTGACGAAGAACCCTGTATTAATACTTGTGAATTTCGAAGTACTTTAGCTTTTGGAATACCGGTATGACGGACAATCATTTGAGGATTACACCATTTCAAAATTTTTGAATGCTGATTCAATATTACTGCTCGAGCGCATGATGGTAAATCTGGTTTTAGAATCGTAAGTGGTTGACAAATTAGAATCGATAAACCTTAACACGTTTGAAATTCAGCTGTTGACATTTCTAGAAAATATTCCCCATTTCGCTGGGCTGCAAAGTAATCTGGCAAATCATTTAAGATAGTAACAGATCGTGCAAGGGCAGTTTTCATTTCTTATTGTGAATGATGAAATAAACATTTAGCAATTATATCAGTTAGTGGTGTGATCATGTCCGATTATAGAAATTCTTCTGTTATGAAGATAGCAAGGCTGGGGTAGTCAAAACTTTTCTTACCATATAAGGCAATACGACGACTTTGGAAATAGTGATCTATATGAGATCCGAAGAATACAAATTCCAGGCGTAGAGACGTAAAGCAATGTGAAGACCGTTCAAATATCATTGACTAAGTTAGAAAACGCGGAACATCTTTAAAATGAATTTAGAGATTAACGCCCAACGACATATATGGTAATGAATCTGACTGTTTTGCCATACATACAAAATGTTTACCACTTTGGTCAAGAATTTGCTGTCTTCTTGTGTGGTAATCAAACAGTAATATTTTCAATGACAGGAGTAATTTAACAAATATAAATATAGCGATTATCACTTTGTTTTCGAAAATGTCGGTCTTTCTTTTGACTGATCATTGAAGAAGTACCTTTCCATGGCCTCTCTCATTCAGCATCTGGCCAGACTAATCCAATCACTCACACAATCACAAACGTCTTTGTTCCAGAAAATATAAACCCCTTTTTTAATTTTAACTCACAATCAATCATACAGGCACTCTCAAATGATAACTCAATTAATTGACCTTGAATAACTTTGTAATACTATGTGATATCAGATGTCAAATAATATCAATTTCGCACAATGCGATATGTTAACGTCTTGTGTGAGAGACCGTCTGCAGCAATCAAACAGGTTGTGTCCCGAAATTTGACCCTAAGTGTTTACTTGACGATGACGTTTATAATTTCGTGAACCAGATATAGAAACGGGGTTGTCTTTTAGACTCCTTAGTGCAGATTGGTTTAAATTTTCTATGGGTTCCCAGCTATTGAAATCTGAGGAGTAATTTTCCCATTTAACTAAATACTGAAGTTTACCATTCTTATACCTACCACGAATTATTTTCTCAATGCTATAATATGTCTGTTCATTGTCAGTGGTAGATATATTTACAGCGGTATCAGAACTTACATTAGTCTGACTTTGTTGAGTATTTTGTAATTCCCGCCTTATTTCAGCTCGTTTACGAATAGTTTGGCGCCACGATCGTCCTCTTGGACTCTTGGTGTGTGAACCTGAAGTTGCTTCCGGAAATGAATAATATTCAGTTTCTGAGTTCATGTGATACTGTGTCTTATTTGTGTGTTGTTCATTGTCATTGTTAGTTATTAAAGTGACATTAGTGTCGTTGGTGGTAGTGTGATTAGTTTGCCTAGCAGGATTTTCAGTATCTGTTTGTGTTGTTGTCTCTTCATTATTACTCAATAGATGCTGGGGTCTTAGTCGGGCATGCTTCAGTCGATTTGAATGAATTACCTTAGGATATTTCTTATTTCCTGTGATATGTTCTAACTCAAAATTTACAGGTGAAACCTGTTTGATTATCCTAAACGGTCCACGGTAAGGATGGTGAAATTTACGACTATGACCCAGTTTGACTGCAGGGTGATGTAAATATACAATATCCCCTACCTTGAACATGTAATCCTGTGCCTTTTTTGTATCATGATATGTTTTCATTCTATCTTGTGCTTTCTGAATATTTTCCTTGGCTAGTGATATTGCTAAATTCCTTCTGTTTGCCAGTTCATCCAAATGAAATTGAATGTTACGTGATTTACCTAATTTTGGCAATATTTCAACATCGACTGGAAGTCGCGGTTCCGTGCCAAAGAGGCACAGAAGGGTGATACTCCAGTAGTTTCATGGGGTGTTGCCCTGTATGCAAAAAGGACAGATTGAAGATATTGGTCCCAATCATTTCCAGATAAATTTGTATACATTGAAATCATCGTAAGCATAGAACCATTCAACTTCTCCACTTGCCCGTTCGTTGAGGGGGCATACGCAGATGAAGATCGTTTAATGACGTCGAAATATCTACATAATTCAGTAACAATTTGAGACATAAATGCTGATCCTTGGTCAGACAACAATGTATTTGGGAATCCAAATTGGCAGAATATGTTTTCGAATAGTATTCGAGAAACTGTTTCCGCTTTGCAATCCGCGGTTGGGAATGCCCAACAAAATTTGGTAAGGTATTCTGTGATAACTAATATGTAGTTATTTCCACGTTGTGTTGTGGTCAATTTTCCTACAAAATCAATTCCTATCTTATCAAATACACCATTTACTTTTAACGGAAGTAATTTTGAACGATAGCGAATTCCATGTTTTCGTGAATGGCAAAATGCACAAGAAGCCACGTAAGTCGTTACGTCCTTAATTAAACTTTCCCAATAATAACGTAACCGGATTGCCTGTATTGTTCGGGAAGTACCCAAGTGTCCTGCTGTAACATCATCATGAAGCCTCTTTAATATGTATAGTTGTAAGGATTTTGGGACTACTAATTGTCGGATACAATCACGAGCCTTAGCTGATTTGCCTGTGGGGGACCAGTAATGACATAGAACTCCGTTTAGGACAACAAAATTGTCACTGCTTTGTATTATTTTCTGAGCATGTTTAGTGTTGGAAGGTAATTCACCATCGTTAGTTAAAATAGTTAATCATTGGCAATAATTGCTTGTCCTGACGTTGTAAAGTAGAGAGGTTGTCGGCATTAAAGTCATCAGTATCAGTTGTCTCACTATGTAAGGTTACTGTGTTAGAAGAGATCGTGTTAGACTGTTTAGTCTTGATATCAGTTTCAGGCGAGTCGTATAGATTTCTAATATCCGTTAGGATATTCTCATGTGGGTTGAGTTGTAACTCGGATATCTTTGGAATGTTAGGAATTTCATTCATAGTTAGTTGTGACTGATCGTGTGTATAATTTATCTCATTTGAACTAGAAATTTCTGTTGATGTTAAATCAGAGTTTTGATACTTTTCAGGTGGATATTCACGTCGCGATAAACCGTCGGCATGTGGTATAGAAGCGCCTGACTTATGTACGATATTATATGTGTATCCCTGCACTTTTAAAATCCATCTGGCTAGCCTACCGCTCGGAGCTTTCATTTTGAATAAGTAGACTAAGTTTGCATGATCTGTGATTATTGTGAATTCATATCCTCGTAGGTACACATCACATTGAGCTAATGCATGTATTACAGCAAGACCCTCACGTTCTGTACACATATAATTTCGTTGTACCGGATTGAGAGTGCGCCCTCCATAAGATATTACTCTTTCCATACCATCTTGAACTTGTGCTAACACGAAACCTACACTGTATGCTGATGCATCCGTATATAATAGAAATTTCTCGTCAAATCGTGGATATGCTAATATCGGTTTTGATGTCAATGCTAGTTTTAACTTATCAAATGCTAGTTGACAATCATTGTCCCATATGAATTTTGTATCCTTTACAAGTAGTCTATGCAGGGGATTAGCTATCTTAGAATAGTTGTGTATAAATCGTCGATAATATCCCGCACAGCCTAAGAATGATTGAAGTTGGGATTTATTCTTGTTGGTACTGGAAATTTAGATATTGCCTCGACCTTTTTTGGGTCAGTTGAAATGCCATTCTCATTCAAGATATGACCTAGGAACTTAACCTCCCTTTTCCCAAATGTACATTTTTGCGGACCTAATTTCAAATTTGCATTAATTAGCCTACCTAGGACAACGTCAAGGTTGTGAAGGTGTTCTTGAAACGTCCTTGCGTACACTAAAATATCGTCCATGTAACAGATACAGGTGCGAAATTCTAAGTTACGTAAGAGGAATTTTACGGTGTTTTGGAACGAGGCACTTGAATTACGCAGGCCTTGTGGCAACGTTCTAAACTCAAACTTACCATCATGGCTAACGAATGCCGTTTTATGTGAATCTTTCTCATCGAGAGCTATTTGCCAAAATCCACTCGTCATGTCGAGTGTAGAAAAATATTTGGGCGACTGACTTCCGACCGTTTCGAGGACATCCCTTGTTTCAGGTAATGGATATGTGTTTGGAATTGTTACGTATACCTTATTCAATTCACGGTAATCAATTACAAGCCTCCATTTTCCTGATGGTTTTTTAACCAGCAATACCGGAGCACTGTATGGGGATGTGCTAGGTTTAATTATGTTTTGATCTAACAAGTCATTTATTTGTCTTGTTATTTCCTCACGTTTCTGTGGCGAAACCCTATAAGGTGCCTTTGGTTTTACACGGGCATTGGGCTCTAAATCTATTGTATGCTTGATAATATCACAATAACCCAAAGTATTTGATCTGTCAACAAAAGCCTGTCTATTTTTCCATAGTACGTCTTGTAAGTCATTAATTTGGCTGTCTGTCAAATCAGAGCATTGCCCAGTGAAGTCAAATAAGGAATTAAATTCTGCCCGTTCCATAGAGGGTTGTGTCTCATTATGTATATTATTATCTGTCATGTCAAAATTATGCAAAGTTGTGCCGTCTGGGAGTGGCTGAAAAGTTCCTAAACGTATGTGCCTCCCTAGTGTAACTTGGTCGTCAGAAACGTTAATTAATCTGACTGGAACTGAATCATGATTGGTTGATGTTAATAATCTCGCTGTTTGAATACCTAAATAATTTAATGATGTCACATTTGTAGTGGTTCCTATCAGACCATTTGGGAATGAGCCCCTTAACTTAGCCGAAATTATACATTCACACCTAGGGGGTATCACATATTGTTTTGCTGGCCTCAAGATAGTATTAGTACGGATACGTAATTTCTGTTGTGCCAAATCAATTACTGCTTTATGCTGTTTCAGAAAATCCATCCCAATTATGAAATCTCTGTCTAAATCCTTAATTAATTGCACTGGAATATTGATTAGTCGATTATCAAAATGTACTGGAATTGTTACATAGCCATGAATAGGAATCTGCTGATTGTTTGGTAATTTTACACATTTGTATATAGGTTTCTTGATTTTGAATCGTCTTAATTGTGGAATTTTGTTGAAAAATTTTGTTGAGATCGCAGTTATTTCTGCTCCTGTGTCCACCAATGCCGAAGTAGTTGTATTAAAAATTTTAACAGTTATCAAATTATTACTTTGTACCTTTAAATCAGCAGATTTTACAGAGTTTAATTTTGGCGTGTGAAAAACATTAAATTCTCTGGTTTTGGTATTTTCCACACTTCTTACATGTTTTTTGAATAGTAATTACCCTGATCAGGTTTACGGCAATTTCTGGCAATGTGACCTATTTGACCACACGAATAACAGCCTCTGTTATAATTTTCTGGACAAGAAGGTGCCATATGCCCTGGACGATTACAATTTCTGCATATTTGTCTACCAGATATGATTTCTCGTCCCCCATAACGTGGACGATTTCTATCAATATTTCTTTGACGGCCATTTATAGGTTGATTTCCATTGAAATTGGGCCGTCTTACTGTGGAATAATTACCCTGAAATTGGCGAGACTGAGTATCTCTATACCTTTGAGGGGAATATCCCGCCCTATTGTCAGAAAATGTTTGAGACTCTACCTGGTGTCGCAAATCTTCATTCTGACGAGCGAGCAATTGATTCTGTTGACTCAACTGTGAAGTAAGTTCCACCATATCATCCCGCAATAATTGATCAATTCCATTCTTAGGCATCTTCAATGTTGTATCGCTTGAAGTTTGTTGACTGTCCTGATTCGGTAGTTGGGATATAATTTCCGCTGTTTTGGCCGCTGAGAACTCATTTTCATAGTCGTTGGGTTCCCGAGATAAGGTTGCAATCTTTATATTGTGGCGCAGTCCCTGTAAGAATAGACTTAATATCTCTGCAGCGGTACGATTCGACTTTGAACATTCATCTCTCAAGCGACATGAAAACTGATCAACTGTCTCATTGGGCTGTTGTCGTATTAGACTTAATTGTTGGTCAGTGAGCCATCTTGGTTGTATGCGATGAAATCTTGCAATAAACAGTGGTCGTACTTCGTTCCAATCTTGTGCCAAGTTTTGATCCAAATCTGAGTACCACTTGTCTGCTACTTCTCTCATCAATAATATGAAATATTGAATTTTCTGCTCGTCATCTAAATTCTTCAGTATGGCAAATGCGTCGAATTTTTTTAACCAGAGTTCCGGTGATTCATTGGGGCGGCCATTGTAATACGGAGGCTTCTCAACGTTCATTTGAAGTCGTCCCAGCCTATTATTTACGTTTTCAATTTGATTTTGAATATTATCAAGGGGTATTAGCTGGAAAATATTTGCGGTTCCAAATTTTGTTCAATAGGAATATTAGGTTGTAAGTTCTGTTCGACGTTTGCCATATCAATTGGAATTTGTGGTATCCGTTCAAGATTTCTTAATTGTCGGCCTGATCAGAGAAGCATACAATGTTTTGACAAAGTACTCACTTTTGACGAATTTTGTCTTTTGAATAACTGTATCCTGCCCGGAGTCGTCCACCAGTGCTACTGACTTGTCTTTGGTGTTGATAGTTATTGACCAAATTCAAGTTGTAACTTCAGACGCACACAGTCAATCTGAGAGGTACCAGAATCTCAGGACACGTATTCAGGGGATAAACTCACAAGCACACAGAATATTACTTTTGGTGAAGTAGGTGTATGCCTTAACCAACAATACGAGAGCTTTGGATTCGTTTTCCTTCACTTACAGCAGTCCAGACTAGATCGAAACAATTAGTTCTCCGTAGTATTCCTACTACGATGCAGATCAGTTACCGTAAGTTAAAGACGTGTTGCTCTCCTCGCTGCCCCACAAGATCTCCCCGTGTAAAGTAGCTTATTTGCATACACCCAACATTCACATTTTAATCAATTCTAAATCTTCATTCCGTAATACAAATATGGTTAGTAAATAACATGTTTACAGTAAACTTCAATTCTTTTCCTTATATAGGAAGTGTTTATGAACTACAGTTAATTTAATTCAGAGATAATCTATTTTGAAAATACTCTTTTCTACTAAGGCTGAATTCATTAAAAGTTGTGATTTATCACTTGTAGTGACACTAGCAACATTCACTTAATTACAAGTAATAACATGGCCTAGCTCGTATTACTATCTCATTAATCAATTAGACCTCACACGGTCGGGTAACCTAGATACAATTACTGTGTTTATAATACAGTTATATACTTTGTAACACTTGTTGATCCATTTCACGAGGCGTTTATCATCACCTGATTATCATTATTTGTTCAATCAATCTGAAAAGGTAATCCCGGGCATAATATTACTATCATAAAAAACATTTAAGGACAGAGCCTACTATAAACTGAACTTCGAAAATCCTCAAGTCTCAAATGCTGCTAACGCCCACATATTTGAATCTCAAATTCGTGCACATGTTTTATCACTGGTGAATTATTCGCGACAATTATAAACAAACTATAGAGAAAACGAACTGTTGTCTACGAATATATGTTAGGGAACTCTGTTCAAATTGTAACACGTATATGGGTTTCATTTTATTTGTACAACATCAGAACAAGTCTGCGCTGTAAATAAACTCACCAATTCGGGTGTTTTCAGAAATATTTCGGTAAGACATGAATCGCCAGTGTAGTCTGCAATGTCGTAATCGGCACCATGCTTTATGAGTAGCTTACATACATCTTGCATACCTATATTGATTTTAGGTAAATTGTAAGATATTCTATCATTTTATGCAACCATCCGTACATTTCTTTAAAACTGAAGTTCAAGATTTGCCAATTGTGAATTCAATGGATATCCATTAAGGGGTAAGATATATAGTTCAATGTAGGATAAAAACTAAATTCTTTTACTTTAGGGGTGGGGGTTGAGCCATTTACTTCTCATCCTACAAAAATCGACTTTACATGTAATTAATGTTTTATACCCCTATATACAAACATTTCTTTTAAAATGTCAAATTCAGAAATGGAAGAAGTTTTGCTATAGTAAATGAATGGCACTAAAATGAAGTAAAGTGTCAACATAGCACTACAGACGGCTACATACAGATTTGAAATTGATTGTGCGGTTTGAAGCAGTGAGGGTGGGGGAAGGGGGGGGGGGTTGTCTGAGGCCTAAGTATAAGAATTCAGTGTTTGTTTGTTTTTAAAATCCCACATTGAACTTTTGATCTCGCCCCTAAAACAATTTGAGCTAGCCAAGACAGAATAGTTATTTGTTTCTACTAATTATTTGACATTTCAATTGGAAAAACTCTTTATCATTCAATGAATCTTATTATCAACTGCAGACAGCCAAATATTCAATAAAATCCACAATAGTCCTATAAGTTTGAGTGTGTAATACTATTCAATGTTGTATGGAGGAGTACGTACGGTAACCTCAATATATCTTTTCAATAACAACATTTAGTAGTAAATAAAGGCCCCTTGTTCAGTTGTTGATATGTACACTATTTCGTCCATGATCTATAGTACCGTAGCCTGCGGGGGGGGGGGGGGGCAAGAGGGGCAGCTGCCCCTGAGATTTTGGAAAAAAGAAAGAAAAAAGCTACTTTTTGAATACATAGCGATGTTAGTAAAATCGTTATTTACGTGACGATTCCTAGCATGCGCGATTTAAATTGATGGTTCACTATTGACTGTACACTGGCTCCTCCCTAATATGTATCTCATATCTCTATTGTACGCTGGCTTAACTTTGACTAAAAATGTGTCCAGTTAAAAATTGTAACTTTTTGCAGCAAATTAAAAGAAGTGCACACATGCACTGTGCATTTTCGTCGAGTAACAGTAGTCTTGAAGGTCTCCTTCATTTGAAGATAGCGAGTGGCAATTATAATGTCAGCGAGTAGAACTCAAAAAAAGACGGAAAAAGCCGTTCAACGTGAGGTCGCCTGCTATGCTGCATGCAGTGACTCCGAAGATGCGCTCGATCTTATATTAAAAGAGTTCATACTGATAAAACGACAGATCTCTTTTTGGAATATTTGGTGGCCCTGAACAACTATTGAACTAGGTACACAGTTTAAGATCAACTCTTTGAAGAACCACTTTCTATAATTGTGTTCGACGTTGTCTTTGGTTAAAATGTTTGATATAATTATCTCATTGCACACTGACACTACCGTCGTTCTCCAATTCATTTTGAAGCGACAATTTGCTATGGAAAGTATGGCCCTAAATTTGTAAACAGAGCTGTACCTTCGACATCAAAATCCAAACTTCTGTTTCCATTATAATGATGACAAGGAGAATCAACTGAGTTCACCTTGGGTTCCAACATGAACGCGGCCGTAACGATTTCAGGAGTTGGGTATTAAAAGAAAATGATTATTTTGTTGTGTTACTTATTTGAGAAAACACAATCCATTTTTTACTTTGAATGTGACATCTTTTCGGCAACTACTTTGAAAGATACGACATTAGGCCAGAAAAAATGAAAAAGCTGTTCAACTTACCCATATTTTTTTTCTGGTGATGGGCAATATATCTTCATGCGGGCTTCGCATTTTTTTTTTCAAAATTAAGGATATTTCTTTATAATATTCTGAATAGTACATGTAACAATATACAATTGAGTCTATTCCTAATTATATAATATCTTATACAATGGTTTACTTGGCTCTGATGATGCATACAGGCATGAATTGAGATTAAATTAAGTTGTTGCATATCCAATGTGCACTAAAACGAATTGAACAAAACTTTACGACCATTGGAGTTGGCTGAACAGTCATTGGGCCATCAAAAGTCTGAACGTTTTGAAATGTTGCTTTGGGATTTTTTGGAACGAAATTAAACTTCAGGAGAAGTCATTTACAAAGTGCACATCCGCAAAATATCTTTCAGCTTTGCCACCACAAAATACACTTCCAGATAATATGTAATGCATAGCATAATTGTTTCAATTCTGGTATTTTATTACCATATTCAAGCATTGTAAGACTTTAAATTACGTCTACGGTTTGCATGCCTCTAAATGGCCTCCTACACTGTCTTTTTTAAAAATTGTTTTCACCCTTGGAGTTGTCTCCTTCCAATCAGTAGTAATCAAGGTGATAATTGTCTTTCCCCAAAACAAGATGGAAGGTGTCTGGCTAAGTACCCCCCTGTATAGGTAGACATTAGAGACATCTCCTTATGCATGTGAAATCCACATCCTGTGTAAAGTAATCTCGTTCGGAGTATGATTGTAGTTGGCTATCTCTTATACGGTACCATATGATTTTATATCAGAAAGGGTGGCTAAAATAATGCTTGAGTCTCATTTGGCGGGCTTAACATTTTTAAGACTACACCATTTTGTTTAACCGTAAATTGTGTACACTTCCAAACTGTATTATTCTTGTCAAGCATTGTGAAAAAAATGAAATCGACCTACCTACCCAATGTAATGGGTTAGGTTACCCGTTGACCAGCATTTTTTATTTTTTCTCTCCTTACATATGATATTTAATTGCGTATGCTAAAATAGATATTATGTAAATTGCATGCAAAATCTATGTAAATTAGCACCTTTCTAAATTTTAAATGCATGATTGTACCAAGTGCTGCCCCCCTCCCTCCCCCTTGGCAATTTGGTCAGGCTACGGCCCTGATCTGTTATGTAAGGACCAGTTGATTTGCAATTTCCCACGGAATTATTTATACGTCGGATAACAAGGATGTAAATTATCCTAGCCTGATTATGAAGGGAAAATAAAAACTTGTCCTAATTTATTGAAAGTAAATGAAACCTCAAAATTTGAACCTGAAGAAATGAAAGTCTTTACGTTACCTGCTCTGGCTGCCAACATGAGGGCAGTTCTTTCTTTTTTATCTTCGTGATTGATAAGCTCTTCAAGTTTATCCTTGTCCTTGTATTGTTTACAAATATATTTTACAACATCATATGATCCATTTGATGCGGCAAAAGATAATGGCGTTTGTCCAGCCTTGGTTTTAACATCCAGTTGAACTGAGATAAACAAGTCAGACAAAGTTATGTCTATCACAAATATAGAGCAATTTGTTGTTTAGCACGCCACACAAAACAAACCAAATACATGAATCCCCTGAAATTTAAGATATTTACACAAATATCTCCATTCATCTGATACTGCTATGTATGTATGTATGTATGTATGTATGTATGTATGTATGTATGAATGTATGTATGTATGTATGTATGTATGTATGTATGTATGTATGTGTGTGTGTGCGCGTACGTGCGTGCGTGTATGTGTGCGTGTGCGTGCGTGCGTGCGTGTGTGTGTGTTTCTGCGTTGTGTGTTTTACGCTTATCTTCATCTAGTTGACAGTGTGTTTGAGCCTGCCTTGTTAAATTTACATTTTCCGTTTCTTATTTCGTTGGCAAAGTGACAAATAATTTGAATTTCCAGACCTCTCTCTGTACATTCTGTGTGTAGGAACTTCACCATGTCATCGTAATTGGCGGCTGCAGCGACATGGATGGGTTGGCGTCCAGCATTGTCTGCCAGTCCTACGTTAGCATCTTTATCAATAAGGAATTTGGCAATCTTGATTGGCCAACATCTTGCAACCTAAAACGGGATTCAAATACAGCTTATATATAAGTGTTCCTTATTTCAACAACATCCCTTTATGAAGAGCTGAATCACAGTAAGTAACAAACATAGATATTTTACTTTTTCATTAATCGTTTTGACCAAATTATTATACTGGACGAAAAGATTAAATAATATTGATGTATGTTTGATTTATTTTCCCAGACAAATGCATATTATGCCATATAGACAAATGGCAAAATTGTCAAAAGAATGTGTTTACCTCATGCATTGCAGTCTGTCCACCTTTATCACAACAATCTGTAGCTATGTCAGGGTACTGATTTATCAATTCTTCTAACTTTTTTTTCACTTCGTCGGCTTTTGGAAGTTCGTCAATGTCGTGCAACTTGAAAAAAGTCCTGAAAAACTTCATAAATTTCGCTTCAGAACTGCTTCCTTCGATGTCAAATAACAGCGTACCTTTATCAACTTGGGGTTCATGCCATGAATCTGTCATTAATTTGTACAGAATGAAAAGTATGAAAATTACATCATAATCCAACAAAGCTAAGAAAGCAAAGCATATGAAATGTAATAACGATTTCAACAGAAGGCCAGTCGTGAAATGAAAAGATTGGTTCTATCAATTAATTTGATGTGGTTGGAATTTATCATAATGCAGATTCATTACAATCTTCATGGTGCTAACAACTACAAATTTCATTTTACGTCCTTCTGTTCTCCATCACAGGAGTTACATTGTTCGGTAAGTCATTTATGATTTTTTGAAACAATAGCAAGAATTTTATCCATCTAAACTGGTGAAATTATTTACAATATTAGAAAAGTACCTTTGGTATGCATGATAGTCATGATATGTTTGTATGTTTTTAAATACGTAAACCCACCTTCATTAACCTCGTAATCTTTGTTGGTTTGATTGTCGTTAACAGAGATGGCGCCTGTGCCACTGGACCGAATCTCTTTAGTCTTGCCGATAGGTGTTTCGTCCGACTGACTTTTCGCATTCGAAGTTGTGTCTTCTAGTTCTACTCCGGAATTGTCAATAGGTGTTTCTGCGGAGTCTTCGTCCGACTGACTTTTCGCATTCGAAGTTGTGTCTTCAACTCCGGAATTGTCGACTTCGGGTGCGACTGCATTTTTCTTCATCGTTAGTTGAAACTTGAAACTTTTAGGAAATGAGGCGGACAGTCATGATCACAGTACTGTATATACGCGTCTAAGAGGAACAATCTGAAAAAAATCGAAATATTATTGATGAGCTGGTCAATCATCTATTAGTTAGGTAGGTTAATCTGTTGTCATGATTTATTTAGGGTGTTATCGCAACCGGTGATACACCGCCTACACCATGGCAACGAATGATTGTAGAAGTTACTGTAACAGTTTATTTATTTGTAGAACTAAGGGAGTCGTCATTATTTACGACCGGGGGGGGGGGGGGGGTCGGTCGGAGGAATTTAGGGGGTCACTCAAAAACTGGGGAGTGAAGGGGGGCGGGGGGTTACCCAAAAATTAGGAAGTGAAAGGGGGGGGGGGCTACTCAAAATTTTACATGTTAAAATAGCACCAGAAAGCATTCTTTTAGTCCTTGAAATTCACAAATCTCCCGTACCCATCCACCCCAATTGGCTCTCTCAAACTTTGATTCAACTAATACCACCTAATTTCTCATGTTACCTATGGTACTACTTTGGGAATAAGCTGCATTCATTGTTACCCCTTCCTCTTGAAATATGCTACATCCATAACGTTATAAGGAAATTCAAATTCAAAATAAAAAGTTTGATGATGTATGTATGTATGTATGTATGTATGTCTGTATGTATGTATGTATGTATGTATGTATGTATGTATGTATGTGTGTGTGTGTGTGTGTGTGTGTGTATGTATGTATGTATGTATGTATGTATGTATGTATGTGCGTACGTACGTACGTATGTATGTATATGTATACATGTGTGTGAGTGTGTGTGCATGTGGTGTTTCAATGGAACACTCAACTTCCATTTTTATAATGTTTGTAGCACCATTAACAGTTAATGAGTTATGATGACGGTAAAATGGTGAGGCGGGGGGGGGGGGTTATGAAAAAAGATTGTGCCAAGGAGGGGGGGGGGGGGTTACGAAAAAAATTAAAGCCAGGTAGGGGGGTCACTTAAAACTAAAATTTTGTGGATTTTCGAAGCAATTCCTCCGACCCCCCCCCCCCCCCCCGGTCGTAAATAATGACGGCTACCTAATGTATAGGTAGATAGAGTGTAGGGGTGAATGGTTGTAGACCTTATCGCTGAAACGAGTGTATTCCTACAGTTTATACATGTACATGAAATACAAAGCAAACATTTTATTTGCTCACACGTTTATGCCAATTTCAAAATATCATTCTTTACTGAATCAAAAATTATTGTACTGCGAGAAGAGAGAGGAGAGAGAGAGAGAGAGAGAGAGAGAGAGAGAGAGAGAGAGAGAGAGAGAGAGAGAGAGAGAGAGATAGAGAGAGAGAGAGAGAGAGAGAGAGAGAGAGAGAGAGAGAGAGAGAGAGAGAGAGAGAGAGAGAGAGGTACATGATTGTAGATAGGCAGACAGAAAACTTGATACGACAGGGGCAGAGATATAGCGAACAGGGACAGACTGACAGTGACAGACAGAGTGACAGACAGAAGAAGAGATAAAGTGTATGTATCAAATGTGCTATATTGTATATTTCGAAGTGAAATATTTTTTCTGAATATTTGGCATTGTTTTTTTTTCTATGTATATGGTCAGCAATAGAAGACTTTTTCTGAAATTGTGTCATTTTCACAGACATGTAAGTGTTGCTTGGTAACCAAACACCGTGCAACTTGTTTGCAGTACATAAGTGGACAATAAGACAATATTCAAAATTATATTATTGTGTTTATTTATTTATTTTTCATTCATTCATCCATCCATTCATTCATTCATTCATTCATTCATTCATTCATTTATTTATTTATTTATTTATTTATTTATTTATTTATTTATTTATTTATGTATTTATTTATTTATTTATGTATGTATTTATTTATTTATTTATTTATTTATTTATCCAACAGTCATTGCCCAATAACATGAGGAAGGTTCAGTGTTAGTGCAGGAGGAAATTGGAGTATCCAGAGTAAACCTTCGTTGTTCGGTCGAGTCAAAACTGAACGACAGTCTTCTATCTTACAGCGTGGCAACCGACATTCCAAATATGTTCGCTGGACTCAAGTAAAGTCCTCCATTGTTTAGTTTTATCAGTTGTTGCAGGAGGCCTGGATGATGTCTAGTCATTAGCAGGTCACAGGTCGTCCGTCAGTAACCTGGTAACCGTATGTGTTGTAGTATACACCCAGTCGAAAAGGTGAAGATGTGCTTTGAAATTATATATTGACATAATTTTAGGACTGTGTGTAATAAGAATGCAACATTCTTGGCAAATACAATACTCAATAAAATGAACATAACCAATGTAGCTCTGGATTTATCATACGCTATGGGGTTTCGACAAGACGTGTCGAAACCCCGTAGCGTGTAAATCCAGAGCTATAACCAATGTATTCTGTCTGCGGAAAGAGACGGAGTGTCAGGCTTACTCGTATTGAAACAAGAGATTGGGACTGTAGTATAGTGAGTGCTACAAACTCATTCCGGTAAAGGCAATGGGGTAGAGATAGAGATATATGCGATTTGAAGTTCAAAGAGATATGAGACAGGGGAGCCAGGAGGAAGGGGGGGGGGTTAATTTAGAGGGAGGAAGAACTATGATCTATAAAAATGACAAAATTATTGTAAAGTGTTTTATTTGCCATGTGTAAACATGATAGAAATATGTTAAAGGTTACTGCAGGGTTGGTGGATCATTACACTGTCACCCCAATCTGATTAAAATCCGATGTAGATGTCGGCTAATCGTGCATTGCTATCTTACCATCGTTATTTAGCTTGAATTGACCTTCGTAGTACAGATGTAGAGGAGGCGATCAGGCTAAAAAATGTAAACATGTACTACGAAGGTCAATTCAAGCTAAATAACGATGGTAAGATAGCAATGCACGATTAGCCGACATCTACATAGGATTTTAATCAGATTGACTGTCACCCCTGAGTATGTACAGCTCGTATGATATTTTGATGAGCCGTAGGAATTTTTTTGAGTACGATATTGATAAAACTCATTTATCATGATGAAATAGCAGTTCTTTGTAATAAAATAACTGGGCTGATAGTGCTCCAGTGTGTTGAAGATAAAGTATACCTTATTCATAGACTGGAACGAAAGGGGGCGCTACACCTTGCCACTGTATTCAGAGTCAGTTTTGTGAATTGTATATGTCTCTTTTGAATGATTGCGATTCGTCGTTTTCATCATCATCATTGAGATGGATAAATATAAGGTTAATGAATATTAATTAGGATGATCTTATCAAACAGAAAAGGCTCGGGATAATAGTATTCTATTTCTGTGTAATGTCTGAACTTACCCAGCCATTTAATTGGACCATGCCAACGGGGCTGGGAGAGGAGAAATATGTATACTGAGTACCGAGTATTATGAAATCGGAAAAAATAGAGACACACTGCTGTGAATGGATTGATATAATCCTGTAACGTTCGATAAAGATGCACACAGACACTGTAGCTGAAGTCATCAATACCAAGTTCTTTTATTTCCAAGTCCACATTAAATAAGGCGAAATTCAGTAGTACATACAGTAGAAGAAAAGACCTGTGTACAGGAAGTACAGAAAATATCCGTATAAATAATACAGCTAGGCAGTATATTACAATACAAGCAATACAGCAACAAATTCAATGTATTGTTACATCAGAGAGATCACATGCTGAGCAATGAATAGACTAGATGACTACACCATTACAGCATTACAATAATATAAAGATCTGTTGATTGCTTACTGATAATACACAAAACTCACCCTGACAGGATGCAACCTGAATCTGTTATCCTATACAATTCTCTGCGCTTGTCACACTAAAACACCTGTTTAAGTAATAAACAACAATGTCAGTGTCTTACAAAATTGTACAGAACACTCCATAAATCGTACAGAACACTCCATAAATGCAAGTTACATGTGCGTGTAAACATAAAATTCATCTGACGTGGCCTCACTAAACGTACGCTGATGAAACTATCCATAGAAAATACCTTTACATATGGAATGGCTATGACTGGAAGTCACTTCATAAATGGTACTAGACTTGAATTTATGTCAACAATAACGGGAAATATAAAAGTTGTAAAATTACTGTGGCGATGAACGGTAATAACTGAACAACAAACACTTGTCTGTGCGTCGGCAAACTGCTGTGCACGTACACAGTACAATGGCATAGCTGCCGTGCACACAAATATGCATCTAACAATGTAAACTAAAAACGTTCATAAAATTGGCTGAAAACTATTACAAAAATCTACAAATATAACCCAAGGACGCTTACCAAGCAGGGATTCATGCAGGTTTTCCATAAGTTGTGGCATAAGCACTCAATTCTGTGATAATTTGACAACAAAACTTTCAGTGAGCGCGCCAGAAATCACAGCGACCAAAAGTTTAGTGATATACGCATGCCCGGGATGCATGCACAAACCAAAGTGCGCCCTCAACACATGGATGAGTAATTTTGCAGTCTCACAATCCTAATAGATCTGATCAGAGAGGATGGTAAGTAGTTTGATACTTCACGTCTCAGACCACTAGTTAGTAGGTAAACACAAAGTTATCAATTCAAAAGACAAATGCGTCAAGTATACATTATAATCAATTAAAAAGTGTCGTAATTACGGCGCACAAACATTTCAACTGTATACAAACCAACATACTGCAAGTTCCATTGTAACTTCCAAGGTGTAAGAAATTTGGGCAGGGTAGGAGAGGCATTGAATGGTAGGACCGACAATCTATACTCATACATTTTTGGGGGATAACTTTTTGTTCTTGCCTCAAGGCGTGCAAAAGTCTAAAAGGACAGTGATCGAAACACAGAATTGTTAATCTAATCAAGGGCTTGATGCAACAATTCTGGGTTCTATAACAATATTGAATAACGCCGTGAAAATAGACAACATCAACAAGTTCCGTCAAGTTCTTGTTTATCATTATATTCAGTATCTTGAATCGCTAATGAATATCTAATTATAATGCACAGAGAAAAAACACACCAAAGTGTCCTACCCCTTCTTTTTTAGCAAATGAGCAAATTGAGCAAATTCGTGGAGGTTGAATTTTCAAATTCCAAGATTCGAATCATTCGATCTCGCGATCGCGCGACAAGAGACAGAGAAGTAAATATATATTGAGTTCACTGGTCAAAACCTCTTGGTATACCATTCCCAGGGGTGGTTTGCTATTATATCATACCAGTATATTGAAAATATCGGAAACAAGATAAGACGCAACATTTGCTGGTTTCATTTGCGCCCCCATCCCTGTACGGACTACGGCGTTCGTAGACGAACAGTGAGCATCAAAATTTGGACGCGTGCCAACTGTGCATTATCGCTCATTTTAGACGCGCTAGTTCGATGATTAGACCAATCAGATCTCACGATTTGCACCATTAATATACTGGTATAATATAATTTATTACACCTCGGCGTTCTTCCGAAGGCTGTGATTGGTCAGACTCGAATCACGTGACCGATTTTAACTGGGCTATTGCCCACAAGGTGATATTGCCCGCTCGTGCAGAGACTAATGCCCTTGACTATTGCCCGCTGAAGTTGTTTGAACCACTGCGCACTGCTTCTGCGCATAACAAATTGTCGTTCACTACTTTCGCTCAGACATGGCGACTGCCGCAGTAAGACACGCAAACCTTTCCGGTACAGAACTCGATAACATTTTATTAGAATTGGACAGTAAGAACACAAAAATTGCTACCAATCATTCCGTCTCTGTTTTAAAGATTATATCGGTTCCAAATTTGGATATGGAGAACGCGCAATGGAAACTTTCACCGCCGCAACATTAGTCCGTACACAGAAAGGCGAGCTTTACAAGGGACGGTGTAATAAAATTAATAACACATGCGCTCGGGCAATATCACCATTTAGTGCCTGCCCTCGGGCTGACACTCTTTACCAAAATTTTGATGATGCCCTCGCCTTCGGCTCGGGCATCATCAAAATTTTGGTAAAGAGTGTCAACCCATGGGCAGGCACTAAATGGTGATATTGCCCTCGCTGGCATGTGTTATTACTTAACTATTGTATTCCACTGGCCAGCGCGATTCGACCGAGTTAAATATATGTATTTCTCTGCGTATTATAATATATAATATCATAACTAGGCAAAGCCCATAAGCTCGCGCAGGGTAGAGTCATTTGTGACCGGCTGCCTGGGCCAGGGTTGATACACTTGATTTGGGTCATTTTCCAGGGGTATTGACCATCAAAATTTAATTTATTGAATGACATTTAATTCTCTGACATGGACGAGAAGTAAAGAAAGTCAACACTTTATGCAGTTGGTTTCAAAAATCATCATAGCCATTAGATTAATATTGTTCATTTTCAATCAGCCAACTTATCATAGACTCTCCTCCAATGTACGTTGGTCTTTGGACAAATGTTTTGACATGTTGCCGAACATCACGATTTCTCAATTCAACTGGATGATTTAGGAATGTTACTGTACCAACAAACATAGGAAAGTAGTTATTCTTTTTAGAACATGTAAAAAAAATCAATTATCGACAATATAAATGCCAAAAACCACACTTCCACAACCCGGAAAATAAACTGCGCTGTCATCAGTGGTCCGTATCGCATACCGCCATGCATCAAACTTCTAAATAGTGTAACAATTTCTCCTTGAGGTACAGTGATGCCTCGATACTTGTTACAATGTTACGATAATCGTGCTAGGCCTACTGTTACAATATTGCAATGCATGGTGATGTTATGTCGCCTATGCTATATGACGATACGGTAGCGCGTGGAGAATGCACGTAGTATATGAAAGGCGCATGCGTAGTCACTGCGCGCCGCAATGCATCCCTGGGAGAACCACCAATTTTTTTCGCATAGTATATACGACGCGCATGCGTACTAGTCATTGAGCCGCTACGCGAGCTATTAATTAGTGATTCAAGATACGGAATATACTGATAAACAAGAACTTGACGGAACTTCTTGATGTTGTCTATATTCACGGCGTTATTCAATATTGTTATAGACACCAGAATTGTTGCCTCAAACCCTTGCTCTGGTGTTCTTTTTCGTCGGAAGCTTGAAACCACGTCGCCCTCGTTCACGGACGCTTTCTGTTTCGAGCAAACTTACGAGTATTTGTTTAATCAGTCAAATGATGTTGTTACGTTTTCTCTTTTCATTCAAAGGTATATTTTGATGAGACACAGATATGATGACTAATGTTTACTGATTATTTTTACGTAATTTTATGAAAATAATATAGACCGGAATCGACTGTGTGTTCGAGCCTACCGCAACTCTACGGCACCAAATACTGATTAAAGCAAAATATTATCAATTGCGTTTTTGTTTATTTCCCTCGCAAAAGACGCGACGTTTCGGTGCTTCATTTCAAATAATATGCTGCTTTAATGTCCCGGAAACTCCACAATGTACTGCAGCATGCGAAATACATATCTTACCACAAGAGGGCAGCAGGTGGTATCAAGCTTCGAGAGAAAATTCCTGGGTCACCTGTTCGATTTGAAGCGTCCTGATTGGTTAATTCGATGCCGTGTCCTACCCTCTGTATTACAAGTTTAAGCAAGGAATGCGTTTGAACTCGAGCATGCGTACGCCAAGCAGCGGAGTGCTTCAGCTGTCGCGAGCGCACTAAACGTCGATTTTGCACCATGTCTATCCGTATACTTTCTTTTTTCTTTATTCTTTATTGGAGTCTTCCATATTTATATAAACTTTTCTTCTGCGATTATTATAAAAATATGTTTCATTTTTTTAAAAGATCAGAAAGTGTACAAGTACATACATATACTAGTTTTAATCATTCCATTTCTGGCCTTATACCCTAAATAACAAATATGTGTAGACGTGTTTAATGAGTTTATTAAAATATACTATAAATAAAGAAGTAAGTATGTAAATGTGACTCATAGCTAACTTGGGCCTTTATTACCTGTATGACATCATTATCATTTTCGAGTTTCACCAGAATTGTTGCCTCATGCCTCTGATCTAATTAGACTAATTGTCAATGGACTAATCTTTATACCTTATAACACAGACAAGTATTAAGATGTCTGTGCTTATGTACCTCCTTAGCCTTGCCCCAAAACAGTACATTGAGGGCGCTGTCATAAAGCTCAGTTATTACGTGGAAATATTTGAAATCTTGTCAAATACTATTGTTACTTTTCGATTTTCGCACTCAGCTGACAGACCAAGTAACTTCATTCGAATCACTCTCACATCTTATGTACCGAATCTACACTAGAACCATGGCAAGCACTTAGCATTAGGCCTCGTTCCTTGACTTGAAGTGCCCGGCCTGCCTGCTTGTTCGAAGTGTAATCATTATTGTCCATACATAACGCATGTCTATGGCCAAATAATTAATGCAAACCCTGACCATGCCCTAAAGACTATACTCAAAACATTTATAAATGATCACTATGAATCCTAGCTATTTATGAAATACAGACTGTAGTCTCATGTACGCTTGGAATCTTGTGGTCTGAATCCGTTATCCTTGAGAGAGTCTGTTGACCTATCAGTCAAAGTGGGACATGCGATGTAGTTAAAATATAGAATTTACTAAAATTATGAATATGTCATCTGTGACACTATATACATAATATTTTTCAGAGAGAGAGAGAGAGAGAGAGAGAGAGAGAGAGAGAGAGAGAGAGAGAGAGACAGAGACAGAGAGACAGACAGACAGACAGACAGACCGACAGAGAGTGTCTGTGTCTGTGTGTGCGTGCGCGTGTGGTAAAATTACCAGCAGGTCAAAATAATTCTGTTTTGCATCGTGACACCTACATATAAAGCCCGGTGATCTATTGAACATGGTAAAACTAAAGTTGTCGTTGAAAGAAGAATCACACCACCACCACCACCACCACCACCATCACCATCATCATCATCATCATCATCATCATCATCATCATCGCAACTAAAATACTAAAGAAGATAGGTGTTATTTATGATTTTGGACTTACTCGCGGTGGAAATAGTTTCATCTGTCCGATAACGATATCATAGACCATCTATATCTCTATCGATAACAATAGACAATACATGCATTGCGTACACTAGTCTAGTTCCTGACGACCGTGTTCCGATTTTACTACGTTATCTTCCCACCTAATTTAACAATTGTGGTGGTTCCGATTACGCTTAATTTTAGCATAGGTGGGGAAGGTAGATTTTATATTTTATTATATATATTTTTTTTCATGTGTGAGTGTCTAGTTCAGATTTCCATTGTTTTCCAAGTGGCCTCTGTGTTATTAGACGTACTTCTCCCTTTAAGACAGCCATTACAAATTGGAAGAACAGTTTTACATTGTCTTTTTAAGTTGATGTCAGTTTCCGCATCCACTATTTCTCGTGAGACTTCACAATTTTTTCGATTTTATTATTTTTTTCTCGAATTCGTAAAAAAAGTATTGGGTCGGCAGTGAAAAACTAGGTGGGGTCGGGTAACCAGAACCAAATAATAGTTTTTTTTAGGCTTTACTATGTGATGCGTGAAGATATCGTAGTGTAAAATCGGAACACGGTTGTCAGGGACGTTACATGTAACTAGACTATGCTTACACTGATGATATACTATACAATAAACACCAATAAAGCAAGGGTCGGATTGTGATGTTCAGATAACTTTTGAAACAATTCGGCCGAACATTTTTTCAAATGGGAAAAGTTTCTTGATTTTAGAAACTCCTGTTTAGGTGTTGTTGAATGATAAAACCGTGTTTATGTAACATTCAAATCTTTCATATTCATTCATTTGTTGGAATATGTGCCTTTATTCTCCCTGGATATTATGGTTACTTTAGAACATCCATAGACCCCCTCCACCCACGGGTCTATGGAACAACATGTATCTCTCCACATGTATATAAGTTGGCACGGTTTCTGACTGTAATGTCTTCAAGACAACTTGAGAAAAACAGCTCGTATTTCATTCCTTACCGTGATTTGGACACAAAAC